>NW_027362767.1:15779616-16289616 GCF_046119375.1 Phyllobates terribilis | reverse complement strand
ATTACACCAAATAAGGGGCAGGATTCCCTGGCTCTCAGGTGAAATCCCAGAAATGGGACTAAAATACATCCACTCTGCCTGAGAGTGGCCAAATTACGCCAAATAAGATGCAGGATTCCCTGGCTCTCAGGTGAAATCCCAGAAATGGAACTGTAGCACCCCGAGGGCTCGGTCGCTACAGAGGTATTGCATCTCACCCAGAGGTGTGATATCTCACTTCCAGGTAAGGATGGAGTGTGGCTCAGGACCCTAACACCCACATGCACTACACCACATTTCCGGGGGACAGGGCGACAATGCTCCCAAGAGTGAGCACAACTGCCCCTGTCCCTGGCTGGAGTGGGGGGAGGGAACACCTAGAAAGGGGGAACCCGGTAGTGTGTGGGTGGGGAGAGTAGATTCAGGGTGCACTGGAAAGGGGAGTATATAAGGTGGGCACCATCTTGGAGTCAGAGAGAAGAAGATTGGGAGCAGGGGCTCTGTACGGGCTCTGCTCCGCAGGGAGGCCAAGTCTCAAGGCCTGAGCCTGGAGAAGAGAAGAGTTGCTGAGTTCAGTCAGAGGAGAGGAGCGGAGGAGGCTCCAGGAGTGGAGTGAAGGGACCCCAGGGGTGCGGACCGGCCAGTCGCCACCACACGCCCGCCGCTACCAGAGTAGGGGGGGGGGGGGGTCAGGCCAAGAAAAGGAACTGGATCCTTCAGCTAGTGGAGGAGAGCAACTACCCTCAGCTAGTAACCGGAGGCTGTGGCATTGTACGTGTCACGGCCCCTCACTACACCCGTTAGGAAGGCACCAAATAGGTCCCAGGGAAACAGAACATATGTTTGCCCGCCAAGGCCCAAGGCAGCTGGACAGAAACGTGGTCAATTGTGGGGTACGACAGGCCAGAGGAAGGACACACGAAGGGGGTCCTGAAAAGCATTCCAAAGGTACCTGGGAGTTGGCCGAGCCCCTCACCTGGTGAGCACAGTACGATGTGGGCAGCCATTACCTGCAGAAGTGGCTTGGAGTGTATAAACTGAGTAAAGACCCTGGACTGCATCACTGGACTCTGAGTCATTACTGTTGCTCCCGCGCACCATCACCCCCACTGCCTTGAGACTATACTCCTGCCGTGGGGAGTACCACTACCCTCTGCTGCACACACCACATCAGCCTCAGCGGTCTGCCCCGCAGCGGCGGTTCTCAGTGACCGCAATCCACGGGTGGCGTAGTCGGACATATAAACATTAAAAACCAAATAAACAGATCCGCCACTGGGTTGACCACTCTGAGCCATGGGACCGGGTCGCCGCCACAGAGACTACAAACCCCCAGCATTACACAGACCCGGCTCCGGGTATTCCCCCCACACACGGCCCAGGGTACGCGTCAGAACTAAAATACATCCACTCTGCCTGAGAGCAGCCAAATTACACCAAATAATGGGCAGGATTCCCTGGTTCTCAGGTGAAATCCCAGAAATGGACTAAAATACATCCACTCTTCCTTGAGAGCGGCCAAATTACACCAAATAAGGGGCAGGATTCCCTGGCTCTCAGGTGAAATCCCAGAAATGAATCTAGAATACAGAGGGTCTCACATGGTCTGTATGCGACACCAGAATCAGGGGTCACTGAATCACCTCCTTCTCATTGTATATGACATTTAAAAAAATATTTAAAATGATAAAACAACATTTCCTTTGTCCGCTGTCATATCGTATCTACCTATCTTCTATACAGTCATTATCCATCTATACAGACATTCATAAACCGGTTGATGTTTCTTTTTATTAGGAAGCCTGCAACCAGGCCTAGCGTCATTCTCAAATCTTCTAGAACTATGATGGGTCACTTTCCATGGGGAACAATATATATTGCCTGCGAGCCCCCCTAATTGCACAAAATAAAATCAATATCTATCCATTACTTTGATCTTCTGTTAGAAAAATGTTTGTGTGCTGACATGTTACAATGCACTTCGATGGTCACAGATTCCCGATAAATGGATTTTACACTTGATAACCTCCAAATTTTACTCAAAAAGCATTTTGATTTGCTATAGTCCTTGGTATGGATTCTAAAATCAGTTAGTGAAGTCTGTAGAAGGCTCAGTAGCTCATTAAAAAAACTGCACATTTGTAAAACACAAGGAGGAATGGAGCCAAGTCATTGTCTACCTTACAAGAGGGTGAGGGGGAAGCAAATAAGTTTTACACCTCTGCTCTCAGTGCATGGCATTGCTGGGGAAGGGGGTTGAGGGGGCCGTTTGCTGGGGAAAACTGTGTCGGTGGTAAACCGGCCGGTGAGCCTGCGAGGTCGGTAAAGCCTGGGGCCCAAAATCCCAACCCCTGTGATACCCAGCACAAGAATGTTGGAGAGTCCAAGGTGGCAGAGGGAAAAAGGGGAGCAAGGACAATGCTGTGGCTGTGGTGAGTGTCCTGAACCCCCCACCAGTGATGCCAGGACCTTAGGTGAAGTTGTTAGTACCCCACCTGTACTGACTGGCGTGGATGGGGTGCATGAAAGGTGAGGATGTGGGTATGGAAGTGGCGAGCGGTACAGCTAGTGGTGATGGTAGTGGTGGTACTGTGACGGTAGGTGAGGCCGAGAGGCAGAGTGTGAATGTGAGTGTGAATGAGGGGCCAAATGTCAGGAAACACTGGACATGGTTACTTGCAATGGCGTCTCCTGGATGCCCTGAAGAGGGGAGAGTAGTCCATAACAGTGGAGGGTAGGGAGGTAGATTTGTCATTCTGGATAGACCGACATGGTCTGTCTGTCTGTCTTCCAAGAGTTAGGGGCAGAGAACGTTAGGTGGTCTCTGCCGACAGCAGGGCAGGGCGGCGTCCATAGGTATGTGGTCCCTGCACATTGTCACAGCTGACACCCGGCAGCGATTGCGCCCGCACAGCCTGTGTGCAGGTGTGATCGCAAAGACATACCAATACGTATCAGGCTCTTAAAGCCCAGGGAGCAGATACGTACTAGTACGTCTTGGGGGTTAAAGGGGACTAGAACTTTTTTTTTACTTATTACACTAGTTATTTATTTATAGTGAACATTTCTGGACTACATTCACATCTTTGGGTCCATTTGATAAGACACATTTTTTGGGGTGCTGCCACCTCAAGTAATAAATACTGCCTACCACAGCCCCTAACGTACTGAATCCTGTTTTTATGTCCTCCAAGTGATTTCTAGAAATCTGACACATTTTGGGGGTACATTTGAGGAGACATATTTTGGGGTGCCTCCCCCAAAGTGATAAATTCCGCCTCTCAGAGCCCTTAGGCCGTGTGCCCACGATGCGTTTTTCATGCGTTTATGCTGTGGAATTTCTGCAGCGTAAACGCTTGGTAAACCTTCACCCGTGGTCTCCAATGCAATTCCGCACTTTCAATGCCCATGCTGCGGATTTTTCCGCAGCGTGTATGCTTCGCTCAAAAATCAGCAGCATGTCCATTAATTTTGCGGAAGCGCTGCGTTTTCGCCGCCATTGACTTGCATTAGAACGCACCAATTCCGCAAGACTGCTTCTGTACTTGCGTAATTGGCGCGTTCTAATGTGTGGATGGTACCCGGGTGTGGAGGACAGGAGACTCTCCTCCACACCCAGGTACCATTAAAAGCTGTGAAAATAAAAAAAAGAATCAAAAATAAATAAATAAAGATTATATTCACCTTCCGACGGCCCCAGACTCCTTCCCTGTGATTGACGACAGATCGCGCAGGACTGAAGGACCTGCGGTGACGTCACAGTCATGTGACGGCAGGTCCTTCAGTACAGCGTACCGTGATCTGCTGGCAGCCAGCACAGGAGCACAGCAAGACTGCAGGGGCCATCAGAAGGTAAGTATAGGTTTATTTTTTACCATTCTCTCAGGTCACACTATATATGCCGTTTGCATGGATTTATATAGTGTGACCTAGTTGTCAAGCACTTTCCAAGTGATGCTAAAAATCGCTTGGAAAGCGCTTGACAACCCGCATGCACAATCCACATGCGTTTTTTCTGCCAGGGAGATGCAGAAACACTCAGGAAAAAATCCTGAGCATTTCTGTATCGTGGGCACATAGCCTTAAAGTACTAAGTCCTGATTTTATGTCCCCCAAGTGGTTATTTCTAGAAATCTAATGTGACGCGAGTCACTACAGAAATAACAGTCTCAGAAGAGGAGAGAAGAGACTAATATTACTGAAAGAAATATTATGTAAGTGCTACTTACTGGATAAATAGAGGGAGGTCAAACGATCCGAAGTCAAGCCCAGGAAAATGGCACAGTACAACAAGGAGAAGTCAGAGACGTAATCCACTACACAAGCCGGGGTCAGGAAAACCAGAAAGACAAGGCAGTACACAGGGAGCAGACAAAAGAGTAGCCAGATAACAGGCAAATGGTCAAAATCCAGGCAAGGGAAAATAGTCAGACTGGGCCAGGCACAGAGAGATCAGTCCTACACAGGCAACAGCAAGTGTATAATTGACACTGGGTGAAGGAGCTAGCATGCTTAAGTAGAAGACTAATCAAGGGAAGTGAACACAGATGATTGCAGAACCGACCCAGCAAAACCAAAACAGACTGACAGCCTCCACACAATAGTAACATAGCAGACAAGGAAAGTGTGGAGACCGTGACATCTAACACATTTTGGGGGTAACCTTTGAGGAGACACATTTTTTTCGTTGCAGCCACCTCAAGTAATAAATACTGCCTACCACAGTCCTTAATGTACTGAACCCTGTTTTTATGTCCCCCAAGTGATTATTTCTAGAAATCTAACATTTTTTGGGGTCCATTTGAGGAGACATATTTTGGGGTGCATCCCCCAAAGTGCTAAATACTACCTTCAACAGCCCCTAAAATAATGAATCCTGTTTTTTATGCCCCCCAAGTGATTATTTCTGGGATACAGTTACATTTTGGGGTACATTTGAGAAGACATTTTTGGGGTGCTGCCACCTCAAGTACTAAAAACTGTCTCCCACGCCACCACTTCTGTATTTTTTTTATCCTCTCCTGGTTTTGGCTTACAATAACTGATATGAAAAACTGACCAAAACATAGTCTTTTCTCAGTGCATTGCATTGCTCTGTGTTGCAGCCGTACGGCTTCAGGCCTCTACTTTTGTCAGCCGTAGGGCTGCACAATGTATCTCTATAGGAAATCTGTGTATGACCGATATTTCTCTTTCCTTTTCTTTGAACACAATTATTGAAACACCTGAATGTTTTTGGGGGCAGGTCAGGTGCAAGTTGAGGAGTTACTTGACCCCCTTCAGTTTTGAGGGGCTTTAAGGGAACTGGATTTTTATTTTTTTTTACACTAGTTATTTATAGTGAACATTTCTGGGCTACATTCACATCTTGGGGTCCATTTGAGAAGATACATTTTGGGGTGCAGCCACCTCAAGTAATAAATACTACATTCAACAGCCCCTAAAATGCTGAATCCTGTTTTTTTTTATGTCCCCCAAGTGATTATTTCTGGGCTACAGTCACATGTTGGGGTACATTTGAGAAGACACAATTTTGGGATGCTGCTGCCTCAAGTAATACTACCTTCCACAGCCCTTAAAGTACTAAATCCTGTTTTTTATGTCCCACAATTGATTATTTCTAGAAATCTGACACATTGCTGTGAGTTGTTGAATTGTGAACTGCTCATTGCTTTTCTACCTGTTAGGTTTTAAAAAGCCCAATAAAACGAATTTTCTCTCTACAGTTTTGCAGTCTCTTATTTTACTACCTGTGTATTTAAGGGTTAATTACATTGCACTTAAATCCTGAGGTATAGCTATACTCACAAGGGGTTAATTAAGGGTGAGGGGTCATAATTAAGGGTTTATAAGGGGCAGCTGGTTGGGGCATCCAGTCATTTGGAAGTACATTGAGCTGTAGGTGGGATTGCTGCTAAAAGGGGGAAAAAAACTCTTTAAATCTTCTTTCTTAGTGAGTGTGAACGGAGTGTAAGTGCAAACAGAAGTAAGTGTGTGACTTGTTGTTCAGTGACTTTGGATTCAGGGAGTTTAGAAGGGAGGAATTTGGACTGAATTGCTGTCTGTATTTTATTAATTCTTTACATTTCTTTTCACATAACTTTTCTTTCTAGTGCAATCCCCATTAGGAAATGAGCTCCATTATTGACAATGCTATCCAGTGTACATCTTGCCACATGTATGTATTCCTTGAACAGCCGGTCGTGGATGCATACTGCTGTGTGAGATGTGTGCACATTGTGGGTTTGGAAGCCCAGGTACTGAATCTAAATGCGCAGCTGGCAACACTGAGATCCATTGACAATATGGAAAGGAGTCTGCTGCTCACTGGGGTAGATGTGGGGGAGGGTGGTAGTATGGAGCTGCAGGACAGTGAGGCAGCTAGCTGGGTGACAGTTACAAGGGGAAGTAGAGGGAAGAATGCCAGGGAGGCTAGTCCTGATCTGGCACACCCCAATAAGTTTGCAAAGTTGGCAGATGAGGGGAGTGACGGTACAGGGGTAGCACCGCTGCAGCAAGGCATGTCCCCTGAAAGCCAGAGGAGTGTCAGCTCCAGTAAGGGGGGAAATAGGAGAGCAGGGCAGGCCAGGCAGGTGCTGGTAGTGGGGGACTCAATTATTAGGGAAACAGATAGGGCAATCTGTCACAAAGACAGGGATCGTCGAACAGTGTGCCGCCTACCTGGCGCTCGAGTCCGGCACATCGCTGATCGGGTTGACAGATTACTGGGAGGGGCTGGTGAGGACCCAGCGGTCATGGTGCACATTGGCACAAATGACAAAGTTAGAGGTAGGTGGAAGGTCCTTAAAGATGATTTCAGGGAATTAGGCTTCAAGCTTAAAGCAAGGGCCTCAAGGTGGTATTCTCTGAAATACTACCTGTACCACATGCCACACCAGAGAGGCAATGGGAGATTAGGGAGATAAATAAGTGGCTCAAAAACTGGTGTAGGAAGGAGGGGTTTGGGTTCCTGGAGAACTGGGCCGACTTCTCAGTTGGCTACAGGTTCTACGCTAGGGACCGGCTGCACCTCATTGGGGAGGGTGCAGCTGTGCTGGGGGAGAAAATGGCTAGAAGGTCGGAGGAGTATTTAAACTAGGGATTGGGGGGGTATTCATTTTATAGGTGGGGAAGATAGTGACCTGGGCACAAATAAAGAAATTGGGGGTGGGGTTAGAACAGTCACTAAAGTAAGAAGGAATAGAGGTACAGAGAGACACACATAAAATGCATATACACTAATGCCAGAAGCCTCACCAACAAAATGGAGGAATTAGAATTAATTTTGTTGGAAAATAATTATGACATGGTGGGGATATCAAGACATGGCTGGACGAGAGCCATGACTGGGCAGATAATTTACAGGGCTATAGTCTGCTCAGAAATGACTGTACAAACAAGCAAGGGGGTGGGGTGTGTGTTTATATGTAAAATCATCCTTAAAACCAATCTTGCGTGATAATATATGTGAATCTAATGAAAATGTAGAGTCCCTGTGGGTGGAGATAAGGGAGGGGAAAAAAATAATAAATTACTGATAGGGGTTTGTTATAAGTCTCCAGAAATAATGGAAGCAGTGGAGAATATCCTCGTAAAGCAAATAGATGAAGCAGCGACTCAAGGAGAAGTCATTATTATGGGGGACAATAACTACCCTGAAATACATTGGGGAACAGAAACCTGTAGTTCCAGCAAAGGTAATAGGTTTTTGACAACTATGAGAGACTATTACCTTTCACAACTGGTTCAGGACCCAACAAGAAGGGGGGCACTGCTAGACCTAATATTAACCAACAGGCCAGACCGCATATCAAATATACGAGTTAGTGGTCACTTGGGTAATAGTGATCACAAAATACGTTTTCATGTATCCTTTAATAAGATGTGTAGTAGAGGGGTTACAAGGACACCAAACTTCAGGAAGGTAAATTTCCAACGGTTGAGAGATGATCTTAGTGCAATAAACTGGGATGATATCCTGAGACATAAAACTACACAAAGCAAATGGGAGACATTTATTAGCATCCTGAATAGGACCTGTGCGCAATATATACCCTATGGGAATAAACATGCTAGAAATAGGAGGAAACAACTATGGCTAAATAGAGCTGTAAGGGGCGCAATAAGTGACAAAAAGAAAGCATTTAGAGAACTAAAGCAAGTAGGTAGTGATGAGGCATTAAATAAATATAGAAGATTACATCAATTTGGTAAAAAACAAATCAAGGCAGCAAAGATAGAGACAGAGAGACTCATTACCAGAGAAAGTGAAAATAATCTCAAAATATTCTTTAACTACATAAATAGTAAAAAATGATAGTGTTGGCCCCCTTAAAAATAGTCTGGGTGAAATGGTGGATGAGGAAAAAGCCAATATGCTAAATGATTTTTTTTCAACCGTATTTACACAAGAAAATCACATGACAGAAAACATGATCAGTAATGACAAAAAATTCTCCATTAAATGTCACTTGCTTAACCCAGCAGGAAGTACGACTGCGTCTAAAAATCACTAAAGGTGACAAATCCCCGGGCCCGGATGGGATACACCCGCGAGTACTGCAGGAATTAGGTAACGTCATAGATAGACCATTATTTTTAATCCTTGAAGATTCCATAATAACAGGGTCTGTACCACAGGACTGGTGTATAGCAAATGTGGTGCCAATATTCAAAAAGGGGACAAAAACTGAACTTGGAAATTATAGGCCAGTAAGCTTAACCTCTACTGTGGGTAAAATCCTGGAGGGTTTCCTAAGAGATGCTATACTAGAGTATCTGAAGAAGAACCTCATGACCCAATATCAACGTGGGTTTATGAGGGACTGTTCCTGTCAGACTAATCTGATCAGCTTTCATGAAGAGGTAAGCTCCGGACTGGACCAAGGAAATGCAGTGGATGTTGTGTATGTGGACTTTTCAAAAGCTTTTGATACGGTTCCACACAAAAGGTTGATACATAAAATGAGAACAATCGGGATAGGGGAAAATATATGTATGTTGGTTAATAACTGGCTCAATGATAGGAAACAAAGGGTGGTTATTAATGGAACACACTCAGACTGGGTCACAATTAACAGTGGGGTACCACAGGGGTCAGTATTGGGCCCCCTTCTTTTTAACATATTCATTAATGACCTTGTAGGGGACATACAGAGTAGTATTTCAAGATTTGCAGAAGACACTAAACTCTGCAGGGTAATCAATACAGAGGAGGAAAATTTTATATTACAGGAGGATCTATGTAAACTAGAAGCTTGGGCTGATAAATGGCAAATGAGCTTTAATGGGGATAAATGTAAGGTAATGCACTTGCGCAGAGGAAATAAAATGTATAATTATATGCTTAATTGTAAAACACTGGGCAAAACTGTAACTGAAAAAGACCTGGGTGTATTGGAGGACGACAAGCTCACGTTTAGTGGCCAGTGTCAGGCAGCTGCTGCAAAGGCAAATAAAATAATGGGATGCATTAAAAGAGGCATAGATGCTCATGAGGAGAAGATAATTTTACCTCTATACAAGTCACTAGTGCGACCACACTTAGAATACTGTGTATATGAGGGGACAGTACAAAGACCTTTCTACTGATCTTTTTACTCTGAGGCCTGAGACGGGGACAAGGGAGCATCTTCTACGTCTGGAGGAAAGAAGGTTTAATCATAATCACAGACGCGGATTCTTTACTGTAAGAGCAGTGAGACTATGGAGCTCTCTGCCACATGATGTTGTAATGAGGGATTCACTACTAACATTTAAGAAGAGCCTGGATGCCTTTCTTGAAAAGTATAATATTACAGGTTATATATACTAGATTCCTTGATAGGGCGTTGATCCAAGGAACTAGTCTGATTGTCGTATGGAGTCAGGAAGGAATTTTTTTCCCCAATGTGGAGCTTAGTGTTTGCCACATGGTTTTTTTTTTCCTTCCTCTGGATCAACATGTTAGGCTATGGGTTGAACTAGATGGACTTTGTCTTCCCTCAACCTTAAAAACTGTTACATTTTGGGGGTACATTTGAGTAGACATATTTTGGGATACACCCCCCAAAGTGCTAAATACTACCTTCAACAGCCCCTAAAATAATGAACCCTGTTTTTTTATGTCCCCCAAGTGATTATTTCACACTGAGTGAGTGCTTTCACGCTCTGCCGTACCTTCCCTAGTAGGAGCGCTTTCACACTCTGCTGTACCTTCCCTAGTGGGAGTGCTTTCACGGTCTGCTGTACCTTCTCTAGTGGGAGCGCTTTCACACTGCCGTACCTTCCCTAGTAGGAGCGCTTTCACACTCTGCTGTACCTTCCCTAGTGGGAGCGCTTTCACGGTCTGCCGTACCTTCTCTAGTGGGAGTGCTTTCACACTCTGCCGTACCTTCTCTAGTGGGAGTGCTTTCACACTCTGCCGTACCTTCTCTAGTGGGAGTGCTTTCACACTCTGCCGTACCTTCTCTAGTGGGAGCGCTTTCACACTCTGCCGTACCTTCTCTAGTGGGAGCGCTTTCACACTCTGCCGTACCTTCCCTAATGGGAGCGCTTTCACACTCTGCTGTACCTTCCCTAGTGGGAGCGCTTTCACACTCTGCTGTACCTTCCCTAGTGGGAGCGCTTTCACACTCTGCTGTACCTTCCCTAGTGGGAGCGCTTTCACACTCTGCTGTACCTTCCCTAGTGGGAGCGCTTTCACACTCTGCTGTACCTTCCCTAGTGGGAGCGCTTTCACACTCTGCTGTACCTTCCCTAGTGGGAGCGCTTTCACACTCTGCTGTACCTTCCCTAGTGGGAGCGCTTTCACACTCTGCTGTACCTTCCCTAGTGGGAGCGCTTTCACACTCTGCTGTACCTTCCCTAGTGGGAGCGCTTTCACATTCTGCTGTACCTTCCCTAGTGGGAGCGCTTTCACACTCTGCTGTACCTTCCCTAGTGGGAGCGCTTTCACACTCTGCTGTACCTTCCCTAGTGGGAGCGCTTTCACACTCTGCTGTACCTTCCCTAGTGGGAGCGCTTTCACACTCTGCTGTACCTTCCCTAGTGGGAGCGCTTTCACACTCTGCTGTACCTTCCCTAGTGGGAGCGCTTTCACACTCTGCTGTACCTTCCCTAGTGGGAGGGCCTTCACATTTTTCTGTACCTTCCCTAGTGGGAGGGCCTTCACGCTCTGCTGTACCTTCCCTAGTGGGAGCGCTTTCACACTCTGCTGTACCTTCCCTAGTGGGAGTGCTTTCACGCTCTGCCGTACCTTCCCTAGTGGGAGTGCTTTCACGCTCTGCCGTACCTTCCCTAGTGGGAGTGCTTTCACGCTCTGCCGTACCTTCCCTAGTGGGAGTGCTTTCACGCTCTGCCGTACCTTCCCTAGTGGGAGTGCTTTCACGCTCTGCCGTACCTTCCCTAGTGGGAGTGCTTTCACGCTCTGCCGTACCTTCCCTAGTGGGAGTGCTTTCACGCTCTGCCGTACCTTCCCTAGTGGGAGTGCTTTCACGCTCTGCCGTACCTTCCCTAGTGGGAGTGCTTTCACGCTCTGCCGTACCTTCCCTAGTGGGAGTGCTTTCACGCTCTGCCGTACCTTCCCTAGTGGGAGTGCTTTCACGCTCTGCCGTACCTTCCCTAGTGGGAGTGCTTTCACGCTCTGCCGTACCTTCCCTAGTGGGAGTGCTTTCACGCTCTGCCGTACCTTCCCTAGTGGGAGTGCTTTCACGCTCTGCCGTACCTGCTCTAGTGGGAGTGGTTTCACTATTTACTTTAGTTCATTCATGGAAACCCTCTATAAATTCAGTGGCCTGAACACAGATCAATCAGATGCAGTTTAGTCAGAAGGTTCAGTGTCTGCTGAGGAGTTTGGAGACAGATATCCAGTCACAATGGAGGCGGCTGCTGTTCATCTGGATGCGTGAGTAGAATTGCTACTAGTTCATGTCGTCTTCAATATGCTGATTTGTACAGTGTCCAGTTGTAGGGAGCCTTGCTAGGGGTCAGTTTCCCTCTCTAGTGCAACGTACAAAGTCACTGCTGCCCTAAAGAGGAGTCATATCTGCTCTGTTAAACGACCAGTATGTATTTGTTGTTGTGAGTCAGAGGGTGGTCATCTCATGTACCAGATCAAGCATCACAAGGGTCCTATGAGGTCCCGTTCACAAGATGCATATTTTGCTGCGTATCTGCTGTGTATAGGCAGCAGATCAGCAGCGTGTTTTCCCAACAAAGCCTATGGGTTTTTCCAATTCCTGTCTGCATGGTGCCATTAAAATATGCCACAGATATGCTGCGTATTTTAGTGTGGGGTACAGTGTCCATTTTAGGACATGATCAGATATCAAAATCAAACATCAGAATGCTGTCAGTTTGAGGCTAAATACCCTGTCTGAGGAGTGATTCTGAGGAGGAGTGATTCTGAGGAGGAGTGATTCTGAGGAGGAGTGATTCTGACGAGTGATTTTTACAACTGTATTAATAATAAAAAAAAAAAAGTAACTGTTCGCTGATGGGACTTGAACCCAAAATTCTGTGTCCCAAAGGCAGTGCATTAACCACTAAGCTATTAACTTAATCGTAAAAACTTTGGAGTTCTATTTGGTTATATGATTTTCAGTGCAAACTTGTCTAAAACTCATTGGGACATATGCACAGACTGCAAGCAAGCCAAATCCAAATGATGTTTGATTTTGATGTGCGAGTCTGATGTGTGACTTTCTTCAAACATCAGAATCAGAATGACTTTTAGTCACCCTGAGTATTTTCATGGTTGATCTCATAAGACAAGAAAAGCTAATAGTTGGCATCACTTGACTGGATAGCGCAATGGTAAGGCATCAGCCTCTGAAACTACAGTGTCAGAGTTCACAAACTACAGGGGTGTTTTACTTTTAATATCTGACACTCTGTCATCCTGATGTGTTAAGAGTTTCAGACACGCTGTCTATTTGCATGGTAAATTACATAGCAAAAGTAAATTGGGAGTTTGCAGCCAGTACTTGGGTGGATGGAAATAAAAATTTACAATAAAGACATTTTATCATTAGCCCCCTTTAAGAAATTATGCAAATATAAAGTCACTTGGAAATAGATATGTAGTAAATTATTGCCTCCCAATTTACTTTGGCTATGTAATTTACCATGCAAATAGACAGCGTGTCTGAAACTCTTAACACATCAGGATGACCGTGTCAGATATTAAAAGTAAAACACCCCTGTAGTTTGTGTGCTAAATACTCATAATTAAAAAATAATAGGATTAAGATTATTATTATTATCAGGATTTGAACTCTGACACTGTAGTTTCAGAGGCTGATGCCTTACCATTGCGCTATCCAGTCAAATAATAGTAGCTGGCAGCTTTTCTTGTCTTAGGAGGTCAACCATGAAAATACTCAGGGTGACTAAAAGTCATTGTGATTCTGATTCTGATGTTTGAAGAAAGTCACACATCAGAATCAAACATCATTTGGATTTGGCTTGCTTGCAGTCTGTGCATACATCCCAATGAGTTATAGACCAGTTTGCACTGAAAATCATATAACCAAATAGAACTCCAAGGTTTCTACAACTAAGTTAATAGCTCAGTGGTTAGGGCACTGGCTTTGGGACACAGAATTTTGGGTTCAATCCCATCAGCGAACAGTTACTTTTTTTTATTATTATTATGACAGTTGTAAAAGTCACTCGTCAGGATCACTCGTCAGACAGGGTATTTAGCCTCAAACTGACAGCATTCTGATGTTTGATTTTGATATCTGATCATGTCCTAAAATGAACACTGTAGTGGGGAAATCTGCAGCATCAATTGTTACACCTATTCCTGACCCCCACCTCTAAAACAGGGCTTGTGCCCCATGTTAATGTGTGCAATTGTGATTAAAACATATTGTGAGCATGTACATACATTGTGGGGACCTTGTGAGGGGCTCCATGAATATAATAAAGTAGTTTTTAACCCCTTTACAACGCAAGGTGGTTTGCACGTTAATGACCAGGCCAATTCTTACAACTGTCACTTTATGAGGTAATTACTCTGGAACGCTTCAACGGATTCCCCTGATTCTGAGAATGTTTTTTCGTGACATATTGTACTTCATGATTGTGGTAAAATTTCTCCGATATCACTTGCATTTATTTGTGAAAAAAACTGAAATTTGGCGAAAACTTTGAAAATTTTGCAATTTTCAAAATTTTAATTTTTATGCCCTTAAATCAGAGAGATATGTCACACAAAAGAGTTAATAAATAACATTTCCCACATGTCTACTTTACATCAGCACAATTTTGGAACCAAAATTTTTTTTTGTTATGGAGCTATAAGGGTTAAAAGTTGACCAGAGATTTCTCATTTTTCCAACAAAATTTACAAAAACATTTTTCTAGGGACCACATCACATTTGAAGTCACTTTGAGGGGTCTTTATGACAGAAAATACCCAAAAGTGACACCATTCTAAAAACTGCACCCCTCAAGGTGCTCAAAACCACATTATAGAACTTTATTAACCCTTCAGGTGCTTCACAGGAATTTTTGGAATGTGGAAGAAAAAAATGAACATTTAACTTTTTTCACAAAAATGTTACTTTAGACCCAATTTTTTTTTTTTTCGCAGGGGTAACAGGAAAAAATGGACCCCAAAATTTGTTGTGCAATTTCCCCTGGGCACGCAGATACCCCATATGTGGGGAAAAGATCCTAGTTACTTAACGGTAACGGGATTTTACAGAGCCCATGACAGCACCACCTGAGAGAGGGTATCCGCCCACCAAGGACAGGAACCTACTGAATAAAAAGGTGGTACATCTCCTCCGCATCAGTTTTGTTTCAGAGCATGAGAGGGCCTCCGAAGACAGGTTAATACATAACCACCACCTCAACATTTGTCCTAAACACCTTAAAAAGTGCACACCATAGTGATAAAGGGGAGGGAATTAATAGGGTGCTGTCATTGGCTCTGTAAAATCCCGTTACTGGTAAGTAACTAGGATCTTTTCCCCTTCTCCCATGACAGCACCACCTGAGAGATTTATAGAGATCAAATACCAGAGGGAGGGATCACCGCTTGCAACACCTTCCTACCAAAAGACAGATCAGTAGAAGAGGAAAGGTCAAGACGGTAATGTTTGTAAAATGTAGCGGGGGATGACCAAGTTGCCGCCTTACATATGATGTCGATGGGCACATCCGGCTTCTCAGCCCAGGAAGCAGCTACCGCTCTGGTGGAGTGGGCCTTCAGGTTCTCTGGAACCGCAGATTGCTAGAAGAGTATGCTAAAGTAATAGTATCCCTGACCCATCTAGCTATGGTCCCTCTTGTAACCTTAAGCCCTTTCCTAGCCCCCTAAAAGGATATAAATAAGGCGTCGCTCTTCCTCCAGGCTTTTGTCACTTCCAAATACTGGACTAACACCCTCCTAACATCTAAGGTGTGAAGCTTATGTTCCTCAGAATCCCTAGGATTAGGATAGAAGGAAGGGAGAGTGATTACTTGTGTCCTATGGAACTTGGAGGCTACCTTTGGAAGATAGGCCGGGTCTGGTCTTAAGATTACTCTATCCGTACATACTTGAGTGAATGGATGGTTAACGGATAGTGCGTGTAAGTCACTGACTCTACGAGCTGATGTCAGGGCTACCAGTAGGGCAGTCTTTAAAGTTAAATTTTTTTCTGAAACCTTCTCTAAGGGCACGAAGGGAGGTTTGGTTAATGCCTCCAGAACTAAATTAAGGTCCCAAGGAGGCATCCTTGGAATAGGAATAGGTCTGGACCTATGACAAGCTTTAATAAATCTAATGATCCACCTATTTGCCGCCAAGTCATAATTATACAGTGCCCCCAGAGCTGATACCTGTACCTTAAGAGTACTGGTGGCTAGTCCCATGTTTAACCCCTTCTGGAGGAATTCTAGTATGGCCTCAATAGGAATCCTCCCTTTGGCGGACTGACCCGAGGTAGACAAGAACTTAGCCCAGGTTCTACCATAGATCCTAGTTGTTATCGGCTTTCTACTTGCCAGAAGGGTAGTAACGAGATCCACAGAAAACCCCCTTTGTGTCAATAGCGACCTCTCAAAATCCAGGCCGTCAAATGCAGGCCCGCTCTTTGGGGATGACAGACTGGGCCCTGCCTGAGGAGATCCGGGATGTCCGGAAGAACCCATGGATCTGCTTGGGACATTCTCTTCATCCAAGTGAACCATGGTCTCTTGGGCCAGAACGGGGCGATCAATATAACCCTCGCCCGTTCCTCTCGGATCTTCCTCAGGATAGTAGGGATCAGTACTAAAGGGGGAAAGGCATAGGCTAGAGTAAAATCCCACGGAATCTGCAGCGCGTCCACCACAAACGCCCCCTCTTTTGGATTCAGGGAGCAAAAGGTTTTGGTCTTTCGATTGTGCCTGTTTGCAAACAGATCTATCTGGGGCTGTCCCCACCGGCCCACAATCTGCTAAAATAAGGCTGGATTCAACTCCCACTCTCCTTGTTTTAAGATGTGACGACTCAGGAAATCGGCCTTTATGTTCTCTTCCCCTTTTATATGCAGTGCCGAGAGCGTAAGCAGCTGACTCTAGGCAAACCTGAAGATCTGATCCGCTACTAACATCAGAGGGAGAGACCTGGTACCACCCTGATGATTGATGTAGGTGACTGTTGATCTGTTGTCTGACATTATCCGGATGTGAAGACCCTGAAGAACAGAACTGAAATTTTTTAGAGCATTTCTGGCTGCCAACAGCTCTTTCATGTTGGAAGAGAGACTTGTCTCACTGTCCGACCAGAGGCCATGTACAGAACGATCCCGTAGGTGAGCTCCCCAACCTTCTGCACTTGCGTCTGTTGTAATTGTATCCGACACCTGGAAGGTCCAAGGAACCCCCAAAGATAGGTTGACCGGAGATGTCCACCAGTCCAGGGAGTTGATCACGACCTCTGGAAGAGATATTTTCCCATTCCCATTGAGCGCCTGTCCGCTGCCAGGATCTCCTGTTGAAGGCATCTGGAATGGTACTGGGCCCACTGAACCGCCGGGATGCAAGATGTCATTGTACCCAACAGAGACATTGCACTCCTCAGGGTCATGGTCGGATTGCTGATAACCTGAGATATTAGGGATCTGATCTTCAGCTTCTTTTCCTCTGGCAGAAGACAGGTTTGGGTTTCTGATTCCAGAATGAGACCCAGGAAAGACTGAACCCTCCAGCCTTGACTTCTCTAAATTTAACAGCCAACCCAGGCGTCTTAGACTGGCCATGACGTCCGCCAGGGCTAGAGCACAGAGTTGACTTGATCTGCCCACTACTAAGAAGTCGTCCAGATAAGGGATGACCAGAATATCTCTTTCCCTCAAGTGCGCTGTGACCTCCAGAATAATTTTTGTGAAGACTCTCGGCGCCATGGAAATGCCAAAGGGAAGAGCTGTGAACTGAAAATGCCTTACGTGCCTGTCGAATTGTACAGCTACTCTTAGAAACTGTTGATGATCTGGCAAGATCGGGACGTGGTAGTAGGCGTCCTTCAGATCGAGGACGCACATATAACAGTTCGGAAATAACATCCTTATGGCCGATTTTGTTGTTTCCATTTTGAACGGTGTGTAGATTAAATGGTCGTTCAGCCTCTTTAAGTTGGAAATGGTCCTGAAGGAGCTGTCCGGCTTCTTTATTAGGAAGAGAGTCGAATAGAATCCTCTTCCTTGCTCGGGTGCAGGTGTTTCCACCAGAACTCCTTTCATGAGCAGAGAGAGAACTTCCTGCTGTAAGGCTATCTGTTCCGCTAGACCCCTGGGGGCTGATATCTTGTGTTCTTGGGCCTGCTTTTGAACTCCAATGTGAGCCCCCTCCTGACTATCCCTAAGATCCAAGAATTGGATGAAATTTTCTTCCAGGCAGGCAGGAAGTGGGACAATCTTCCTCCCACCTGGGGGAAACTGTCACTTAGGGGCCTTCTTATTCTCAGAGGAGGGACCTCCGAACATGAAGCCTCTGTTATACGGCTTTCTGTCTTTCCAGCTACCTTGGTCTCTGGGAGCTTTACTGCGGCTGTACTTTCTCTTCCGAAAGGAGCTGTTAAACCGGGAACCAGACACCGTGGGAAATCCATGTTTTTTGTCTGCGGCTTTATCTAGGATGTCATCTAGACCTTTGCCGAACAGGAAGTCCCCCTCACAAGGGATTGAGCATAGTTTAGTCTTTGATTGCACATCCCCTGGCCAGCTCTTGAGCCATAACGCCCTATGGGCTGCATTAGAGATATTTGCAGACCGGGCGGGCAGCCTAACTGAATCTGCCGATGCATCAGCCAGGAATGCAGCCGCCCCCAGCACAAGAGGAAGGTCCGATAGAATTTTCTCCCTCGACACATTCCCCCTAATCTGGTCTTCCAATTGTTGAAGCCAGATCATCATAGATCTAGCGGTGCAGGTGGCTGCCACTGCCGGTTTAAGGGCCCCTGCTGACGACTCCCAGGCTTGTTTAAGGAAAGACTCCGCTTTTTTTATCCAGCGGGTCTTTTAAGGCTCCTAAATCCTCAAAGAGCAGAGTGGATTTTTTTGAGGATTTTGCAATGGCCACGTCAATCTTAGGGGTTTTGTCCCATTTAGCCGCATCCTCATCCTCAAAGGGGTATCTCCGCTTGGAGGAGGAAGGCAGCTGACCCTTCCTCTCCTTTTTTTTCCATTCCCTTTCTATCAGAGATTTAATCCGGTCATTTACCGGGAATGTGCGTCTCCTGCTCTGGTCTAAGCCCCCGAACATAACATCCTGGACTGTTCTGGGCACTTTGGTATCGGTAATACCCATAGTCACTCTGACGGCTTTAACTAGTCTCTCAGTATTATCTACCGAAAAACAAGGTCTGCCCCCCCCCCATCATCATCCGAAGACTCCGACGATGATGAGGACAGATTAGAGGAGGAAGGCAGTTCTCTTGTAAAACGGGACTCTACCAATTCCTCTGATTCTGAAGAAACTAGTTTTTGCTGCTTCTTCTTGCGTGAGGTTAAGCCTCTTAAAGAGTCCCTGACCTCTGTCTGGATTAGATTCTTTAATTCCAAAGAAAACCTGGGGGATTCCTCTGCAATGGTTTTCTGAATACAGTCCGAGCATAGGTTTTTGGCATAGGAGGTGGGAAGACAGATTTTGCATAAAGCACACTCCTTGTTTTTACTTTTAGCACTACACTTCTTCGCCTACTGACCCCAGAAATGAAAGGAGAAAAAAGAGGAAAACAGAGAAGAGCACATTACTCAGGGTGAGACTTTCACGAAGATCACTCACCACACTGCTGTTCAGACTAGGGTACCGGAGGCAGTGGTTGCCATTCACATGAGGGCTCCCATCTGGCGGAGGTGGATTGACGAAGTCTTTTCTGACCGGTTTTGCCGGAACTCGTATGCCCTCCACTGCTGTGACTTTGTCGATGGGAAGATTCTCGATGTTCCAGTTGCTTGCGCTGTTTTGACGTCTGTGGCTGGTGCTGTACCTCTTGCGGCGGTGACAGCTGCTGCCCAGGTGACTGCGGCTCCTCATTCATTATGGCGGGGATGCAGACACCGCCATCTTGATTGCTCCCCATCCTTAAAAAGCAGTAGGGCTCCACCTCCTTTAAGCTCCTCCCCTTCCAGCAGCGTACTCATTCCCTTTAATTATATATATATATATATATATATATATATATATATATATATATATATATATATATATATATATACACAGTGCCTACAAGTAGTATTCAACCCCCTGCAGATTTAGCTGGTTGACACATGCGGAATTAACTTGGCATTGTGACATTTGTACTGTAGATCAGCCTGGAAGTGGGAAATGCACTGCAGCAAATTTTTTTTTTTTAAAACGTTAAAAGTTAATTCAGAGTGTCATTTATTATTCAACCCCTCAAACCACAAGAATTCTGTTTGGTCCCCTTAAAGTATTAAGAAGTAGTTCAGGCACCAAGAATAATGAGCTTCACATGTGTGGATTAAAGATCTCTTTTGCCTGCCTTTTCTGACTATTTAAGACCCTCCCCAAACTTGTGAACAGCACTCAGACATGGTCAACATGGGAAAGACAAAGGAGCATTCCAAGGCCATCAGAGACAAGATCGTGGAGGGTCACAAGGCTGGCAAGGGGTACAAATCTCTTTCCAAGGAGTTGGGCCTACCTGTCTCCACTGTTGGGAGCATCATCCGTAAGTGGAAGGCTTATGGAACTACTGTTAGCCTTCCACGGCCTGGACAGCCTTTGAAAGTGTCCTTCCGTGCCGAGGCCAGGCTTGTCCGAAGAGTCAAGGCTAACCCAAGGACAACAAGGAAGGAGCTCCGGGAAGATCTCATGGCAGTGGGGACATTGGTTTCAGTCAATACCATAAGTAACGTACTCCACCGCAATGGTCTCCGTTCCAGACGAGCCCGTAAGGTACCTTTACTTTCAAAGCATCATGTCAAGGCTCGTCTACAGTTTGCTCATGATCACTTGGAGGACTCTGAGACAGACTGGTTCAAGGTTCTATGGTCTGATGAGACCAAGATCGAGATCTTTGGTGCCAACCACACACGTGACGTTTGGAGACTGGATGGCACTGCATACGACCCCAAGAATACCATCCCTACAGTCAAGCATGGTGGTGGCAGCATCATGCTGTGGGGCTGTTTCTCAGCCAAGGGGCCTGGCCATCTGGTCCGCATCCATGGGAAGATGGATAGCACGGCCTACCTGGAGATTTTGGCCAAGAACCTCCGCTCCTCCATCAAGGATCTTAAGATGGGTCGTAATTTCATCTTCCAACAAGACAACGACCCAAAGCACACAGCCAAGAATACCAAGGCCTGGTTCAAGAGGGAAAAAGTCAAGGTGTTGGAGTGGCCTAGTCAGTCTCCTGACCTTAACCCAATTGAAAACTTGTGGAAGGAGCTCAAGAATAAAGTCCACATGAGACACCCAAAGAACCTAGATAACTTGGAGAAGATCTGCATGGAGGAGTGGGCCAAGATAACTCCACAGACCTGTGCCGGCCTGATCAGGTCTTATAAAAGACGATTATTAGCTGTAATGGCAAACCAGGGTTATTCCACAAAATATTAAACATAGGGGTTGAATAATAATTGACCCACACTTTTATGTTTAAAATTTAATAAAATTCAACTGAGCAACATAACTTTTTGGTTAGTAAGATTTATGCTTCTGTTCATAAAACCTACTCTCGTTTGCAGTTTGAAGGCTCTAACTTAGCCAGCTGGCGCGCTACACCGCAGATCCGCTCTCCTTCAGCGCGTGCGCAGCCCAGCGGCACCTGGCGTGCTTGCAGCGGGATGACTGTTTCCCACCCACGCATGCGCAGACCCGGCTTCCGGCGCACTCCGTGATAGGGCGTGTCAGCACCCCGCGCGTGCACAGCCCGGACTTTCGGCGCGCTCTGTCACAGGGTGCGACGCGACCCCCACGTGCGCAGCCCGGAAGACCTGCCGGCCGGCGCGCTCAGTCTCGTCTTGTGAGGCGCAGACCCGGCCGCAGGACCCGGCGCACGCGGGTAGGGTTCCAAAAGGCAGCACCCCCTCCCCACACGCAGACCCGGGCAGCAGCCAAATGGGCTGAGAACAGGGACCATCTGCTGCTTCCACGGCCTCCAGGCTGCACCGACTCCGGAATCCATAGTCCAGGTACGTGAGGTACCACCTGGTGACTCTCCCATCAAGGACAGGAACCAAAACTGATGCGGAGGAGAGGTACCGCCTTTTTATTCAGTAGGTTCCTGTCCTTGGTGGGCGGATACCCTCTCTCAGGTGGTGCTGTCATGGGAGAGGGGGGAAAAAACACTGTTTGGGCGCACGGCAAGACTCAGAAGGGAAGGAGCGCCATTTGAATTTTCGATTGTAAAATTTGCTTGAACAATTAGCGGACGCCATGTTGCGTTTGCAGTGCCCCTGATGTGCCTAAACAGTGGAAACCCCCCACAAGTGACCCCATTTTGGAAACTAGACCCCCCCTGGGAACTTATCTAGATGGGTGGTGAGCATTTTGAACCCCCAGGTGCTTCACAAATTAATCCGTAAAAATGAAAAAGTATTTTTTTCCACTTTTTAATTTTTACAAATCAATTTGTGAAGCACCTGGGGGTTCCAAGTGCTCACTATGCATCTAGATAGGTGCCTTTGGGGTCTAGTTTCCAAAATGGGGTCACTTGTGGGGGAGCTCCAATGTTTGTGCACGCAGTAGCTCTCCAAACGCAACATGGCGTCCGCTAACAATTTGAGCCGATTTTCCATTCAATTTGTTAGCGGACACCATGTCGCGTTTGGAGAGCCCCTGTGTGCCTAAACAGTGGAAACCCCCCACAAGTGACCCCATTTTGGAAACTAGACCACTCAAGGATTTTATCAAGGGGTATAGTGAACATTTTGAAACCAGAGGTACGACACAGAATTTGATAACATTAGGTCATCATATTGAATAAGTTGTCATTAGTCTTGAGCGCAAGTGCTCGCTACTTGAGTTTGCATCGGGTACTCAGGTATGCACTATGTACTGCGTGTGCTCGAGTGACATGCTCGAGTCCCTGCCCCGCATGTTTCACGGTTATTAGACACCCCAAAAAAATCATGCGGGTATCGCTCGTGCATGGCAGGCAATCCCCGCAAAGATTTTTGGCCGCGAAGCATATGGGGCGGAGACTCGAGCATGTCACTTAAATACCCATGATACTCACTGCATACCAGAGCACCCGATGCGAGCACTTGCGCTCAACACTAGTCGCCATATAGTTATCTTTTTTTCTTTTGAAAAAAATCCCAACCCCATCACAGCCCTGACCCTAGCACAACCCTAACCCTAGAGTTTATTTTTTACGCCGTTCCTCGTGGGGTATAAGTGATTAGACGACTTTATTCTTCGGGTCGGTGCGACTACAGAGATACCAGAATCATATGGGGTTTTTATGATTGACAGCTGTCACATACTAAAAGACACATTTTTTGTAAAATCTAGTTTTTGCATCGCCATATTTTGGCCGACAGTCATGTGATGGCTTATTTTTTGCGGGATGAGTTGACGTTTTTATTGGTGCCATTTTCAGGCACATGACATTTTTTGATTGCTTTCTATTCCGATTTTTGGGAGGCAGAATAAACAAAAACCACCAATTCAGGAATTGATTTTTTATTCTTTTCCACGTGTGGTAAAATTGATAAGGTAGCTTTATTCTTTGGGTCAGTACGTTTACAGCGGTACCACATTTATATAGTTTTTCTAGGTTTTGGCGCTTTTACACAATAAAAGATATTTTATAGAAAAAAATATTTTTTTGCATCGCTTTATTCTGAGAGCTATAACTTTTTGATTTTTCGGATGATGGAGCTGTATGGCAGCTTGTTTTTTGCGGGACAAGATGACATTTTCAGCGGTACCATTTTTATTTATAGTTTTCTTTTTGATCGCTTGTTATTCCATTTTTTGTTTGGCGGTATGGTGATAAAGCATTGTTTTTTGCTTCGTTTTTTATTTTATTTTTTTACCGTGTTCACTGAAGGGGTTAACTAGTGGGACAGTTTTATAGGTTAGGTCGTTCGACACGGCGATACCAAATGTGTACTTTTATTGTTTGTTTGCTTTTTTTTCATAATAATATTTATTGATGGGTACATTATATTTTTATTTTTGGTGGATTATTTTTTTTTAAATATTTTTAGAATTTATTTTTTTTTTTCACTTTCTGAGAGTTTTTACACTTTTTTACTTTGTCCCACTATGGGACTTTCACTTTTTTTATTCTGATCGCCTGCACAGCATAGGGATGGAGCACCATCCCTGTGCTATGCAGGCAGTCAGCGCTGCACAGTGAAAAGATTGTTTGGTCATGCACTGCGCATGACCAAACAATCTTCCTGCTGTCTGGTGACCCGGATGTTGTCATGACGACATCGGGTCGTCATGGCAATGACTCGCCCCCTGGGCCGTGGGGCACGCGGAGCCGGGCAATAGGGAGACGCTGGGAGTAGTAGTGGCGGCCCGGTCCCGCGGCTCAGGGTGGTCAGGCCAATGGTAGTCTGCTATGCACTTTAGATAATGTCCGACTACGCCACCCGTGGATTGCGGTTATTAGGAACCGCCGCTGCAGGGCAGACCGCTGGGGCTGATGGTGGGTGCAGCTGAGGTGGTGTGACTCCCCACGGGAAGAGTGCGGCCCCAGGGCAGTGTAGTGGATGGTGGGAGTGATGGTGGTGAGAGTCCCAGTACCGGTAGTGCCGGAGGAGCGAAAAAGCACACAGACAACGTACTGCAGTCCAGGGTCTTTACTCACGGTTAATATCCAAGTCACTTCTGCAGGGAATGACTGCCCGAGCCGTGCTGCGTCCACCAGGTGAGGGGCTCGGTCAACCCCCAGGCAATTCAGGAGTATGGCACAGGACCCCCTTTAATCCTTTCTCTGGCCTGCCTCACCAGTGACCCACTTTTGTCCAGCTGCCGCGGACTTGTGCGGGTAAATGTGGGCCCCGTCCTCCGCTGTCCTATATGGTGCCTTCCTAGCAGGTTTGATGAGGTGTCGCACCAATAAATGATCACGACGACCGGTCTTTGGCTGAGGGTAGTTTCTCCTCCACCAACTTGGGGTCCGGTACCCTTAATCTGCCTGACCCTTCACCCTGGATTCTCGTGGGTTCTTAGGGTCCCTTCCACCTTCTTGTTCCTGAGCCCTTCTGTTTCTCTCTCTCTCTTCTTTCCTGTTCTGTCTTCTCCTCCTTCCCTTGGCCTCTTCTCCAGGCCCACTTCTCCTTCTCCTCTCAGGCTCCGGCCTCTTCTCTAGGCCTGCCTCTGGAGCAGCACTCAGCCTGAGCTGCTGCTCCCTGTCAGCTCTCCTCTCCTCACAGACTGAACACTGTTCTAAGATGGTGCCCACCTTTTATACCTCCCTTTGACCATGAGCCCAGGTGACCAGCAACCAATGAGCTCCTATCTACGCTCAGGAACCAACCCCTATCTGCCCCTACAGCACTGGGTGTTCCACCCCCCTCCCCACTCCAGGCAGGGACATAGTCGGTTGTGCCTGCACTTCTGTCTAGTGGGAGCACCGTTGAGCTGTCCCTCGGAAATGGGGTGTGTGTGCTGTATGCAGCTAACTGAGCCCTGGTCCATACTCCATCCTTACCCGGGAGTGGAATATCACACCTCTGGACTGAGGTGCAATACCCCTGTAGCGGCCGAACCCTCGGGGCGCTACAGCAACACCCGGGAAGCCGCGGCAGACAGCGCTGGAGGCCGGAAGAGGAGGTGAGTATTGCGATCACCTCCCCTTGCCACCGCAATGCTGCGATCGACTTCGATCGCAGCATTGCGGGGGTTAATGTGCCGGGAGCGGTGCGGACCGCTCCCGGCACATTGTCATAGCTGACACCCGGTACTATCAGCTGACACCCAGCGGCGATCGCACCCGCACAGCCTGTGTGCGCTCGCGATCGCCATGACGTACTAATACGGGTCAGGCTCTTAAAACCCAGGGCACAGACGCGTATTAATACGTCATGGGCTGTAAAGGGGTTAAACAAGCACTGTTTGAAGTCCTGTTGGCTTTTGCAGCCAGAGCGGGGACTTGTTATAGCCTGGGAATATATAAAGGCTGGATGCCTGGTCACCTGCACACCCAGCAGCCGCTCATCTGACTGAGGAGCCACAGAAGCCAACCCTTAATAGGCAAAATGAACTAACTCCATTTAACTATTGCAATTCACTATGACTGCAGAGCAGTCTACACATGACAGCCGTACACTCTCCCCCCTGTACTATGTGCCGACTGTGCATATTTTTTTGTGTTGTGTTTTTTTCAGCCACAAAAACACAGATGTTTCAAAAACGCACCCACACATTTCTGGGGCATTATTTGTGTGCTTCATTTTCTAGCTGATCAGACTGGCTGTCAAATGGAAAACGCAGCCCAAAAAAAAAGCACAAGATAATTGCAGGGACATTAAAAAAATGCAGGCGAGTCCTGCAACAAAAGAGCACAGTGGGCACAAACTAAAACTGACTAATGTCTCACCGACTAACTCTTGCATCAACCTCCTCCCCATCTCCGTCTTGCATCAGATCTCATCTTTTCAATGGATCAAAGTATAAGTTTTTATCTCTGGATATCCGCCTCCGATGCTGGACTAACGGACCTATGTGAATGTAAACCGCTGACGGTGTTAGGTCTACAGCAGCCGCCTCTTCCCAACTGTCCGTAGATGCAGAGCCTGGAAAAGAAGGAAGGAGCAGCGCTCATACAGAAGAGCTCAGAGGAGACCTTCATTGGCACATGGAAACTCTGACACCTATATAAGTACATAGTGCATTTAAGGGGAGGCAAATACACAGTCATTCCCCATACAGTACTAAAAAACATGTATAACACAAGAAGAGGAGGAGGAGGGAGGGCAGGGGTATTACACCTCTCCTGGCAGAGCCCCTGCTCCAGTGTCTGTGTGGGAAAATACTAAAACCCTATGTGTCATATTTGTCTGTACCTATGCCTATGCTAGATTTTTCAGTCATATTTGTCTGTACTAGTGTTGAGTGAGCACTAAAATGCTCGGGTGCTCGAAGCTCGGGCCAAGCTCGCCGTGATACTCGGGTGCTCGACCCGAGCAACGAGCCCAATGTTAGTCTATGGGAGACTCGAGCATTTTTGCGGCGGCTCCCCCGGCAGTCTTTTAAAAGCCTAACAAGTGCCCAAAACGATAGTGACAGTGCTCAAATGACATGGGGACAGCATGGGCATCGCCCCAGGAAGCATTTCTGACCCCCAGGTCACTGCTGTCAACAACTGGTCAGAGGTATTAAGCCACTTTTACAGGCTCACAATAAAGCATTCAAAAACGAAAGTGAAAGTGCTTTCCTGTGAAATATGTTAAGGATAGTGTTGAGCGATACCTTCCGATATCAGGAAATATCGTATCGGATTGGATCGGACCGATACCCAAAAAGTATCGGATATCGCCGATTCCGATACAGGAAACCAATGCAAGTCAATGGGACACAAATATCGGAATGAAAATAAACCCTTTCTTTCCTTGTAGGTTAATTCTACACGAAGTAAAACAACTAAGAATAATGTAGAATGTACAGTATTACGCGAAAAGCCGGCAATTCATCAGCGGCATACACCGGTACCCGACAATTTACAACAGAAAGAATAGAGCTTCACACATAGATTAGATAGAGAGAAACATGTCAGTCACATATATATGAAGTACAGTGACAGTGTTGCTTACTGTACTTGTCATTTAGTGTAAAGGATTTATTTAAAAATATAATAGTGTTTTCATGCACCGTCTCTTTAAAAAAGCCGGCCGGCAATTCAGCATCTGTACCCGACAATTTAGAATAGAAGGAATAGAGAATCATAGATAGAAACATGTCAGTCACATATATATGAGGTACAGTGACAGTGTTGATTACTGTACTTGTCATTTAGTGTTAAAATAAAGGATTTATTTAAAAAAAAAATTGGCGTGGGGTTCCCCGTAATTTTAGGCTCTAGCGGAGGTTAAGCAGACGGCTGGGGCACATGTTTGAAGCCTGGGAAGGGGGTAATACCCACGGAGCTTCCCAGGCTACTAATATCAGCCCCCAGCTGAATACCTAGCCTTTATTAGCTATTAAAATGGGGGACCCCCCCAAAAAAATGACGTGGGGTACCCCCTATTTAATAGCTAGCAAAGGCTAGGCAGACAGCTGGGGGCTGATATTAATAGCCCAGGAAGGGTGCCATGAATCTTGGCCCCCTCCCAGGCTAGAAACACCAGCCGTCAGCCGCCCCAGAAATGGCGCATCCATAGGATGCGCCAATTCTGGCACTTAGCCTCGCTCTTCCCACTGCCCTGTAGCGGTGGCAGTGGGGTAATAGGGTTGGGGTTGATGTCAGCTTATAATGCCAGCTGACATCAAGCCCAGGTTAGTAATGGAGAGGCGTCTATAAGACACCCCCATTACTAACCCCATAGTCAAAGTTAAAAAAAAAAACACAACACCCAGAAAAAAGTCCTTTAATTGAAATAAACACACAATTCTTTATTGTTCTAAATTAAACCATACTTACCATCACGCCCATTCCAGCTGAAGCCAACGATCTCCTGCAATAAAAGAAAAATAATAAAGCAACCTCATCCTTACCTTTCCATGGTTCCCAGGACAGCTTCAGCTCTGCTACATCGAGATGACAGGCTGGACCGCAGCAGAACGCTGCCATCCAGCCTGTCATCCCGCAGACACTGAGAAGCGCAGGCATGCTTGCGCTCCTCAGTGTCTCTCTGTGACGGCATCCAGATGAGCAGAGTTCATGCCCAATGAACTCAGCTCACCTCATGCACGTCACTGACAGCGTGGGAGAATTCTCCTGCACTCAGCGCTTCAGCGTGAGAATTTTCCCACGCTGTCAGTGACGTGCACGAGGTGAGCTGAGTTCATTGGACATGACCTCACCTCATTCACGTCACTGACAGCGTGGGAAAATTCTCACGCTGAAGCGCTGAGTGCAGGAGAATTTTCCCACGCTGTCAGTGACGTGCATGAGGTGAGCCGAGTTCATTGGACATGACCTCGGCTCATCTTTATGCCGTCACAGAGAGACACTGAGGAGCGCAAGCAAGCCTGCGCTTCTCAGTGTCTGCGGGATGACAGGCTGGATGGCAGCGTTCTGCTGCGGTCCAGCCTGTCATCTCGATGTAGCAGAGCTGAAGCTGTCGTGGGAACCATGGAAAGGTAAGGATGAGGTTGCTTTATTATTTTTCTTTTATTGCAGGAGATCGTTGGCTTCAGCTGGAATGGGCATGATGGTAAGTAAAGTTTAATTTAGAACAATAAAGAATTGTGTGTTTATTTCAATTAAAGGACTTTTTTCTGGGTGTTGTGTTTTTTTTAAATACTTTACTAGAAATTCATGGTGGTCATGTCTAATATTGGCGTGACCCCATGAATTTCGGGCTTAGGGCCAGCTGATAATGCCAAGCTGTCCTTAACCCCTTTATTACCCAGTGAGCCACCGCACCAGGGCCCTGGATGAGTTGGGTACAGTGCCAGAAGATGGCGCTTCTATGAACGCGCCATTTTCCGTGGTGGCTGCGGACTGCAATTTGCAGCGGGTGGGGCCCAGAAAGCTTGGGCCTCCCTGCGCTGCGGATTCCAGCTCCCAGCTGCCTAGTTGTACCTGGCTGGACACAAAAATAGGGCGAAGCCTCACGTATTTTTTTTTTTAATTATTTCATGAAATTCATGAAATAATTAAGAAAAAAAGGGCTTCCCTATATTGTTGTGTCCAACCAGGTACAAATAGGCAGCTGGGGGTTGGGCGCAGCCCGTTCCTGCCTGCTGTACCTGGCTGGATACAAATATAGTGTGAAGCCCGACGTCAATTTTTTTTTAATTATTTCATGAATTTCCTGAAATAATTAAAAAAAAATTGACGTGGGGCTTCGCACTATATTTGTGTCCAGCCAGGTACAACTAGGCAGCTGGGAGCTGGAATCCGCAGCACAGGGAGGCCCAAGCTTTCTGCCCCCACCCCCCCCCGGTGCAAATTGCAGTCCGCAGCCACCCCGGAAAATGGCGCGTTCATAGAAGCTGGATGCTGTACCTGGCTGGCATACAAAAATATGGCAAAGCCCACGTCAAAATTTTTGGGAAAAATTAATGAAAAAATAAATAATAATTTAGGGACTGCATCTTTATTAACCCCTCAAGTGTCATTTAGTGTTAAAATAAAGGATTTATTTAAAAAAAAATTGGCGTGGGATCCCCCATAATTTTAGGCTCTAGCGGAGGTTAAGCAGACGGCTGGGGCAGATGTTTGAAGCCTGGGAAGTGGGTAATACCCACGGAGCTTCCCAGACTACTAATATTAGCCCCCAGCTGAATACCTAGCCTTTATTAGCTATTAAAATGGGGGACCCCCCCAAAAAAATGACGTGGGGTACCCCCTATTTAATAGCTAGCAAAGGCTAGGCAGACAGCTGGGGGCTGATATTAATAGCCCAGGAAGGGTGCCATGAATATTGGCCCCCTCCCAGGCTAGAAACACCAGCCGTCATCCGCCCCAGAAATGGCGCATCCATAGGATGCGCCAACTCTGGCACTTAGCCTCGCTCTTCAACGCTGCCCTGGTGCGGTGGCAGGGGGTAATAGGGTTGGGGTTCATGTCAGCGCCAGCTGCCATGAAGCCCAGGTTAGTAATGATGGACGTCTATAAGACACCCCCATTACTAACCTACAAAGTGTTAAAAAGAAAAAACACACTACACCCAGAAAAAAATAATTTATTTGAAATAAAACACACAATTTTATTTAATTCTTAGTTTACTAAAAAAATAGTTACCTGTCCACGTTCCTGCGCTGATCTCCCATGCACAGCTGTCACATCTGGAGATGGTGACAGCTGTGCATGGCTGCTGTAAGCTCACACTGCCGGGAAGACGTCCGCTCCCGGCAGCGGGAGCCACTGACTGAGGTCACCGGAGTGCATTCAGGCAGCGCAGCTCCGGAGACCTCCTTTACGGCACTGCTGTACCGTGGGAATTTCTCACGATACAGCAGGGCCGTAAAGGAGCTAACCGGAGCAGCGCTGCCTGAACTCCGGCGAACCCGCTTATGCAATGACGGGGCTGCTTTACGGCCCCATCATTCTAGCGGCGGCAGCGGTTCACAGCGGTCACATTCTATGTGGCTGCTCTAAACTGGAGATCTTCGTGGGACACTCGTGGACTACTACGGAGGGGTAACGATAAGGTTGTGGTTTATTATTTTATATTTTATTACAGGAGATCGATGGCTTCGGGGAATTAGGTGTCTAGGCGAGTATAGGTGTAGTTTTTTATTTTTTACTTTATTTTAGGAGACGATCGGCGGGGACAGGTAATGTATGAACTAATTTATTGTAGGCAACCACTGGCAACCAATGACATGTATTTAAAATTTATTGGGGACACAGTAGGGCAATTTAAATAGCAGGATCAGGCTGATGGGAACTACTGCTCCCATCGAGCTGATCCTGCTGGCACGAGTGGACGGGGGACAGACATAGGCCGATGGGAGTAGTAGTGTCACATCGGCCTATGTCTGCCTGCACGCACACACTCGCAGACATCGCACAGACACCGCACACACTCGCAGACATCGCACAGACACCCACACACACCAATCATGACGGGCTGATCGTCTGGTAGGTGAGGCTGACCTGTGCGGCCGTCGGAAAGTTCATGTGAGTTCATGCAATGCAGTCAAGCATGAACTCACATGAACCCTCTGAGGGCACCGCGGCTACTTCAAAAGAACAGCTGATCAGCATCACCTGATACCTCAGCTGTTCATTTGAAATAACCGGCGGGAAAGCGCAGCACAGAACGGGAAAGCCGGCGGTGAAGTCTTTTCACTGCCGGCTTCCCCGCCCGGGTCCTTCGCTCCCCGCTCCTTGGTGCTGCAGGATCGGGGTGGGAGGCTGCGGGGAAGCAGTATGGGGCTGTGTGACTGTTTAAAAGTCGGCGGCTTTTTACCGCCCGCCGGCTTTTAAACGATCAGGAGAATTCTCCCACTCTGGGATGGCATTCTGATGACAGGCTGGATCTCAGCTGAGCGCTGCCATCCAGCTTGTCATACTTCAGAGACACTGCAGAGCGGAGGCATTATGGGAACTTCCGATTCCAGTATTCGATATTGTAAAAGTATCGGAATTCCGATACCGCGAATATCGGCCGATACCCGATATTTCAGTATCGGAATGCTCAACACTAGTTAAGGAACATCCTTTCCAGGGAAAAGACTTGTGTATAAGTTAAAATAAATTACCAAAAACAAAAATACTCCTCCACACCTTCGGCTATGTTCACAAGTAGCATTTTTTATACGTTTTTGCACTTTTGTATTGCTTTCAACTATGGCAAATGCATTTGACGCACCCCCTGGGCCATATTCTTTAGGGGAATACCCGGAGCCGGATCAGATGGGGGTTGTAGTCTCCGAGTGGCTGTGACCCGGTCCGTGCCCAGGGTGTCAAGCTCAGAGTATGTGGCAGTCCTACAGATGTTATAAAGTTCTTTATGTCGACTACGCCACCCGTTGTATTGCGGTCACTACGGCCGCCGCTGCAGCAGGGTCCGCTGAGGCTGATGGTGTTGGTGCAGCTTTTGATAGTATAACCCCCAACGGGTGGGGTATAGCCTCAGGGGGTCAGGTGCAGAGGATGGGGGTTGTGGTGGTGCAGCATAGATGGTAATTAAAGACAGAGTCGGGTTGTGCAGTTTAGGGTATTTACTTACTGCTGATGTTCCGGTCACTCCAGCTTCAAGTGACCACCCGAGCCGTGCTGCGTCCACCAGGTCCTGGATTCAGCCAACCCCCAAGCAAGTCCGGAGCGTGACCCTGAGCCCTCCTTCCTGTCCTGTCTTCTGGCCGTCCCCACCAGGGATCCACCTAGGTCCAGCTCCCTCGGGCCTTCTGTTGGGAGACCCTTGGCCTTGGGTTCCCTGACCCTACACGTGGTTTGCCTTCAGGGTGGATGTGGTGGGTGGCCGTGGCAGATCCTGCCCACGGCCTCCGGTCTCTGGCTAGGGTGTGCTTTAGCCCCCACCAGTTTGGGATCCGGTACCCTTTTGCCAACTCTTCACCCGGTGATGGACTTTGGGTTCTCAGAGTCCTTTTCTTTCACCCCCTCTGGGTCTTTCTTCCTTTCTCCTCTCTCTGGGGCTGCTCTGCTCCTCTTCCTCTGGCTTCTCACAGACTGACTGACTGTGGCAGACTGACCCTGATCTTAGATGGTGCCCACCTTAAATACTCCCTCTATGTGTGAGCTCAGGTGACCAGCACCCAATGAGCTCCTATCTTTACCCAGGCTGCTCCCCCTATCTGCCCCTACACTACTGGGATGTACCACCCCCCTCCCACTCCAGCCAGGAACAGACTCGGTCGTACCTGCACATTTCTAAGTGGGAGTACCGTTGGTCTGTTCCTCGGAAATGGGATGTGTGTAGTGCATGCAGCTTTCTGGGCTCAGATCCACACTCCATCCTTACCCGGGAGTGGAATACCACACCTCTGGGTTGAGGTGCAATACCCCTGTAGCAGCCGAATCCTCAGGGTGCTACATTCCCCCCTGGTAAATCACAGCACGTCCTCGGGCTGTAAGATATAAAACAACACCAAACATACATTTTTGCATAAACAACATAATAAAACATATAAAACAACATATATTAGCAGCATCATAAAACTTTTCATATAAAACATTCTCGTCGCCTCTGGCTCTTCCTCCGGTCACTGTGCAACGTGTGACCGGGTAAAGTGCGACAGTCTTTGGAACTCGTGGCTTTCCTATAAAACCAGTAGGGGCGCTTTAGGATGCGCAACTATTTACAAGGGATATGGCCGCTCTCAGTCCTCGGCCAGGTATTAGGGAGGAATGACCGCTCTCAGTCCTCGGTCAGTGGGATTTAAGGGATAAACGGGTAAACAGTTCACACTTGCTGGTCCCAACGGGGACTATATTAGCAACAGTTCACTGTGCCCCGACGGGCAACTATATACAGCCTGTACTCTGCTGTACTTAACGACGGCGTCCTCCTGCTCTTTCTTTGTGGTTACCTTTAGCTTCAGACCCGTCCGGGTCCTCTTGCTCCTCCTCACACCGCAGCTCCTCCTCCGTCAGGCGATGCACATGGAGGGCGTAGGGTCCTTTGGCACACTTGTGCCGGGTAAAGGTGACCTCGTCCCCGATGTAAAGGTCACGACCTCTGTGTCCCTCCGGTAGGTGGGACTCAACGTCTCTCCTGGTCACGAAGACGTCGCCTGGGGTGCGGTGGTCTCGGATGAAGCCCCACCCATGCTGCATGTTAAACTTGATCACAGTCCCGGTGGTGCGGGGACTATGCGCTGCACGGGGGTCTCTCCTGGCCCGGCTCTTCTGCTCCGCGCTCCTTATCTGGGCTTGTTGTTCCCGGACCCGCCTCTCTCTCCGCTCCCTCTCAAAGACCTCGAGCTGCTGGCGGCAGCACTCTGCACGCTCCGCTGCGGCTGCCCGAGTCTCTTGAGTGAACCCCATGAGATCTTCTCCGGTGGGGTCCCACTCAAACTGCGCTTCTGCTAGCGGGGGCGAGATCCTCTTAACGGGCTTTGGAGCCGGGATCAGGGGTTCATCTAGGAGTCTCTCTTTCCGGAGTCGTTGATGGTGAAACTCCGGTGGCCAAATAAAGGGCTGCCCATCCGGGCACGTATGTTGGGCAAACAGATCTTCTCCCAGATGCGGCACTCTTGGTTTTATGGGCGCGGTGGTGGTGGCGCCCGGGTTGCCCAGGCCCTGCGGCCAGGACTGGGGCACCTGGAAAGTGAAGGGCACCGTAAGGACGGCGGCGCCCTGGGCTACTTGGCCCTGCGACCAGGCCGGTGGCTCCGCGGAGGTAGGGGGCGCTGTTGGTATTGCGGCGCCCGGGGGTACTAGGCCTTGCGACCAGGCTGGTGGTACTTCCTGCTTGGTCACGCTCGGGGTCGAGGCGTGTGACGTCACAGGGGTCGCGGCTGCGGCTTCCGGTTGAGGCCTAGTCTGTGGCGGTGACGTTGCGGTTACGGGCACGGCAGGGGGTACTTCGGGCTCTGCGACGGGGAGCTGGGGCAGGTACGCGGTTTCCCGGTTTGGGGTAGAGACGTCCCCTTTACCTGCCTCCTTTCGTTCGGCTCCCTTCTCGGCGCCGTCTCCGGCCTTCAGTCCTCCTGCGCCATCCTCAGAGGCGGTCTGTCTCCTCATCTTGGGTGGCGTGCTCCGCTGACGGGTCTCGGTCTGCTGGGCCATCTCACGGCTCCACTCCGCCAACGTCTCTCGCTGCACCCGGGCCATCCTCCTTGCGAGGCCCTCCAGAGCGGTCTGCGCACACTCCCGATCTCGGGGGAGCTGTGCTAGGACCTCCACTAGGCCTAGTGGGGTCGTTGCTTCTAGCAGGCTCCTGACCAACGGGTCGGTGCTGCTCTGCTCTCCTTCTGCTGTTTCCAGCAGGCTCCTGGCCAGCGGGCCGGTGCTGCTCTGCTCTTCTCCCATCTCCGGGTAAGCTTCTTCTGGACTCAGCTCTAGGCTTCTTGTCTCCGGGTGCGCTCTCTCCAGACTGCTCCAGGCGACACCCATCTTTGCTCTCTTCTTCTCAGTCCTCCCACTTCGAGGGCGGTCCTGGGGCCACTTGGTGATTGTCAGCTCCAGGGGCAGTTCTTTCACGCTGACAGACACCTCTAGCATCACAGTCTCTGTTGGTGGGGGCGGTTTCCACTTTTGGCGCCATTTTCGGTCCTGGCCCACGATGGGAGGTGGCCTCTTGCCACCCTCTGGCACGCCCATAATGGCGTCCGCTCTTCCAAGGCGGGAAACCTTTGGAAATGGCGGGAATCGTCTCCCAGTGGCGGGAAACTCTGCAGATGGCGGGAAAAAGCTGTTAATGGCGGACAACCGGCGGGAATCGACCTGTGATGGAGTCCGATGGCGGGGACCCTCCGGAACCGGCAGGAGACTTCTTTTTGAGGTAAACTCGTTCTTTTCTTCAGGCACGCAGTACCCGGTTGTTGTGGGCACGTAATCCTGCCGACTACGCCAAAGTTGACGCACCCCCTGGGCCATATTCTTTAGGGGAATACCCGGAGCCGGATCAGATGGGGGTTGTAGTCTCCGAGTGGCTGTGACCCGGTCCGTGCCCAGGGTGTCAAGCTCAGAGTATGTGGCAGTCCTACAGATGTTATAAAGTTCTTTATGTCGACTACGCCACCCGTTGTATTGCGGTCACTACGGCCGCCGCTGCAGCAGGGTCCGCTGAGGCTGATGGTGTTGGTGCAGCTTTTGATAGTATAACCCCCAACGGGTGGGGTATAGCCTCAGGGGGTCAGGTGCAGAGGATGGGGGTTGTGGTGGTGCAGCATAGATGGTAATTAAAGACAGAGTCGGGTTGTGCAGTTTAGGGTATTTACTTACTGCTGATGTTCCGGTCACTCCAGCTTCAAGTGACCACCCGAGCCGTGCTGCGTCCACCAGGTCCTGGATTCAGCCAACCCCCAAGCAAGTCCGGAGCGTGACCCTGAGCCCTCCTTCCTGTCCTGTCTTCTGGCCGTCCCCACCAGGGATCCACCTAGGTCCAGCTCCCTCGGGCCTTCTGTTGGGAGACCCTTGGCCTTGGGTTCCCTGACCCTACACGTGGTTTGCCTTCAGGGTGGATGTGGTGGGTGGCCGTGGCAGATCCTGCCCACGGCCTCCGGTCTCTGGCTAGGGTGTGCTTTAGCCCCCACCAGTTTGGGATCCGGTACCCTTTTGCCAACTCTTCACCCGGTGATGGACTTTGGGTTCTCAGAGTCCTTTTCTTTCACCCCCTCTGGGTCTTTCTTCCTTTCTCCTCTCTCTCTCTCTCTGGGGCTGCTCTGCTCCTCTTCCTCTGGCTTCTCACAGACTGACTGACTGTGGCAGACTGACCCTGATCTTAGATGGTGCCCACCTTAAATACTCCCTCTATGTGTGAGCTCAGGTGACCAGCACCCAATGAGCTCCTATCTTTACCCAGGCTGCTCCCCCTATCTGCCCCTACACTACTGGGATGTACCACCCCCCTCCCACTCCAGCCAGGAACAGACTCGGTCGTACCTGCACATTTCTAAGTGGGAGTACCGTTGGTCTGTTCCTCGGAAATGGGATGTGTGTAGTGCATGCAGCTTTCTGGGCTCAGATCCACACTCCATCCTTACCCGGGAGTGGAATACCACACCTCTGGGTTGAGGTGCAATACCCCTGTAGCAGCCGAATCCTCAGGGTGCTACACATTCACCGTGAAATGTCATTTTAACATTTTACAACCTTATCTGGCCATGTGCTGTGTGACACATGCATAAAGTGCTGAAAAGACAAGGGAACAGCATGGAGAAGACCCCTGGAAGCATCTCTGACTCCCAGGTCACTGTCTAAAAGTGTGCACATCATAAGTGATCCTTACCGCATCAGAAGATGCAGACTTGCAACTATCCCCATGCAAGTTCTAGTCCCAGGGCAGTGTTCAATTGTACCTCCCCCATTCCTTGCAATACAAGCTCAAGTATGCTGCCTGCCACCCACCCACCCCCAGGCTGCAATACCATACTGCTTGCTTGCTTGCACTTTAAATTGGGTCTTTTAGGCATGTGGAGGCGGAATCTGGCCACCACGCTATGGCTGTGTCGGCGGCCTGGTATCCATACTCAGTCCCCAGCCTCCTGGTGGCCGGGTGTCCCCGCTTGCTCCCCAGCCTCCAGGGGGTGGCCGGGTGTCCATACTCGGTCCCCAGCCACCCCTATTTGTCCCGGTAACCTTTCCCACACTTTTCTTAGCCTGGCCTGCTTTAGGGCAGCATTGGCCGAGTCCACCGGACTATCAGACTCCTCCGGTGGCCCTGGCTTCTCCATCAGGGGAGTTGAGAGTGCCAAGGTGAGGAGCATGATGAGGATGATAGAAGTTAGCATCTGCTTTGTTTTGTTGTAATGCAAGCGCATGTATGTAGTAGCGGCTAGGCCTGAGGTGGTCAGCGTTTTGGTGCATATCCTACCTCCTCCGAGGATTGCTGGATGTTTTCCTGCTACTATCCAAGTTCTATGACTCCCGTTAAAACAAAGCTTCAGGTGATAAATGATGGATGAGGTAGTGGCAAAGGAGAAAGAGCAGGAGGAACAGGTACCATTCACATCAATATCAGGCCAGTCAACCAGATATGTCTTGTAGGATATGTTTCTGCAACAAAAGGAGCGGTTCGGCTACACAGTTATAGGGCATACAGTGAGTGCAATGCCTACCAAAAATTTCGAGCCACTCCAATGCCACTTGCAAATGATATGGAGGTCAGAGGGCGTTAACTAAACCTTTTTTTCCATTTATAACAACTGGGTCTCCCGTGCACTGTTGGCCTAAGCAGTGAATGGAAGGCTTTCCAAAAATTATGAGGAACTGCAATGCCCCTTACAAGAGCCATGTGTGGCACCCCAGGGGTCTGGTCACCACAGTAATAGAGATATTATGTCGGAGAGCAAGTGGGAGGTTTCCTGGTCAGGATCCCTTAAACATGCAACATCCTCCTGCCCCAATCCTGGGAGGGGAGAATTCTGCCCTTATAAACTGGATCTGGGGCGGGGTTGAGTGAGTCAGAGAACAGTCAGAGTGAGAGCAAGGGAAAGTAACAGCAAGGAGCTCTGTAGGAGCTAGGAGCTAAAGACCAGGGGCTGGAAGCTGAGCAGAGCTCGCCCTGGCAGAAGACAATAGGAACCGGACACAGGAGTCCGAAGCTGTGAGGACTTATATATCCAGCAGCAGAAACCAGCCGGCAGGGGATTTCAGGTCCTCTGGCCATAGAAGCCCGGAGGCTCAGTCACAAGCAAGGGACCAGCACCGCCGTCGTGGAGCGGAGGCTAACAGAAGGCCCCAAGTCACCAGCCATAGGGGTGAGCACTACACGGTACACTCAGGGACGTGGGCGACTTCTACCCGCTTACAGCAAGGTAGCCAGGAAGAGTGCAGACAGACGGGGAGGCCTACAACTCCACCTGGCCAGGGGAACTCCTGCTTGCTCACAGACCGACCAGGCCTCTTATGCTAGCCAGTACTCCCGGGAGGGTCTACCTTATAATCATCAGTAAAGACCCTGAACTGCACTGCAAAGACTCGGAGTCATTCCTGCTGTGCTCGTGCACCATCACCCCCATCATCCACACTCACTGCCCTGAGGCTATACTCCTCCCGAGGGGAGTTATCCCATTTTATGCTGCGCACACAATACCAGCCTCAGCGGTCTGCCTCGCAGCGGTGGTACTCCCTGACCGCAATCCACGGGTGGCGCAGTCGGACAATTAACCTCAAAACCTAAGAAAGATTGCCACTGGTTTGACCAGCCTGAGCCACGGGACCGGGTCACCGCCACGGAGACTACAGACCCCAGAGACACGGCACCGGGTATCCCACACACGTGTACACACGGCCCAGGGGGCGCGTCACATGCAGTACAGCATATTACAAACATAAGTCCCATTATTGGGGAGTGGGTGTCCCATAGTATTTGCTTATGCCTTGCAAGCAAAAGCTGCCAAAAATTAGGACGGAGCAACTTGCAATGCCCCTTACAAGAGCCATGCTGTACAGCATATTACAAACATAAGTCCATTATTGGGTAGTGGGTCTCCCATAGTATTTGCTTATGCTTTCCCAGCAAAAGCTGCCAAAAATTAGGACGGAGCAACTTGCAATGCCCCTTACAAGAGCCATGCAGTACAGCATATTACAAACATAAGTCCCATTATTGGGGAGTGGGTCTCCCATAGTATTTGCTTATGCTTTCCCAGCAAAAGCTGCCAAAAATTAGGACGGAGCAAATTGCAATGCCCCTTACAAGAGCCATGCAGTACAGCATATTACAAACATTATTCCCATTATTGGGGAGTGGGTGTCCCATGGTATTTGCTTATGCTTTCCCAGCAAAAGCTGCCAAAAATTAGGACGGAGGAACTTGCAATGCTGGCACCCTGGTGGTATAGTGGTGGTGGAGGCTGAGGATAAGGAGAAGAAGATTAAACAGCCGAAACGAGGAAGCGTATACCCATGTGTGGGTGTGAAGCGGTGCATGGGAATACACCTCCCGAAATAACACAGTGGATTTGACTTTATGTTACTCTGCTGTCATTTGGTGGTGATGAGAAGTCTGGCCCAATCCAGCCCTTGTTCATTTTGATAAGGGTCAGCTTGTCAGCATTGTCAGTTGACAGGCAAGTGCACTTATCAGTTATAATTCCCCCAGCGGCACTAAAAACACGCTCCGATAACACGCTAGTGGCAGGGCAGGCCAGGACCTCCAAGGCGTACAGAGCGAGTTCATTCCAAGTGTCCAGCTTGGATACCCAATAATTAAAAGGCACAGAGGAATCACGGAGGACACTGGTACGGCAAGGTACTCCCTCACCATCTTTTGAAACTTTCCACTCCTTGTGAGGGTACCCCACGCCTCAGGGCCTGTAAGCTGGGCGGGTGTCAGAAAACTGTCCCAGAACGTTGACCGTGTTCCCCTGCCTCTGCTGGATTGGAGTTGCATCTCTCTCGCCTGTACGCCTTGGTTGGGCAACGAACTGTGACCTCTGCCGCTAGCGTGTTCAGATGGGAATTTTTTTAAGAGTTCTGCAGCAAGGGCCTTCTGGTATTGCCCCATTTTTGTAGACCTCTCCACCTCAGGAATAAGAGAGTGAAAGTTCTCCTTGTAGCGGGGGTCTACAAGTGTCACCAACCAGTAATGAGTGTCACCAACCAGTAATGACTGTCACCCAACATTTTGACAACGCGAGGGTCACGGTTAAGGCAGCGTAACATAAAGTCAGCCATGCGTGCCAGACTGGTAACAGGCAAGATTTCCGTGTCCTCACCAAGATGACGACTGACCATGCTCTCCTCCTCCTCCTCTTCCTCCTCCCCCCTGTCCTCAGGCCACCCACGCTGAACCGACGGTATGACACTTGTACAGGTACTACTGTCTACAACGCATGATAGCAGCTCCTGTTCTTCCTCCTCCTCCTCCTCTCCCTCATTGTCCCCCAATGCACGTTGGGATGAGATGATGCTGGGCTGTGTGTAATCGCCCGCTACGGCTTCTTGATCCATCTCATCATACTCTAGCTGCAATGCCTCCTCTTTAATTCTCTGCAGAGAGCGTTGCAAAAGACAGACAAGTGGGATGCTGACACTAATGATGGCGTCATCGCCACTCACCATCTTGGTGGCCTCCTCAAAGTTTGTCAGGATGGTACATATGTCAGACATCCAGGTCCACTCCTGAGGTCTTATGTGTGGAGTCTGACCTGAATATCGACGGCCTTGTTGCAGCTGGTACTCCACAACTGCTCTCTTCTGCTCACAAATCCTTTGCAACATGTGGAGGGTAGAGTTCCAACGTGTGGAGACATCACACACCAGTCGGTGTGCCGGAAGCTGCAAACACTGCTGCAACACAGCAAGGGCGGCGGAAGCTATAGCCGACTTGTGAAAATGAGCTGACAGGCGGCGTACTTTCACGAGCAGATCTGGCAACTCGGGGTTCGATTTAAGAAACCGCTGAACCACGAGGTTAAGCACATGAGCCAGGCATGGTACGTGTGTGATCTCACCTCGCCTCAGAGCCGCCACCAGGTTACGGCCATTGTCACACACGACCATGCCGGGATGTAGGTTCAGCGGTCTCAGCCACAGATCTGCCTGCTCTTTCACAGCTGTCCACAACTCACAAGCAGTGTGAGGTTTATCACCTAAGCTTATGAGTTTCAGCACAGCCTGTTGCCGCTTGGCGGAGGCAGTACTGCAATGCTTCCAGCTTGCAACTGAAGTGGTGATATCTGAGATGGAGGCTGAACATGAGGAGGAGGAGGAGGATGCGCAGGAGCTGTACACTGTGGGGGCAACTCTGACTGACATAGGGCCCGCAATCCTCGGTGTGGGGAGGATGTGTTCCGTCCCAAGGTCCGACTGGGTCCCGGCTTCCACTATGTTTACCCAGTGTGCTGTCAGAGAGATGTACCGTCCCTGGCCACAAGCACTTGTCCACGTGTCCGTTGTCAGGTGGACTCTCCCAGTAACTGCATTGTTGAGGGCACGGCAGATGCTTTGGGACACGTGCTTGTGTAGTGCGGGGATGGCACACCGGGCAAAATAGTGTCGGCTGGGGACCGAGTACCGAGGGACGGCCACCGCCATAAGATTGCGGAAGGATTCCGTCTCCACCAGCGTAAAAGGCAGCATTTCCAATGCAAGCAGTCGTGAAATGTGCGAAATAATGACTGTGGCCTGTGGGGCGTTAGCTGCGAATTTCCGCTTTCGTTCAAAGGTCTGGGATATGGACAATTGAACGCTGCGGTAGAACGTGGACGTTGATGCTGTTTCTTGAGAAACTGCCATAACAAGTGAAGACTGAGAGGAGTGGGCATCTTTACATGCAGTATGGACAGGGGATTGCCTTGCACACACAACAGGGGTTCTATTGCACGCACAACAGTGGAAGAAGCAGTGGTGACACCCGCTGACACTGGTCGTGGACCCTGGGTTTCGCACCACAAAGTCGGGTGCTTTGCTGCCATGTGCCTGATCATGCTGGTGGTGGTCAGGCTGGTAGTTTTGTCACCCCTGCTGATGCTGGCATGGCAGGTGGAACATATGGCCTTTTTGGGGTTATCAGCAGAGTCTTTAAAAAAATTCCAGACTCTGGAAGACCTACCGCTTGTACTGGCAACGTCCCTCGTGTTGGTGTTACGGGCAACGGTTGCCTGCCTTCTGTCTGCGGCCACCACACTGCTTCTTCCTGCCTGTAGGGGTACTCTGCCTCCCTCCCCCTGTGTGCTGCTGGCCTCACTCTGCATGTCCTCCTTCCACGTTGGGTCAGTTACTAGATCATCCACCACCTCCTCCTCTTCCACTTGCGCACCACGATCCTCCTCCTCACTTCCTGGCAATTGTGTCTCGTCATTGTCCACCTCTTGTGACAGATTGCCAACGTCTACTTCCTGTGGCCGTGGCTGTTCAAATATTTGGGCATCGCAACATGGGATCTCCTCTTCCACCACTTCAAGCGTATCAGGCGAAGGGCCCAAATATGGAAATGGACCAGTGTCCAAGTGTGGGATCACTTGCTGTCTGACGACACTCGGCATGGTGGGAGGAAGGAGCATCAGGGTAAGGAGGAGTATGCGGTCGAGACTCACGGCTACTAAGAGTTGACCGCGTGGAAGACAGACCGGAGGTGGTGGTGCCCAGGTAACTGGAATTATTGTCTGCTATCCAATTAATAACCTGTTCACACTGATCAGTTCTCAATACTGGTGTTGTTCTGTGCTTCCCTAGTAATTCGGTCAAGTGGGAGCGAGAAGATGTGGCTCTTGGTTGTGGCACATTTTCACCTTGGCCACGGGCCCGTCCTCTGCACGAACCATCACCAGAAAGTCCACTTCCACGTCCCTTGCCACGCGCCTTGCCCATTGTAAATGAAGTAAAATAGCTTACACTTGCACTATCAATGGAAAAAGGGTAATAAAGAGTAGATTAGAACCGTGGAAGAGGAAAACCACAGTTATTGTTTACTGGGGTATACCACACTTTTTTAAATAGAGATATTTGCCGCTGAACAGTGAGCGACACACTCAAACTGCTTTTTTTTTAGATACCAAAGGCCCAAAACTGGATAGTACAGCGATTTGACCAGTGGAACTGCGAAACCACACTGGGATGTCGGGCCTACACAAGACTATTTTCAACAGATATATTTTTGTGTCACAACAGTCAGGAGATACTACTGTTTTTCTTTACGGAAAAAACTACCAAAACCTGAATAATAGAGATTTTTTACCGTGGAACAGCAAAACCACAGTTATAATTTACTGGTGTATACCAGGCTTTTTAAAATATATATATATTTGCGGCTGAACAGTGAGCGACACACTCAAACTGTTTTTTTTTAGATACAAATGGCCCAAAAGTGGATAATACAGAGGTTTGTACCGTGGAACTGCAAAACCACACTTGTATTTCTCGGGCCTACACCAGACTATTTTCAACAGATATATTTGTGTCTGAAAAATCAGGGAGACACTATTTTTTTTTTTTTTACAGCAAAAAATGCAAAAAGCAGGATAATAGAGATTTTTTACCGTGGAACAGCAAAAGCACACTTCTGTCTCTCTGGTCTACACCAGACTATTTTCAACAGATATATTTGTGTCTGAAAAATCAGGGAGACACTATTATTATTTTTATACAGCAAAAAATGCCCAAAACAGGATAATAGAGATGTTTTACCGTGGAACATCAAAACCACAGTAATAATTTACTGGTGTATACCAGGCTTTTTAAAATATATATATATTTGCGGCTGAGCAGTGAGCGACACACTCAAACTGTTTTTTTTTAGATACAAATGGCCCAAAAGTGGATAATACAGAGGTTTGTACCGTGGAACTGCAAAACCACACTTGTATTTCTCGGGCCTACACCAGACTATTTTCAACAGATATATTTGTGTCTGAAAAATCAGGGAGACACTATTATTATTTTTAGACAGCAAAAAATGCCAAAAACAGGATAATAGAGATGTTTTACCGTGGAACATCAAAACCACAGTAATAATTTACTGGTGTATACCAGGCTTTTTAAAATATATATATATTTGCGGCTGAACAGTGAGCGACACACTCAAACTGTTTTTTTTAGATACAAATGGCCCATAGAACTGCAAAACCACACTTCTATTTCTCTGGCCTACACCGGACTATTTTCAACAGATATATTTGTGTCTGAAAAATCAGAGGCACACTTTTTTTTTGGGGGGGGGGGGGGGGGACCAAAAGGTTAATAAGATGGGTATTTGTACATTGTGAAGGAGGAAAAAAAAAAAGAGGATTTAGATTTAAAAAAAAGGATTTTTCCTGGCCCCCGGGACCTGGAGCTAAGTCCAGTAATTTCAGCAACAGGAGCAGCACACAGGACTGTAATGCAGCGTTTGCTGGTATAACCACTGCGTCTCCTATACAGCCTGCCTGCCTGATATACCTGGGATGGATATTGGTCCTGAGAAGGACTGTTTGTTTGATCTGGCAGCATTACAGACCCTACACTAACTATTTTGCAGGATATATCTCTCCCTAAATCAGCAGCGCTGTCCCTACACTGTCTGATCCGGAGCGACTGTGTCCAAGATGGCGGCGCCCGGTTTTAAATACTCGAGGTGACGCTGTGCGGACAGCCAATCACTGTAATGCCCACAAACAACATGGCTGCGGCATTACAGTGACTGGCTGGCAATCCCTGCATGTTCATTGGCTCTGTAAAGAGCGCCAAACATGCAGGGCGGAGACCCGAGCTCCCGCCCGAGTAACCCGGAAATGCTCAGTGCTCGCCGAACATCCCGAGTAGCGTGATGCTCGGGCAAGTACCGAGCAGTGTCGAGCATGTTTGCTCAACACTAATTTTTAGTCATATTTGTCTGTACCTATGCCTATGGTAGATTTTTAGTCATATTTGTCTGTACCTATACCTATGGTAGATTTTTAGTCATATTTGTCTGTACCTAAGCCTATGGTAGATTTTTAGTCATATTTGTCCGTACCTATGCCTATGGTAGATTTTGTCATATTTGTCTGTACCTATGCCTATGGTAGATTTTTAGTCATATTTGTCTGTACCTATACCTATGGTAGATTTTTAGTCATATTTGTCTGTACCTATACCTATGGTAGATTTTTAGTCATATTTGTCTGTACCAATGTAGCACCCCGAGGGCTCGGCTGCTACATTGGTATTGCACCTCAGTCCAGAGGTGTGGTATTCCACTCCCGGGTAAGGATGGAGTGTGGACTAGGGCTCAGTAGGCTGCATGCACCACACACACCCCATTTCCGAGGAACAGCTCAATGGTGCTCCCACTAGACAGAAGTGCAGGCACGACAGCATCTGTTCCTGGCTGGAGTGGGGAGGGGGAGGAAAACCCAGTGGTGTAGGAGCAGATAGGGGTGGGTCTCTGGGCATAGGTAGGAGCCCATTGGTTGCTAGACACCTGGGCTCGGGTGTCAGAAGGAGGTATATAAGGTGGGCACCATCTTAGATCAGAGTTCAGTTCAGTTCAGTGGAGACAGTCTGAGGAGAAGACAGGAAGCAGAGCCCCTGCATGGGCTCTGATCTGCAGGCAGGCCTTGTCTGGAGGCTGGAGCCTGAGAGAGAGAGAGAGAAGAAGGAACAGAAAGGAAAGTAGGAAAGGAACTGGAACAGAGGAGAAAGGAAGTAAGGAACACAGAGAAAGGCCCAGAGACACGAGGACAGAAGGAACCCCATATGCCCAGAGGAGATACTGGGTGAAGGGTTGGCAGAACAGGGACCGGAACCCAAATTGGTGGAGGCAACAGATTCCTCAGCCAAAGACCGGAGGTTGTTACCACATCTTGGTGCGACCCCTCACTACATCCACCAGAAAGGCATACCGTATAGGGTCAGGGAAACCGGAGAGAGGTTTCGCCAACAGAAGGCCCGAGGAAGCTGGACAAAGGTGGGTCACTGGTGGGGACGGCCAGAGAAAGGAAAGAGAAGGGAGCTCTGAACCACGCTCTGGAATTGCCTGGGAGTTGGTCGAGTCCCTTGCCTGGTGGACGCAGCACGACTTGGGCAGTCATCGCCTGCAGCATTGACCTGAATAACAACCGTGAGTAAAGCTTTGGAAACTGCAATTACAAGTCTCTGTGTTTCATTGCCGCACCAGCACCATCAGTACTGGGACACTCACACCATCACTACCACCATCATCCACATTAGCTGCCCTGAGGCAATACTCCTCCCGTGGGGAGTTATCCCATACTCAGCTGCGCAACCAACATCAGCCTCAGCGGTCGGCAGCGCAGCGGCGGTCCCCACTGACCGCAATCCACGGGTGGCGTAGTCGGACACTTATTACAACACAAATAGACTGCCACTGGTTTGACCACCCTGGGCACGGACCGGGTCACCGCCACACGGAGACTACAACCCACAGCATCCTACAACAGGCCCGGTTCCGGGTTCCCCTGCACAGCACAGGCCCAGGGGGCGCGTCACCTATGCCTATGGTAGATTTTTAGTCATATTTGTCTGTACCTATGCCTATGGTAGATTCTTTAGTCATATTTGTCTGTACCTATCCCTATGGTAGATTTTTAGTCATATTTGTCTGTACCTATGCCTATGGTAGATTTTTAGTCATATTTGTCTGTACCTATGCCTATGGTAGATTTTTTAGTCATATTTGTCTGTACCTATGCCTATGGTAGATTTTTAGTCATATTTGTCTGTACCTATGCCTATGGTAGATTTTTTAGTCATATTTGTCTGTACATATACCTATGGTAGATTTTTAGTCATATTTGTCTGTACCTATGCCTATAGTAGATTTTTAGTCATATTTGTCTGTACCTATGCCTATGGTAGATTCTTTAGACATATTTGTCTGTACCTATGCCTATGGTAGATTCTTTAGTCATATTTGTCTGTACCTATCCCTATGGTAGATTTTTAGTCATATTTGTCTGTACCTATGCCTATGGTAGATTTTTAGTCATATTTGTCTGTACCTATGCCTATGGTAGATTGTTTAGTCATATTTGTCTGTACCTATGGCTATGGTAGATTTTTAGTCATATTTGTCTGTACCTATGTCTATGGTAGATTTTTAGTCATATTTGTCTGTACCTATGCCTATGGTAGATTTTTAGTCATATTTGTCTGTACCTATGCCTATGGTAGATTTTTAGTCATATTTGTCTGTACCTATGCCTATGGTAGATTTTTAGTCATATTTGTCTGTACCTATGCCTATGGTAGATTTTTTAGTCATATTTGTCTGTACCTATGCCTATGGTAGATTTTTTAGTCATATTTGTCTGTACCTATGGTAGATTTTTAGTCATATTTGTCTGTACCTATGGTAGATTTTTAGTCATATTTGTCTGTACCTATGGTAGATTTTTAGTCATATTTGTCTGTACCTATGGTAGAATTTTAGTCATATTTGTCTGTACCTATGCCTATGGTAGATTTTTAGTCATATTTGTCTGTACCTATGCCTATGGTAGATTTTTAGTCATATTTGTCTGTACCTATGGTAGATTTTTAGTCATATTTGTCTGTACCTATGGTAGATTTTTAGTCATATTTGTCTGTACCTATGGTAGATTTTTAGTCATATTTGTCTGTACCTATGGTAGAATTTTAGTCATATTTGTCTGTACCTATGCCTATGGTAGATTTTTTAGTCATATTTGTCTGTACCTATGCCTATGGTAGATTTTTAGTCATATTTGTCTGTACCTATACCTATGGTAGATTTTTAGTCATATTTGTCTGTACCTATGGTAGATTTTTAGTCATATTTGTCTGTACCTATGTCTATGGTAGATTTTTTAGTCATATTTGTCTGTACCTATACCTATGGTAGATTTTTAGTCATATTTGTCTGTACCTATACCTATGGTAGATTTTTAGTCATATTTGTCTGTACCTATGCCTATGGTAGATTTTTTAGTCATATTTGTCTGTACCTATGCCTATGGTAGATTTTTAGTCATATTTGTCTGTACATATACCTATGGTAGATTTTTAGTCATATTTGTCTGTACCTATGCCTATGGTAGATTTTTTAGTCATATTTGTCTGTACCTATGCCTATGGTAGATTTTTTAGTCATATTTGTCTGTACCTATGCCTATGGTAGATTTTTAGTCATATTTGTCTGTACATATACCTATGGTAGATTTTTAGTCATATTTGTCTGTACCTATACCTATGGTAGATTTTTAGTCATATTTGTCTGTACCTATGCCTATGGTAGATTTTTTAGTCATATTTGTCTGTACCTATGCCTATGGTAGATTTTTTAGTCATATTTGTCTGTACCTATACCTATGGTAGAATTTTAGTCATATTTGTCTGTACATATACCTATGGTAGATTTTTAGTCATATTTGTCTGTACCTATGCCTATGGTAGATTTTTAGTCATATTTGTCTGTACCTATGCCTATGGTAGATTTTTAGTCATATTTGTCTGTACCTATACCTATGGTAGATTTTTAGTCATATTTGTCTGTACCTATACCTATGGTAGATTTTTAGTCATATTTGTCTGTACCTATGCCTATGGTAGATTTTTAGTCATATTTGTCTGTACCTATACCTATGGTAGATTTTTAGTCATATTTGTCTGTACCTATACCTATGGTAGATTTTTAGTCATATTTGTCTGTACCTATGCCTATGGTAGATTCTTTAGTCATATTTGTCTGTACCTATGCCTATGGTAGATTTTTAGTCATATTTGTCTGTACCTATGCCTATGGTAGATTTTTAGTCATATTTGTCTGTACCTATGCCTATGGTAGATTTTTAGTCATATTTGTCTGTACCTATGCCTATGGTAGATTTTTTAGTCATATTTGTCTGTACCTATGCCTATGGTAGATTCTTTAGTCATATTTGTCTGTACCTATGCCTATGGTAGATTTTTAGTCATATTTGTCTGTACCTATGCCTATGGTAGATTTTTAGTCATATTTGTCAGTACCTATGCCTATGGTAGATTTTTAGTCATATTTGTCTGTACCTATGCCTATGGTAGATTTTTAGTCATATTTGTCTGTACCTATATCTATGGTAGATTTTTAGTTATATTTGTCTGTACCTATGTCTATGGTAGATTTTTTAGTCATATTTGTCTGTACCTATGTCTATGGTAGATTTTTAGTCATATTTGTCTGTACCTATGGTAGATTTTTAGTCATATTTGTCTGTACCTATGCCTATGGTAGATTTTTAGTCATATTTGTCTGTACCTATGGTAGATTTTTAGTCATATTTGTCTGTACCTATGCCTATGGTAGATTCTTTAGTCATATTTGTCTGTACCTATGCCTATGGTAGATTTTTAGTCATATTTGTCTGTACCTATGCCTATGGTAGATTTTTAGTCATATTTGTCTGTACCTATGGTAGATTTTTAGTCATATTTGTCTGTACCTATGCCTATGGTAGATTCTTTAGTCATATTTGTCTGTACCTATGCCTATGGTAGATTCTTTAGTCATATTTGTCTGTACCTATACCTATGGTAGATTTTTAGTCATATTTGTCTGTACCTATGCCTATGGTAGATTTTTAGTCACATTTTCTGTACCTATGCCTATGGTAGATTTTTAGTCATATTTGTCTGTACCTATGCCTATGGTAGATTTTTAGTCATATTTGTCTGTACCTATACCTATGGTAGATTTTTAGTCATATTTGTCTGTACCTATGCCTATGGTAGATTTTTAGTCATATTTGTCTGTACCTATGCCTATGGTAGAATTTTAGTCATATTTGTCTGTACCTATGCCTATGGTAGATTTTTAGTCATATTTGTCTGTACCTATGCCTATGGTAGATTTTTTAGTCATATTTGTCTGTACCTATACCTATGGTAGAATTTTAGTCATATTTGTCTGTACCTATACCTATGGTAGATTTTTAGTCATATTTGTCTGTACCTATGCCTATGGTAGATTTTTTAGTCATATTTGTCTGTACCTATACCTATGGTAGAATTTTAGTCATATTTGTCTGTACCTATACCTATGGTAGATTTTTAGTCATATTTGTCTGTACCTATGCCTATGGTAGAATTTTAGTCATATTTGTCTGTACCTATGGTAGATTTTTAGTCATATTTGTCTGTACCTATGCCTATGGTAGATTTTTAGTCATATTTGTCTGTACCTATGCCTATGGTAGATTTTTAGTCATATTTGTCTGTACCTATGGTAGAATTTTAGTCATATTTGTCTGTACCTATGGTAGAATTTTAGTCATATTTGTCTGTACCTATGCCTATGGTAGATTTTTAGTCATATTTGTCTGTACCTATGCCTATGGTAGATTTTTAGTCATATTTGTCTGTACCTATACCTATGGTAGATTTTTAGTCATATTTGTCTGTACCTATGCCTATGGTAGATTTTTTAGTCATATTTGTCTGTACCTATGCCTATGGTAGAATTTTAGTCATATTTGTCTGTACCTATGCCTATGGTAGATTTTTAGTCATATTTGTCTGTACCTATGCCTATGGTAGATTTTTAGTCATATTTGTCTGTACCTATACCTATGGTAGATTTTTAGTCATATTTGTCTGTACCTATGCCTATGGTAGATTTTTTAGTCATATTTGTCTGTACCTATGCCTATGGTAGATTTTTTAGTCATATTTGTCTGTACCTATGCCTATGGTAGAATTTTAGTCATATTTGTCTGTACCTATGCCTATGGTAGATTTTTAGTCATATTTGTCTGTACCTATACCTATGGTAGATTTTTAGTCATATTTGTCTGTACCTATGCCTATGGTAGATTTTTAGTCATATTTGTCTGTACCTATGGTAGATTTTTAGTCATATTTGTCTGTACCTATGCCTATGGTAGATTCTTTAGTCATATTTGTCTGTACCTATGCCTATGGTAGATTTTTAGTCATATTTGTCTGTACCTATGGTAGATTTTTAGTCATATTTGTCTGTACCTATGCCTATGGTAGATTTTTAGTCATATTTGTCTGTACCTATACCTATGGTAGATTTTTAGTCATATTTGTCTGTACCTATGCCTATGGTAGATTCTTTAGTCATATTTGTCTGTACCTATGCCTATGGTAGATTCTTTAGTCATATTTGTCTGTACCTATGCCTATGGTAGATTTTTAGTCATATTTGTCTGTACCTATGCCTATGGTAGATTTTTAGTCATATTTGTCTGTACCTATGCCTATGGTAGATTCTTTAGTCATATTTGTCTGTACCTATGCCTATGGTAGATTTTTTAGTCATATTTGTCAGTACCTATGCCTATGGTAGATTTTTAGTCATATTTTCTGTACCTATGCCTATGGTAGATTTTTAGTCATATTTGTCTGTACCTATGCCTATGGTAGATTTTTTAGTCATATTTGTCTGTACCTATGCCTATGGTAGATTTTTAGTCATATTTGTCTGTACCTATGCCTATGGTAGATTTTTTAGTCATATTTGTCTGTACCTATGCCTATGGTAGATTTTTAGTCATATTTGTCTGTACATATACCTATGGTAGATTTTTAGTCATATTTGTCTGTACCTATGCCTATGGTAGATTTTTAGTCATATTTGTCTGTACCTATGCCTATGGTAGATTTTTAGTCATATTTGTCTGTACCTATGCCTATGGTAGATTTTTAGTCATATTTGTCTGTACATATACCTATGGTAGATTTTTAGTCATATTTGTCTGTACCTATGTCTATGGTAGATTTTTTAGTCATATTTGTCTGTACCTATGCCTATGGTAGAATTTTAGTCATATTTGTCTGTACCTATGCCTATGGTAGATTTTTTAGTCATATTTGTCTGTACCTATGCCTATGGTAGATTTTTAGTCCTATTTGTCTGTACCTATGCCTATGGTAGATTTTTAGTCATATTTGTCTGTACCTATGCCTATGGTAGATTTTTAGTCATATTTGTCTGTACCTATGTCTATGGTAGATTTTTTAATCATATTTGTCTGTAGCTATGCCTATGGTAGATTTTTTAGTCATATTTGTCTGTACCTATGCCTATGGTAGAATTTTAGTCATATTTGTCTGTACCTATACCTATGGTAGATTTTTAGTCATATTTGTCTGTACCTATGCCTATGGTAGAATTTTAGTCATATTTGTCTGTACCTATGCCTATGGTAGATTTTTAGTCATATTTGTCTGTACCTATACCTATGGTAGATTTTTAGTCATATTTGTCTGTACCTATACCTATGGTAGATTTTTAGTCATATTTGTCTGTACCTATGCCTATGGTAGATTCTTTAGTCATATTTGTCTGTACCTATGCCTATGGTAGATTCTTTAGTCATATTTGTCTGTACCTATGCCTATGGTAGATTCTTTAGTCATATTTGTCTGTACCTATGCCTATGGTAGATTTTTAGTCATATTTGTCTGTACCTATGCCTATGGTAGATTTTTAGTCATATTTGTCTGTACCTATACCTATGGTAGATTTTTAGTCATATTTGTCTGTACCTATACCTATGGTAGATTTTTAGTCATATTTGTCTGTACCTATGTCTATGGTAGATTTTTAGTCATATTTGTCTGTACCTATGCCTATGGTAGATTTTTAGTCATATTTGTCTGTACATATACCTATGGTAGATTTTTAGTCATATTTGTCTGTACCTATACCTATGGTAGATTTTTAGTCATATTTGTCTGTACCTATACCTATGGTAGATTTTTAGTCATATTTGTCTGTACCTATGCCTATGGTAGATTCTTTAGACATATTTGTCTGTACCTATGCCTATGGTAGATTCTTTAGTCATATTTGTCTGTACCTATGCCTATGGTAGATTTTTTAGTCATATTTGTCTGTACCTATGCCTATGGTAGATTTTTAGTCATATTTGTCTGCACCTATGCCTATGGTAGATTTTTAGTCATATTTGTCTGTACCTATGCCTATGGTAGATTTTTTTTACAGTTACAACTTGCTTCTCTGTGTTCCTGAACTGAGAGAGGGAGGGGGATGTTTTGAGAGTGAGATAAGGCTGGAAGCTAATGTTAATATTGTCTACCTTGAGATAGTTTATAAACCCTACTCTCACACATCCAGGACCCCAGCAACCACAGGATGCAGAGTTAGGCTGCGTTCACACACTGCATTTTTTCCTGCGTTTTTTTACGGAGGTGCAGGAGAAATGAAGTGTGAGGATGGACACCTGTATGTAATGTATTGTGTATGTATGTAATGTAATGTATGTGTCTGTGTGTACTGTCTGTGTCTATGTGTCGTGTGTGTGAGTGTCCCCCTAGCAGTGTATGTACAGACAGCTTTTGGATGCTGTACATACACTGCTTTAAAAGAAAAAAACTATGGATACTCACCTATCCGATGGATGGGAGAGCCGTCCGCTCCGATCCCGCCGCTGCCAGCATCTTCAGTGAAGCGATGACAAGCCGGCGTTCCCACCGGTCCCGTCGCTTGCAGCTTCCTGCCGTAAAGCGATCACAAGCCCGTCAGCTGACTGGCTTGTGATCGCTTTACAGCAGGAATCTGCAAGCGGCGGGACCGGAGCCGACTTGTCATCGCTTCACTGAAGATGCTGGCAGCGGCGGGATCGGAGCGGGCGGTGGCACCGGAGCGGACGGCTCTCCCATCCATCGGATAGGTGAGTATCCATAGTTTCTCCTGTGCCTCCATCAAAAAGCTATGGAATTACGCAGTGTGTGAACACCGCTGCGTAATTCCATTGCTTATAACGGGCACAATAGGAGAAAGCGCAGGACGCAACTGCGCAAAGAATTGACATGTCAATTCTTTACGCAGCTGCGCTTTCCCGCTGCTTAAAATCACGCAGTGTCTGAACGGCAAAGTGAATTTCCCATTCACTTTGCTGGCAGACACAAAGCACATGGCGTATTTTGAAAAAGCACGCGCAAAAAAGCGCGCGAAAATACGCAATGTGTGAACGCAGCCTAAGTGGATATGCTAGCTGGGGCATATCTTACAGAAGGAAAGCTGCAACACCAGGCTCTCCCATCATCACTTTGGCAATTATTACGAATAACAGTTTTAAGCTCCGTTTTTTTTATTGGAATAAGTTCATATTAGTGACACAAAGTTACTTTCCCAGTTTCATCAAGATCTTTTTAGGGATTCAGTCTTTATGTGCCGCCATACTCTGCTATACCTATGCCTAGTGTGTTATCATGGTTGGAAACTGAATAACAGTTTTAAGCTTTTTTTTTTTTATTGGAATAAGTTCATAATAGTACAACAAGGTAATTTTTCAAGTTTCATTAAGATCTTTTTAGGGATTCAGTCTTTATTTGAACTATAAAGTTGCCATATAGGAATGTATGGGTGTTCAACTTTTTTCCCGAAATAATCTCTGCTAATGGTAACCAGATCTTCCATCTAAATATAGCACAGTAAATGTTATCTGTCCTCGATCTAGCTTTCCATATAATAAATGGCTCCATACAATGTAGCTGCCGCTGCTGAAGTCAAGTTTTCACTTCCAGGATGGATGATAATTCTTCGGTTTGGGTTTGTTGGGGATAAAACTTGGAGTACTGTACTGGTAGCTGCAAACCTTGGACCTCTGCACGGTCTGTCAAATTTTGTTCACGCCACAGGTAGGAAAGTGCTTTAAGCCGGCATGGTTGTTGACCTTACCATACTCACTCTACTGTCGTATACGTTGTCTATTACTATTTACAGTTAAAATGTAGGAATATACAGTATCATAACTGTTATCTAAAGTGCTTCTATTTTAAAGGATATACCTTGTTACTGTCTCATACAAAGTATTTGTGGATATGATGTAAAAGTTACCAACTTTTATGACATTTCAGAGGATACAATTTCACTAATTTGGAGCAAAGGTCCACTGGACAACCATGCTACATAGGATATTTCTCTTCAGTATGCTTACATTCAAGAACTAACAAAAAGGTAGTATGAAGTTTTGTGTGATTTATGGCTTAGCTTCTTTTGATACTAATCTTTAGTGTACATTTATTTAAATTTTAAAATTGCTTTTCATTTCAGACTGTATTTTCTTTTATTGAATCAGCTTTGGCTTCAAGTAGTTTTGAATAATTTAAGATTTCTAATTTTGCATTAAATAATTAAATTAAAATATATTAATATTTTTATTTAAAGAGTAACTAGCAATTGTTTTAAATTAATATTTTTATTATATAAAAAAATTGAATATGTCTATTATTTTTTTTTAGTTTTTATAACTATTCCTACACTAAACTGTCCCTAAGGCTATGTTCACACGCTGCGTTTTTTTATGCTAATTATGCTAATTTAAAGCAGCAAGGTACAGTACCAGAAAAGTCTGAGATTTGCAGAATTGCTGTTCACACGCTTGTTCTTTTTTACCTGCATTTCTTGTTTATTAACTGCTTTTTTTCAAAGAATGAACATGTCAATTCTTTGCTACGTTTTTTGCTGCTTTGCTCCATAGGAAGCAATGATAAGGCAAAAACGCAGCAAACCAACATTTTGCAAGCAGGTCAAAAGTTCATGGTTTTTCCTACGATTTTTGCTGCTACCTAATTAGCATAAAAAGACGCAGCAAAACGCACCGTGTGAACTTAGCCTAAATCACTCAGTTGCAAAAACGCAACCGACTGTCCCTTGCTAAGCTATCCTCCTAAACCATTTTCACATTGAAGACGCTTTAGTAGAATGAATGCGCGTCCCCGGGCATCACATGAGTGCTTAGCTTGCTTCTCATGGGAAGCGAGCCAGCGCTCAGCTGTACTGAATGCATGGCAGCCGTGCCATCCCAGGCACAGCGCCAAGCAATCTACTGTGCTGCAACCCCGGGAGACATCTCCCGAGGCTTCAGGGTATATATGCTCTGTATACACACCGATGCTGCCTGCGCAGCATCGCTCTGTATACCGCGATGTGTGGGCACGCCGGCGAGGACGCGCACACGTCATCAGCCGGCGTGCACGTGCATCCCGGCATTTGTTCAGTTACGGGACGACCCAGAAGAGGAGCTTCGTGGGCCGACAGGAGGGTAATTAAGAAGTTTTTTATTTTTAAACCGGTCCAAATGGGTTCAGGGGGAAGGGGGGACCCAAGAAAAAAAAAAAGGTAAATGATAGTTAATCTTTAAATGACTTCTTGTTTTGGTTTTTATATTGTTAGAATTTCTGTATCTTTTTTTCATGATTAAAAAAAAAGTTCTTTACAGGAATTTTGAAAAATGGGCATCAAATCTTTAGTAAAGAAAAATAAAAGAGAATCTACAGTACCAGAGAATGAAGAAATACAAGGAACCCCAGGCAAAAATAAGGACATGACAAAAGTAAGTTCAGAACAAACCTTTTCATAGACAACTAATTCACATTCAACATCAAGAGTTTTAGCATTGTCTCTTCCATTTCACAATAAGAAGAAACCAAAAAGTGGTGGAAATGTAAAGAAATGTATATGCACTGAAGACTTATTGAAAGCTGCTACTAGAGTGTTTGAAAGAAGTCCAAACACTGAAGTGAATTCAAGCGTTAGTAGTGGGAGCTTCTGGTGCAAGCTTGCAGAAGAAGTAGCGCCAAAAACCAAAACGCACAGAAAAAAACGTATCCGAAATTATAGCTTAGCATGTAGAAACCTCTGGGACACAGATTCCAACTTTAGAGAATGTATTATGAAAGTCTCCAACAAAGAAAAATGTGAAAAACAAGGAATCCCACGGCAACCTCTTCTTTCTCGAACTATCTGTGAACAAAGTCTGCCTACATTAAATGAACAAAAACCAGAACTGGAGAATGAAATGAAGAAGGGTTGTGATGACAGTGCTCTTGGTAAATACAACAAGAGTGAAGCAGTGCCTGATGACATGGAATCATTCACTGGAGACAACAGTTACTGTTCAGAGAAAGGGCTACATGAAAGTAATTCAACTGGTAAGGAGGAATTTGTGATTTATGAGCCCAAAAATATTACCAATAACAATGTTTACACAAAAATACTGACAAAATTAAATTAAAGTGTAGGGTGACCAATTTTCCACCACTTAATCCAGAGCATGGTGATGTGTTTTACTTTTACAAAGAAGGAAAAGCAAGGGATTGCATAGCAGACCAATTGCAGTTTGATTACATCTCCAGGAACAAGTATACCTTTAAAGGGGAAACATGCTTCAAGGTTATATACAAGCCAACACACCCACCAGAAGAGGCATGTGAACTTTTTGAAAAGTACATTTTTAGCCTCGGTCAAACTGATAACAGTTGCAGGCTAATTCAGTACTTTGGAAATCCAAATACAATGCACCTTAAAGCCCATGGTAATCGAAAACACTACAAGAACAAGATATTTTTTACTACTGCACCATCAATCATTAAAGAACAGAGGGAAAACTTATCACAGCCACCCATGAAAGTTTATAAAGCACAGTGTACACGTTACATACCTCCACAATATGAAGCTGCTTTAGGATAGCGTGATGTAAAGCGGCACAAAACAGTGCTATGAGAGAGTGTGTAAAGCGTCGTTTGTGCCAAGATGATGTTCATTCCATAGTTGAATTGGAGCGCTTGTTTGGTGGTTTTGTAAAGCAGCTAGATGTCCTACATGATTTCTATTGTATCCTTGCAAAAGAAGAACTAATAGAAGAAGTGAATACATTTGCAAAACACAAGGACAGCAGCTTTAGTTGTGACACAACTTTCGAGTTTGGTGATTTTTATGTGTCACATTTAACCACCATGCTTTTCAAAATGCATGTGTAATTCCAATTTTGATATTGATGCACCAAAAGAAAGATGAAGGTACACACAGAAAGTTCTTCAATTTTATTTCTGAAAAGTGTCCAGCATTTAACAACAACATGGTGAAAATCATTACTGACCGTGAAAAGGCAATTACAAACAGTATAGATGCACAGCTTCCCCAGGTTAAACGATTCCTGTGTTGGAACCACATGAGGAAAGATGTGCAATACTGGACGCAAAGGCACGGTGGACAACAAATGGACAAATTAACATATGAAAGCTGTATATACAGTTTAATGAACAGCAAGACACCAAACAAATATGTAAGTAAGTTAGAAGAACATTGGACAGAAGAATTCCTCACTTACTATAAGAAGCGCCTGGAATCAGATATCCTCAATTACTGTGCACGGTGGCTTTTAGAAGAACACAACATGTTCATAGAACCTTCAGGAATAACAACAAATCAAAGTGAGTTTTAATTCTGTGCTAAGAAGACTTCATGATGGGAAAGAAATAAACACGGAAGGTTTTGTTCTGTCTGTTTTACTTAACTTCTTACTACACGAAGGAAGTTCTGAGAGGGAGATGTGGACTGGGTAACTTCAACCTGAAAGGAGAGTTCCGAGCTCTTAACCCAGCTGATGTATCATTTCCTGAAGTACTGGTAACACCCGAAAGCTTGGTGGAATTTTTAAAGGAACAAAAACTTGTGATCACAAAAGAAAATGCATGTAAAACAGGAAGCCTTCTGCCAAGAACAATGGCAGAAGGAATTCTCAGTACACCAGGTGGTATTGTGTTGGTGCCACAGCAGAAAGTATTCCTCGTTAAAGGTTTTAAAAATGAATCTTACATTGTGCAACTTTTCCCAAAGACTTCTTGTTCATGTCCATCATCCAGACAGTGTCACCACATTATGGCAGTTCAGCTATCAGTGGGATTGGATCCAAGGGAAGAGACAGATGAAGGAAATCTAAGCAGGTTGTACAAAAAACAAAGGGGAAAAGGAAAAAGTGGACGGAAGTTCACTTCTAAACCATCATTGACATCTCCAGCTGATGACTCAATCCAAAGCATGAATCGAAATAATGGAGACGACGAGGCAATACTTACAACACAAGTTATGCCAGGATACAGTGCACGAACTGCAAAAAATGTTAAAATATCACCACCTGAACCATCCGTAGGTATGTCTAAACTTCATGTCATAACCACAAAAAAGGTTGTTCCAGCAAGTAAGTCAAAAGCGGTCATTGTGAAAAAGAAACTGAATTTGCAAAAGCCTCTGAAAACATCAACCCCAAAACGAAGTATAAGATCAGAGGCAGAATCACTGAAATACTACAAAACCAGTGGAATGAAGTCAGTGCAATTGCTGAGACACATGCACATAAACTACCAAATGATGTTATCGCTGAAGTGGACCGTATAGTGATCAAGAAGATCAACTTGGATACTTTAAGTGGACAGCAGTGGCTGGATGACACAATTATTGATGCATACTTGGCACTACAATGTAGTGTAGCCATGGGGAAAAACCCTCACCTGAAATTTGCCTACATTCCATGTAACTTCGTCGATGCATTTTGCAAGAAGTGGACCAAAAGCAAAACACCCTATCACACTACAATGATACATGGGAAGAGAAACAACATATGGCAAAAGGATATCCTATTAATACCTTGCTATATATTTAGTAGTGCCAAAATATAGAAGTGTCTATTATATTGACAGCAAGTACAGTGCAGAGGATAAGACAGTTGTACCTGCAGTTCATGCTCTTCTGAAGGTGTTATCCCATTTGTGTGAAGGAGAGCCATATAACAAAACATGGAAATGGATGAAGCCAGTTGATGTCCTGATACAGAAGGATGGCTCCAGTTGTGGAGTTTGTTTGTATCTGGGCACATGTTTTAGCATATGGGACCACCATTAGACTAAACCATGATGAAGTACACAACTTTCATGATATTTCTACTGAATTACAAGCAGTGGTTCCAGGCACCGTAAAAGTTACCACAGTTACTAGTGATACAACTGTGACACTCCCAGAAGTAAGTAGTCAGTGGTGGTCAGATGCAGATTTTACACCAACAGTGCAATCAGGACCTCAAAACTTTTGTACTGTTAATTGGATGACTAATTTATGTAATACAATTTGGGAAGCCAATTCAAGCATCTGTTATGCAGGAGTGAATTGTTGCCAGCCTAATAGAAATGTGTGTGCAACAGAGGAAGATATGAAAATGGTTTTCTGTGAATTTGCATGCCAAGATTGGTACCACAAAGCATGTGAAGGACTATCTGAGAAACAATTACCATCTGTACAAATGCAGAAAATGTCAAAATGCTGAATTGGAGGTGTAAAGTACCTTTTCCTTGTTAGTATGTAACATTATTAAGCAACTTATGTTTTAAGTGTAAACAGAATATGTTTGATTTCTTTTTAAAGAGTAACTATCAATTTTTTGTTATTAACATTTATTATATAAAAAAAAATTTGAATAGGTCTTTTTTTTTTTTTTCTTACATTTTTCACACATCCTACAATAATCTGTCCCTAAATCACTAATTTGAAAACATGCAACTAACTGTCCCTCGCTAAACTATTCTCTTAAAGAGTATTCAGATTGAAGATGTTTTAGGAGAATGAATGCCCAAGGATGCCGTGCACGCGCATTACGGCAACTGTTCAGTTGCACTTTGGCCCAGAAGAGGAGCTTTGTGGGCCCACAGGAGGGTAAGTAAGAAGTTTTCTTATTTTAAACAGGTCCTAATGGGTTAAGGGGGTAAGGGGGTTCTAGAAAAAAAACCTTCAAACATGATAGCTACTCTTTAACCCCTTAACTCCCGAGGGTGGTTTGCACGTTAATGACCAGGCCAATTTTTACAATTCTGACCACTGTCACTTTATGAGGTAATAGCTCTGGAACGCTTCAACGGATCCCCCTGATTCTGAGATGTTTTTTCGTGACATATTGTACTTCATGATTGTGGTAAAATTTCTTCGATATCACTTGCGTGTATTTGTGAAAAAAAAGGAAATTTGGCGAAAATTTGGAAAATTTAGCAATTTTCAAAATTTGAATTTTTATGCCCTTAAATCAGAGAGATATGTCACACAAAAGAGTTAATAAATAACATTTCCCACATGTCTACTTTACATCAGCACAATTTTGGAACCAACATTTTTTTTCGTTAGGGTTAAAAGTTGACCAGCGATTTCTCATTTTTCCAACAAAATTTACAAAACCATTTTTTTTTAGGGACCACATCACATTTGAAGTCACTTTGAGAGGTCTTTATGACAGAAAATACCCAAAAGTGACACCATTCTAAAAACTGCACCCCTCAAGGTGCTCAAAACCACATTCAAGAACTTTATTAACCCTTCAGGTGCTTCACAGGAATTTTTGGAATGTGGAAGAAAAAAATGAACATTTAACTTTTTTCACAAAAATGTTACTTTAGACCCAATTTTTTTTAATTTTTGCAGGGGTAACAGGAAAAAATGGACCACAAAATTTGTTGTGCAATTTCCCCTGGGCACGCAGATACCCCATATGTGGGGAAAAACCACTGTTTGGGCGCACGGCAGGGCTCGGAAGGGAAGGAGCGCCATTTGACTTTTTGATTGTAAAATTTGCTTGAATAATTAGCGGACGCCATGTTGCGTTTGGAGAGCCCCTGATGTGCCTAAACAGTGGAAACCCCCCACAAGTGACCCCATTTTGGAAACTAGACCCCCCAAGGCACCTATCTAAATGCATAGTGAGAACTTGGAACCCTCAGGTGCTTCACAAATTGATTCGTAAAAATGAAAAAGTATTTTTTTTCCACTTTTTCATTTTTACGAATCAATTTGTGAAGCACCTGAGGGTTCCAAGTACTCACTATGCATCTGGATTGGTGCCTTGGGGGTCTAGTTTCCAAAATGGGGTCACTTGTGGGGGAGCTCCACTGTTTAGGCACATCAGGGGCTCTCCAAACGCAACATGGTGTCCGCTAACAAATTGAATGGAAAATCGGCTCAAATTGTTAGCGGACACCATGTTGTGTTTGGAGAGCCCCTGTGTGCCTAAACAGTGGAGCTCCCCCACAAGTGACCCCATTTTGGAAACTATACCCCTCAAGGATTTTATTAAGGGGTATAGTGAACATTTTGAACCCAGAGGTACGACACAGAATTTGATAACATTAGATCATCATATTGAATAAGTTGTCATTACTCTTGAGCGCAAGTGCTCGCTACTTGAGTTTGCATCGGGTACTCAGGTATGCACCATGTATCACGGGTGCTCAAGTGAAATGCTCGAGTCCCCGCCCGCATGTTTCACGGTTATTAGACACCCAAAAAAAACCATGCGGGGATCGCTCGTGCATGGCAGGCAATCCCCACGAGGTTTTTTTGGCCGTGAAGCATATGGGGCGGAGACTCGAACACCCGCGATACTCAGTGCATACCCGAGCACCCGATGCAAACTCAAGTAGCGAGCACTTGCGCTCAACACTAGTCACCATATTGTCATTTTTTTTTTTTTTTTACTTTTGGAAGAAAAAAAAAAACCAACCCTAACATTAGCACAACCCCAACCCCAGCCCTAGCGTTTATTTTTTAGGCCGTTCCTCATGCGGTATAAGTGATGAGATTACTTTATTCTTCGGGTCGGTGTGATTACAGCGATACCAGAATCATATCGGGTTTTTATGATTGACAGCTGTCACGCACTAAAAGACACATATTTTGTAAAATCTAGTTTTTGCATCGCCATATTTTGGCCGACAGTCATGTGACGGCTTGTTTTTTGCGGGATGAGTTGACGTTTTTATTGGTGCCATTTTCAGGCACATTTTTTGATCGCTTTCTATTCCAATTTTTGGGAGGCAGAATAAACAAAAACCAACAATCAAGGAATTGTGGTTTTTTTACATTTTTTATTCTGCTCTGGGTGTGGTAAAATTGATAAGGTAGCTTTATTCTTCGGGTCAGTACGTTTACAGCGGTACCACATTTATATTGTTTTTTATGTTTTGGTGCTTTTACACAATAAAAGCTATTTTATAGAAAAAATTATTCTTTTGCATCGCTTTATTCTGAGAGCTGTAACTTTTTGATTTTTCAGATGATGGAGCTGTATGGCAGCTTGTTTTTTGCGGGACGAGATGACGTTTTCAGCGGTACCATTTTTATTTATATTCGTCTTTTTGATCGCATGTTATTCCATTTTTTGTTTGGCGGTATGATGATAAAGCATTGTTTTTTGCTTTTTTTTTTTTACCGTGTTCACTGAAAGGGTTAACTAGTGGAACAGTTTTATAGGCCCGGTCGTTACGGACGCGGCGATACCAAATATGTGTACTTTTATTGTTTGTTTGTTTTTTTTTTTCATAATAATATTTATTTATTAATTTATTAATGGTGCATTATATTTTTTATTTTTAGTGGATTTTTTTTAATATATATTTTTACAATTTTTTTTTTATTTTTTTTTTCACTTTTTGGGAGTTTTTACACTTTTATACTTTGTCCCACTATGGGACTTTCACTTTTTTTATTCTGATCGCCTGCACAGCATAGGGATGGAGCACCATCCATCCCTGTGCTATGCAGGCAGTCAGCGCTGGACAGGGAGAAGATAGTTTGGAGATGCACTGCGCATGTCCAAACAATCTTCCTGCTGTCTGGTGACCCGGAAGTTGTCATGATGACATCGGGTCGTCATGGCAACACCCGGGAAGCCGCGGCAGACAGCGCTGGAAGCCGGAAGAGGAGGTGAGTATACCGATCACCTCCCCTTGCCACCGCAATGCTGCGATCGACTCCCTGCTCATAGTATCGGGTGTCAGCTGTGACAATCAGCTGACACCTGGCGGCGATCGCGCCCGCACAGCCTGTGTGCGCGCGCGATCGCGATGACATACTAATACGGGTCAGGCTCTTAAAGCCCAGGGCACAGACGCGTATTAGTACGTCATGGGCTTTAAAGGGCTTAATATGGTTTTCTCAAGTATTCGTAATCCATTCAGTTGTGTAAATGTTAACTTAAATATTTCTCCCAAATAAAATAGTTTTATGTAACTTAGACTTGATGCTATGTTTTGATTTGTTTTAAATAAGGTTATGTCAATATTCGTAATCCGTTCAGTCATGTAAGTGTTCACTTAATTATTTTTCTGTAATGAAAATGCTTTTATGTAACTTATACTTCATCATCTAATCTAGGATTCAGCATTCATTTCCCAGGCCTCGAGGGCCGCAAACCGTGCAGGTTTTCAGGATTTCCTTAGCATTGCACAGGTGACGATTAAGGAAATCCTGAAAACCTGCACTGTTTGCTCGCCCTCGAGGCCTGGGGTTAGAGATCCCTGCTCTAAATGATGGGACGTGTCTTAATGCTTTACAGTTTTCAGAAACAAACATGCCCTGGCTATCACATTAAAAGGCTGTACTATAACACCAGTTCTCTCAATGTACATAAGCATGTTCCATAATTACCTGGAGGAGCTCTTTTTAAGCGACTGGCCTGCCCTTGACATTGTTTCAGTGCTGGGTGAAGAGCCTAAACATACCCTGAAATAAAACCATGAGTATTAGAGCTCTTACGGAGCGCACCCATTAGATTGGCATCACAGTATTGAACTCATTTTAAGCCAGCTCCCCACTCATCGCTATTCTCCAATCCATATGGAGCCTGCACATCGGCCCTGCCTCCACCAGAAACACAGTTCAACAAAATAGATGACAATCTGGCTCAAAACAAATGGATTTTTTTTTCTGTTTCTTTAAAGGTGCATAACAAAGATCAATGTGACATATCAGTGTGACCCCAGTCAACGCATTTCACGTGCAAGATGCCTGCTTATTCATAATCTAGACAATGTCTCATGAATAAGCATGCATGTTGCATGTGAGAAGTGCTAACTGGGGGTCATGCTGATCATGGCTTAGATCTTTCTTATGCACCTTTTTAAAGAAACCTTTTTTTTGCCAGATTGTCATCAGTTTTGTTGAATCATAGTATTGAATTAGTATACCTTTAACTGTCTAATCAAAGGTTCTCTGGTGCCCTCTTCTGCAGCTCTTTAGAAGTCTAAAGGCCATGTCTCACATAGCGTCACCGTTTTGGTGATTCTAGTAATGTCGCTGTGTGTGACACAAAGCAGCGATCAGGTCCCTGCTGGGAGATTGCTGCTCTTCAGGAATGGCCTGGCCATTGGTGAACAAAGGTGATCTCCCGCTGGGATACTTTGAGAAATCTTACTTCTAGTTCAGTTGGAGAAAGCGCAAAGCATGCCACTTGTTGGGCGGATGTCTTGTGTGCCTTGACACCAACTACTATGAAGTCTCCCCCTGAAACAACATTCTGTCCCACTCTGAAACCTGTGAGGGAAGACATGTGAAAGTTTAAGTGACAGGTGTCATTTAAGGTGATGAGGCAGAGGAGGTGGTGACGTACTGTAAGATTTTGAATTACACCCGGGCGCTGTCCATGTTTTAAGACCAGAAGGGTCTCCAAATAGTACAGGACGTTGAGTTGATGATACGTTTTTTTGCTACCACCTTTTATTTGTTGGAGTGATTTCAAAAAGGAGTTCTCGGCTACATTTAAGATCTTTAGATATTCCGCTGGCTTCAAATGCGTTGTGGTTAATGCGTCAAACCTAAGATGGAGAAAACATATGGTTACATACGGCCTTGTGAAAACCCTGGGGACAAAAGAGCGATTAAGAAAATATACACCTTTTGAGCTTGGAAAAATTGCAAATATATTTTTTTCTTTTCTGGTTATCCAATAAAAGGATCACTGCTAGAACACTTTTCTCATTATTATTTTTTGTGTGGGGACAAAAGTGATTGAAACAAAATATACACACATTCATATAAAAAACCAAGCAATGTGAACTGAGGTCTAAGATGGTACAGATGCAAGAAATAAGAGCATGTTCACACTAGCAAAAGGATACAAAACCTACAAAAGACAAAAAATATATCACATACCCTACCATCATTATATATAAATTTAAAGCAAAGTTGCATATGAAATATAGGGTACTTAGTGAAATGGGACTAAAATACATCCACTCTGCCTGACAGCGGCCAAATTACACCAAATAAGGGGCAGGATTCCCTGGCTCTCAGGTGAAATCCCAGAAATGAATATATAATACAGAGGCTCCCACATGGTCTGTATGTGACACCAGAATCAGGGGTCACTGAATCACCTGCTTCTCATTGTATGTGACATTTAAAGAAATATTTAAAATGATAAAATAACATATACTTTGTCATCTGTCATATCGCATCTACCTATCTTCTATACAGTCATTATCCATCTATACAGACATTCATAAACTGGATGATTCTTATTAGGAATAGAGATGAGCGTTGTTCGACTCGAACTGTTCGCCAATCTCAAATTCGAGCTGTTTTGGGCGGTGTTTGAGCCGTTCGGCGAACACGAACGATTTGAAAAAAATTCGGCTGTTCGAGGTTATGTTCGATAACTGTTCGTGCACCAAAATCATAACTGGATTTTTTTCTCAGTAATGATGAAAATTAATGTTAATACGCAGTTTGAGTGTACAGCGGGGCGGGGGGAGGGGCAGGGGATGGATCTCTGCAGGAACAATGAAGATCTCCATTTTTTTTTCTCTTTCCCGCATTTACAGTGGGGAGGTGCAGTCTGTCAGCCTATCAGCAGCGCACACACGGAGCGAAGTGCTTTTTTTCACACAAGCAAGGGCATGTGTCATTGGCAGTGTATGTCACATGTCCTTGCCCTATAAGACCAAGCCATTTTCCCCGTCGCCACCATTTTCTCACTGCTGCAGCTGCGTGTTAGACGGCACCGCTGTTGCTGTGTGCGCTATACCTTGTTAATTTCAAGCCAATTTTCGCACAAATCTACAGATAGCTTGGGAGTAGGGAATAGTTGTGATTGCAGTCCTTTTAAGGACTAGGTTACATCAGTTCCTATCAGTTTTTGCCAGGCAGGTCTGTGCCAGTGCTGTGCAAGTTTTTTTCACAGCATTTGGCTGAATCTAGCAAAGCAAATCCTTTTTGGCCTATTGCAGAGTGTGTTAGTCAGTGGAGTAGCCTATCTGTGTTGCAAGCTACACCACCTGTGTATAGAATACCAATTTTTTTACTGCACCTAGTGAAGTAAAACCTTTTGGGCATAGCATCATTCTATTAGTCCATCTATACTGACCTCCATAAGGTTGCAAATTGAATATAATTTTTTTCTGCATCTAGCTCTGAGAAAATATTTGGGCTTCTAGCAGTGTGTGGTACTTGTTCTATTAGTCCATCTATACTGACCTCCATAAGGTTGCAAATTAAAAAATTTTTTTTTTCTGCATCTAGCTCAGAAAAAATATTTGGGCTTCTAGCAGTGTGTGGGAGTTAGTCTATTAGTCCATCTATACTGAACTCCATCAGGTTGCAAATTGAATATAATTTTTTTCTGCATCTAGCTCTGAAAAAATATTTCGGCTTGTAGCAGTGTGCAGTACTCATTGTATTAGGCCATCTATACCAAGCTCCACCAGCTTTGAAATTAATAATAATTTTTAGCTGCATCTAGCCCTGAAAATAATTTTTCTTCCCAATAGTGGTAGCAATAGAAATATGGGGCGCGCGCCTGGCTAACAATAATATACGCTTCATAACAAAAACACCAGCCTAGCGCATTGCATTAATAAGATGGCATCATCGTCTCTCCCAGTGCTAGGCCTACTACGCAGGCTAGCATTCCTGTGCCTAAAACACAATGTATGGGTCCGCGCTAGCCACTATGCTGAGGGGTGTAAAGCTGCTGCTAACGCTTTATAACAAATCAATTGGCAGATTTTCACAGAGCTCTTCCCCAACGCCCACCCATCGGGCAGCAGTTGCCCACCCTCCCTATGGGATCTAGTGGCGAATAGTTGATGCCATTAATCAGAGCGTCAGTTGCCCCATCGACGTGGCAAGCATACAGTAAGGCATGGGAAGAGTGGACACGACTAGTAGCAGGCAGACGGGTTGACCAATGTGAACAAGCCAGATCACAAGTCACCATAGAATTTCTCCACCAGCTAATGATCAGGGGCGTCAGCACAGCGATGTCTGACCGGAGTAGCATTTCACTTCCAACTACTGAATTGGGGAGATGTGACAAAGAGATTCATCATCAGACAGTCCATAAAAGGGTGGAAAAGGGGTCAGCCAAGTCAGGAGTGTAGACGACCCGTCCCGTGTCACTAAAACTGATTTCTCACATCATATCCCTAACACCATTAACATGACTCACAATTTGAAGCAACACTACTATCTACTGCATTTGTGATCGCCTTCTTCGGGGCGCTATGCATAAGTGAATTAGTCCCTCAATCCAAAATTACCACCAGTGGAGGCTTATTACACCAAGACGTAGTCATAGCCAATAATGCAATACGTCTGCGCATACGCCAATCGAAAACGGTTCCAGCGGGCAGGGGCACTTGGGTACTTCTACAACCAACAAACGGTACACTGAGTCGGGTAACAATAGTAAAAACATATATAACCATCAGATCACAAAGTAATTTCTTCCTATCACACATTGATGGAACGCCATTATCAAGATACCAGTTCCAAGCTATATTTAATAAATGCATAACATCGGCAGGGAACCACCCCAAAGATTACGGGACACACTCATTCCGCATAGGCGCGGCCACGGAAGCAGCAAGAGCAGGACTGTCAGAAACGGAAGTTCAGAGGATAGGGAGATGGTGATCCATGTGTTTGGCGAGATACATAAGACCGGACTTGTTATCCAAACGTGCTTTGTTTCTTTTACAGGTGACGCTAAGCCAACAGTGTGGGTGATAGGCCACTCGTATATATATTGGGCAGAAAAAAGGGCGAAAGTCCGCCCAGGCGGGAGGAAATTAGAGTTTCATAACACATATTTCAACTGGAGAGGTATTAGAGGCCAACTATGGCCACAGGTACTAATGGAGGTAATCAAGGTAGAGAGAGAGGCAAGAGGTCTGGTCATCTTAGTTATACAGGCCGGGGGAAACAACCTAGGTCATCACAAGAGCGCATAACTAATGGCAATAATGAAACTAGACACTGAGCTCTTCAGAGAATTTTTCACAAAACTAGCTATAGTATGGTCAGAGATTGTGCCGATAGCGGTATGGCAAGGTGCGCGAGACATCACGGCCATCGAACGGACAAGGCGGGTAATAAATATTCGGATGGCAAAATTTAGAAGAGACAGAGGCGGTGTAGTGGTACGACACCGACAACTGGAAGGAGATAAAGCAGGCCTCATACGGCCCGACGGTGTTCACTTAATGGATATTGGACTGGACATATTCCTGTTAGGACTCCAGGACGGAGTGGAACAAGCGTTAAGAGTGATGGGTGGGGGTCAGAGTCTTGCATACGAGTACGCAGGATCCTCCGTGGCCTGGAAATAGAAAGGACATGTTGGAGAGTTACACTTGTTGGTCAACTTGCCGGAGTGGAGACCCAGGGCATGCTACAACAAGCTGAAATATTTTAGAAATAAAATGCCTTTCTAATGGAATGAGTATAAAGAGTTAATAAAGCTGTGACCGATCCTCACCCATCCAGTTGTAAGAGTTTCATTATTGTATTGTCAAGGAAAGGGGGGCGGTAGGGGGGCTGAGCGTCTGGGTTTGGTTGGGGGTCCCCACAGTCTGCCTAGGCTAGATGCATTTAAAAATTCTTATTAGATACACAGGCGGTGCAGCTTGCTTCGCAGCTGGGCTACTACACCCAAAGTATTGCCTAGGCTAGATGCAGTTAAAAATTCTACGCTGACTAGCAGACACTGAAGATTTGGAGCAGACCTCTGAGTAAACAGCTCTTCACACTCAACCATCTGTGTTACCCCAAGCCATAGTGTATGTAGTTTCTTACAGTTAAAAGGGGGGGGGTGCGACCCAACCCACCTGGAATTGACGATGCCAACGTCACGTAAGACACAGCAAGGGGACTCCAAAAAGAGTCTCCATTTTATCCCAAAATTGTGGCATAGACACCACTTAACCCTAGAACGCATACCTGAGGCCTCGCAGGCCCACCCTGTTAATTGTTTTCTATTTTCTGCAAGATTACTTTAGTTAGAATTTTTAAACTCTAGGTATTCTTCATGTATATAGTTGTTTGTCATTTGAGTTTGAGTTATTCCATGTTATTTGCACATGGGCTTAAAAGGTCCCAGGTATATGAAAGTGTCGATTTTCATGGTCATGTGTTCTAGGGTTAAGTGGCATCAATTGCCCCACAGTTGCTTAAAACGGTTAGTGAGGTGATTTTACGAAATCCTCAAGCTTTTAGTCTCCCCAGGATGACACAGGGGTAGAAAAGTCCTTGCGAATCCATGATTTGTTCATCTTTATGAACGTGAGTCTGTCTACATTCTCAGTGAACAGCCGTGTGCGCTTATCTGTCAGCACACCACCAGCAGTGCTGAACACACGTTCAGAGAGAACGCTGGCTGCAGGGCATGACAAGATCTCCAAGGCGTGAGTGGCGAGCTCCGGCCATTTTTCCAGATTGGAATCCCAAAATGAGCAAGGGTCCAGTGACACAGTCATGGCTTCGATTTTCACTTGGAGATACTCCTGTACCATCCTCTCTAGGCGTTGACTATGTGTCAGACTTCTTGTCTCCTGTGGCCTTGCAAAGGATGGTCTAAAAAAGTGGTGAAACGATTCCACAAAATTGCTGTTACCAGCAGATACTGTGTTACTGTTACGGTTTGAGTGATGAAGACTCGACAGTCACACGGTTGGCAAGTTAGAACTGTGAGATTCACTACGTGCACCACTGGTGTTTTGTGGAAAAGCACATGTAAGATTCTGCAACAGCATCTGCAGATACTCCTGCATGTATGCATCCCTTTTTATGGCAGGAATTATTTAGGCAAATTTACTTTTGTACCGGGGATCTAAGAGTGTGGCAACCCAGTAGTCGGGATTACTTCGAATTCTGACAATCCGAGGCTCATGTTACAGATAGTGCAGCAAGAAGGCACTCATGTGTCTTGCGCATCCAGGAGGACCAAGTCCTTGTTGTGTTGGTAGCGAGGTAAGAATCATGCTTCCTTCCTCTGCCCTCTCCCCCCAACCTCGCTCAACAGAAATGTGATCAAGGTCTCCCTCATCTGATGAGTCTTCCATGCCCATCGCCAGTTCGTCCTCCACTTCTTCCTCGGCTCCTGCACCTTCCTCAACAGTTTGGCTGCTACCATGCGCCCTGGTTAATCCCTCTCCCCACCCTCCCATGCCTGCCGCCTTGGTGCTGCCGACCGTCTGGACCTTGGAGATGTTATCCCTTCCGCATACGACTCCTCCTCTACTTCCTCCACCTCCTCTTGTCCCACCACCTGACTCTGAATTCTGTTTAATGTGTGCTCCAGCATGTAAATCACCAGAATAGTCATGCTGATAATGGCATCGTCGTCAGCACTAAACATCTTCGTCGCCATTTCAAAACTGTGCAGAAGGGTGTGTGGCGCCCCTGAGGGTTCAGTAGCCACAGAGTTACTGCATCTCACCCAGAGGTGTGGTATCTCACCCTCAGGTAAGGAAGGCGTATGGCTCGGGACCCTAACACCTGCATCCAACACATACCCGCAGTGGGGGTAGGGCGAGATTACTCCTAAGGGAGAGCACAGTCCCAGGTCCCTAGCTGGCGGGAGGGTCCTATGTAGTGGGTGCTTAGGGGAGCACATGACAGGGAGAGTATAAATTTGTAGCCATCTTAGAAAGAGCAAGCCAGTCAGAGGAGGAAAAGTGACAGGAGCAGAGGCTCTGCATGAGCTCTGCTCCGGAGGCGGGCCTAGCCTGAGAGGCTAAGGACTGAAGGAGAGAAGAGAGGAGTGGGAGCAGGAAGGCTCCGAGAGCCGAAGGGACCCTAGAGGTACGGGCCTTGCAGGCGGCCACCCGTACTCCCGCTGCTACCTGGAGGTAGAGGGGTCAGGCCAGATAAGGGGAACCGGTCCCTCAACTAGCGGAGAAACAGCAAGGCTCAACTAGAAACCGGAGGCTGCAGCATTTCATGTACTGCAGGCCAAAGTTCACCCCAGTCTCACTAAGAAGGTAGCCACATAGGACCCAGGGGACGGAACACACATCGCCCACCAAGGCCCGAGGATACCCGGATAGAAGTGTCACTGGGTGTGAGGTGCAGTGAGAAGGCCAGAGAAAGGACACACAGAAGGGGGTCCAGCTAAGTACTCCAGAGCTATCTGGGGTGGACTGAGCCCCTCACTGAGTACGCACAGCACGACGGGGGAGATTGCTCTGATACCTGTAATCTGGACTGCAACAACTGTGAGTAAAGATCTTGGGCCTGCATCACACGGACTCTGTGTTCATTACTGACTCCCAACACTACAACCACCATCATCCACCCACACTGCCCTGAAGCTACACTCTTCCTGTGGGGAGTAATAATACCATTGCTGCAAAACCACCAGCTTCAGAGGACTGTTCCGCAGCGGCGGCCCCTTTTGCCGCACTCCACAGGTGGCGTAGTCGAACATTATAAAACCCATATATACAAATAACCCTTGGATTGACCACCCTGGGTCACGGACCGGGTCACCGCCACAGTGACTACAACCCCCAGCGTCTACCGGCCCGGTTCCGGGTACCCCACGGCCCAAGGGGCGCGTCAACTTCATAGGTCCCTGATCTGAGACCACTCCTGCAGCGTGATTTGCCCCACCTCCGGATCTCGTTGGCCCAGGCTATACGTCAGAACGTATTGCACCAGGGCTTGTCGGTGCTGCCACAGTAGCTGAAACATGTGCAGAGTTGAATTCCAGCGTGTCGGCACATCGCATTTCAGCCGGTGAACTGGCAGGCCCAACGACTTCTATAGAGATGTAAGTCGTTGAGCTGCGGGATGCGAATGGCGGAAGTGAGCACACAGCGACCGTGCCGTCTGCAGAAGGCCATCTAGTCCGGAATAGTGGGCTAAAAATTGATGGACAACCAGGATCAACACGTGAGCCATACAAGGCACGTGTGTGACATTGCCCCGGCGAAGGGCCGCACCCAGGTTTGCAGCATCGTCGCACACGGCCTTCCCTGGTTGCAGGTCCAGTGGAGACAACCATTCATGAAACTAGGTCTCCAGAGCTGACCACAACTCCTCAGCTGTGTGACTCATTTCCCAGACATTTCGAAGTAAACACTGGTGCCGTTGAGCCCTGCTGCCAGCATAGTAAGGAGGTGTGCAGAATTCTTTCTGCGCAGTTAGAAAGCAGGTGGCATTACCAGACAGGCCTTGGGTGCAGGTGGAGGACCGAGAGGAGGTTGATGAGGCAGAAGCAGTGGAGGAACTTCGAGATAAAGAGGATTGACGCACAACTCGTGGGGACAGTAAGACTAGGACAGCAGCCCCTTGTCCTGCTGTCACCATAGTTACCAAGTGCCCAGTCAGCGACATGTAACGCCCCTGTCCATGCCTACTCGTCCAAGTGTCTGTGGTGAAATGCACCCTGTCACACACAGAGTTTCTCAAAGAAGCGGTGATGTTGTGTGCGACATGCTGGTGGAGCGCAGGCACACCTTTCTTTGAGAAGTAGTGCCGACTGGGCATCTGGTACTGGGGCACTGCGATGGACATAAGGTCTCGAAAATCGTCTGTGTCCTCCAGGCGGAAAAGCAGCATTGCTGTAGCCAACAGCTTGCAGATGGTGAAATTCAACCTCTTAGCTTTGTCATGGCTAGAAGGAAATGGTCTTTTACTTTTCCACATCTGAGGGACCGAGCACTGGCTGTTGTGCTTAGACGGGGTTGAGTAGGGTGTCCCCGGCAAACTGCCGGTCTGTGAGGAAGATGCAGGCGGACATGTTAGGTTGCCTTGATCCAAAGGTGGTGCTCTCGATGTCGGAGAGCACTCAACACCAGCAGGTGTTTCCACTTCCCAATGAACTGACGACCTGCCAATCACACTGGCTGTTGCGGGTAAAGAGTTGGCAGGTATGCGTCCAAAAACATGTGTGACTGCTGTCCCCCCAGTCACAGAGGATGAAGAGGCTGCGGATGCACAAGATGGGGTAGACAGGGGTTGGCCCGGCCCGCTAGGCCGCATTGTAGCACAGTGAGCTTCCCACTGCAACTTATGCTTCATATCCATGTGACGGTACATGCATGAAGTACTCAAACTATGGATTTTTTGGCCTCTACTTAGCTTTTGGTGACAAATATTACAGATAACACGAGTTGGGTCATCCTTATCGATCTGAAAAAATGCCCAGGCTATGCAAGGCTTAGAGCCCATGCGACCTGAAGAGCCACTATGACTTGTGGTCAGAGGCAGAGTTGTGGTTGAGGATGCAGTTGTTGACATGCTTCCAGTACTCCGTCTCTGTCCAGGAAGGCGCAACCTAACCTCATCATCAATAGCATCTGTGACGCCCCGCTGCGCTTGGTATCACAGATCCTAGAAGAGTGCATTGATGGAACCCTCCACAAGAGGCCCCCATAAAAATTCACACATCTCCACCTTCCACCTCAGACTAGCAGAGGGAGCCCATTAGGGATATAAATAGGGAAGGTGGAGCTAGGCAGTTCAGTTCCTCTGAAGAGTTCCTGCAGTAGAGAAGCCTAAGAGAGGTCAGTCTGCAGTGGAGCTCAGTCTAGTCTAGAGCCTAAGAGAGGTCAGTCTGCAGTGGAGCTCAGTCTAGTCTAGAGAACTCAGTTAATAGTTCAGCAGTGGAGCACGAGGCTCCTGCGAGCTAGATTCAGGGAGCCCAGATAGAGCTTAAGATGTGCCGGCGCCATAAGATCGGTGAAGCGCGGCAAGCTGCCGTTAGTGTGTATAGCCTAGTGAGGGCCCGAGTAGGCCGAAGGCGAGGTAGTACATAAGGGGCAGAGGAGCTTAACCAGCTCACCCCGAAGCATTTACCGGACACCGGATCCGAGCTTACCGGGATCTCTATGACCCAGTAAGGCATAACCGGAATCCCTGGAGAACTACAAGTCCCAGGATCGCTAAGGTGCTGATACGTAACAGAGCCAGGAGACACTTAGACCCCGCATACTGGGAGCGTGAACTCCAAGAGAAGGCCCTACCACAAGGTCAGCCAGCGCAGGACAGAGACAAAGTTAGGCCTAGCTCCAGGCAGGTCAGAAACTTACTACGCAGAGGCAAGAAACAGGAGGCCCTACACCCGCTCATTGGAGAGGATCCTGATATGCACCCTTCACCCTACAGTGCTCCGGGATGTGCCTGAATTTCCTCCAGTAAAAGGTACTGAAGTGACTACCGTGTCCGTTCGCGTTCTTGCTCTGACCCAGCAGGGTCTTGCCTGTCCTGCATTCCCCCTGCATACGCTGCCCTGAGACCTAGCTCCACCTGTGGGGAGCTATACCATCGAGCTGCCTTATCTCGGGCCTCAGTGGATTGCTGCAGCGCTGGTGCTTCTCACCAGATACCACAGGTGGCGTCACGAACTCTTATAAAATTAACAATTATCCACTCTTTTAAAGAGTGACCCCAGGGTACGGGCCAGGGAGCCGACCACCCCGACATCCCCAAGGCCAGGCAAAGGCCCGGGTACCGAGTCGTCCCCATCCCCTGGGCTAGTCACATCCTCCTCCACCTCCTCTGCTGACCTCATCGACTAGCTGACTGTGGGTTGACAGTAAGTGGGATCTCCAACCTCGTCATCATCACCCTGTGTTCTCACACCCGTCGTCCTCAGAGCCAACCTCTTCCTGCCCTGACCGAAAAGTCAAGCTGTCGCTCCAATCAGGTATTTGAGTCTCATCATCGTTTTCATCATTGTCTCCACCAACAGGAGTTACAGTTTGGGAACGAGGGTCTACATTATGCTCAGAACCTTCTTCATCTGGTCCTGGATCCGACTTAAAGATTCTGGGCATCAGTGCAGATCATTTCCTCGTCTGGATTAACAGAAGCTCGGGAGCAGACCTCCGTTTCCCAGGCTATAGTATGAGTAAACAGCTGTGCAGACTCAACCATCTGTGTTACCCCATACTCAGACCGGCAGCTGGAGACTTGGGAGCTGTGAGGAAGCAAGTGCTATTGGGGTGACACCTCTGAGGACTGGAGTATTTGTGATGTTGAAGTTGAGGTTGAGGAGAGCCCACTTGAAGGAGCACTTGATATCCATTGAAGCACCTGATGTTTTGTGCCTCATCTGGAATTTGTAGCGATGGGCGTGTCCGTAACAAAGGGATCGTATCACATTGTCCACGAAAATAAGTCGACATCTTAGTTTGGCTGGAAGATGGTCTTTCTTCTGCAGATGTTACTCCCCCCCCCACCGCGGGGGGGCTCGACCCACCAGCGGACAGGCATCAGTATTGGGAGAGGGGGGCTGGCCGTCAGGGTCCACCGCGGCTCTGGCACAAACACGGCGGCATGGAGGTGGCACGGGCAGGAACGGACTGGCCGTGTCGGCTTCGCACTTTTTTGGATTTTAGAAGGGCATGACATGCCTATATCTGTGTCTCCCCCTCCCTTTACTCCTCCACCTCTTTTCTTTTCGCATGACTATATGTACTTGTCACTTTTCCATGTGTTAGTTGTGTCTTCTTAGCAGTTTGTCAGCTTTTGGACACCTTTGAAGGTGTTTTCTTTGTGTTTTTGTTTGCCTGCCATTGGTTTTAACAGTGTTCGAAGGTGTTCGACGAACCGAACTCGAACACTACGGGGGTGGCTCAACACTAATTAGGAAGCCTGCAACCAGGCCTAGAATCATTCTCAAAACTTCTAGAACTATGATGGGTCACTTTCCATGGGGAACAATATATATTGCCTGCGAGCCCCCCTAATTGTACAATATAAAATCAATATCTATCCATTACTTTGATCTTCTGTTAGGAAAATGTTTGTGTGCTGACATGTTACAATGCACTTTGATGGTCACAGATTCCCTATAAATTATTCCATTGAAATAAATGGATTTTACACTTGATAACCTCCAAATTTTACTCAAAAAGCATTTTGATTTGCTATAGACCTTGGTATGTCCTTGGTGATGTCCAACTCACGTAAAGAGTTCAAGAGAGGCCTGGACGCCTTTCTTTAGAACAATAAAATTACATTTTATGCTTAGTTAATTAATCCAGGGATTTAATCTGACTGCTAGATTGGTGTCGGGAAGTGAATTTTTCCTCAATGATGTAAATTGGCCTATACCGCATGGATTTTTGTTGCCTTCCCCTGGATCAACGCTGCGGAATAGCTGCAGTGCACAAGAAATAGGCTGAACTGGATGGACGCTTGTTTTTTTCGGCCTTATAAACTATGTAACTATATGTAACTATGTATGGATTCTAAAATCAGTTAGTGAAGTCTGTAGAAGGCTCAGTAGCTCATTAAAAAAACTGCACATTTGTAAAACACAAGGAGGAATGGAGTCAAGTCATGGTCTACCTTACAAGTGGGTGAGGGGGAAGCAAATAAGTTTTACACCTCTGCTCTTAGTGCATGGCAATGCTGGTAAAGAGGGTTGAGGGGCCGTATGTTGGGGACAAGGGTGCCGGGGGTAAACCGGCCAGTGAGCCTGCGCCTGTGAGGTCGGTAAAGCCTGGGGCCCAAAATCCCAGCCCCTGTGATACCCAGCACAAGAATGTTGGAGGGTCCAAGGTGGCAGAGGGAAAAAGGGGAGTAAGGACAATGCTGCGGCTGTGGTGAGTGTCCTGAACCCCCCCCCCCCCCCAGTGATGCCGGGACCTTAGGTGAAGTTGTTAGTACCCCACCTGTACTGACTTGCGTGGATGGGGTGCATGAAAGAGGTGAGGGGATGCGGGTATGGAAGTGGCGAGTGCTACAGCTGGTGGTGATGGTAGTGGTGGAGCAGGGGCGGTAGGTGAGGCCGAGAGGCAGAGTGTGAATGTGTGTGTGAATGAGGGGCCAAGTGTGAGGCCCAAAAATCCTGGTTCTGTGGCGCCCCAAGGCAGAGGGCGGTTCCCATGTTCGCACCTTTGCGGCAGCCACTGCCGCAGGTAGTGGAGGGTCCTCGTCAGGGGACACTGGACATGGTTACTTGCAATCGCGTCTCCTGGATGCCCTGAAGAGGGGAGAGTAGTCCATAACAGTGGAGGGTAGGGAGGTAGATTTGTCATTCTGGATAGACCGACATGGTCTGTCTGTCTGTCTTCCAAGAGTTAGGGGCAGAGAACGTTAGGTGGTCTCTGCCGACAGCAGGGCAGGGCGGCGTCCATAGGAATGTGGTCTCTGCACATTGTCACAGCTGACACCCGGCAGCGATTGCGCCCGCACAGCCTGTGTGTCAAAGATGTACCAATACATATCAGGCTCTTAAAGCCCAGGGAGCAGATACTTATTAGTACGTCTTGGGGGTTAAAGGGGACTGGAACTTTTTTTTGTTTGTTTTTTTTTTTTTACTTATTACAATAGTTATTTGTTTATAGTGAACATTTCTGGACTAGATTCACATCTTGGGGTCCATTTGAGAAGACACATTTTTTTGGGTGCTGCCACCTCAAGTAATAAATACTGCCTATCACAGCCCCTAACGTACTGAATCTTGTTTTTATGTCCTCCAAGTGATTATTTCTAGAAATCTGACACATTTTGGGGGTACATTTGAGGAGACATATTTTGGGGTGCATGCCCCCAAAGTGATAATTCCGCCTCCCAGAGCCATTAGGCCGTGTGCCCACGATGCGTTTTCAAGCGTTTACGCTGCGGAATTTCTGCAGCGTAGACGCTTGGTAAACCTTCCCCCATGGTCTCCAATGCAATTCTGCACTTTCAATGCCCATGCTGCGGATTTTTCCGCAGAGTTTATGCTACGCTCAAAAATCCGCAGCATAACCATTAATTTTGCGGAAGCGCTGCATTTTTGCCGCCATTGACTTGCATTAGAATGCGCCAGTTCCGCAAGACTGCATCTGTACTTTCGTAATTGGCGCGATCTAATGTGCGGATGGTACCCGGGTGTGGAGGACAGGAGACTCTCCTCCACACCCAGGTACCATTAAAAGCTGTAAAAAAAAAAGAATAAAATAAAAAATAAAGATTATATTCACCTTCCGGCGGCCCCAGACTCCTTCTCTGTGCTTGCCGACAGATCGGACAGGACTGAAGGACCTGCGGTGACATCACAGTAATGTGACGGCAGGTCCTTCAGTACAGCGTACCGTGATCTGCCGGCAGCCAGCACAGGAGTGCAGCAAGACTGCAGGGACCATCGGAAAGTACAGTAAGTATAGGTTTATTTATTTATTTTTTTTAACCATTCTCTCGGGTCACACTATATATGCCGGTTGCATGGATTTATATAGTGTGACCTAGTTATCAAGCACTTTCCAAGTGATGCTAAAATCGCTTGGAAAGCGCTTGACAACCCGCATGCACAATCCGCATGCGTTTTTTTCTGCCAGGAAGATGCAGAAACACTCAGGAAAAAATCCTGAGCATTTCTGCATTGTGGGCACATAGCCTTAAAGTACTAAGGGTATGTGCACACGATGCAGAAATGAAGCAGAAAATTTCTGCATCATTTCTGCATCTCCCTGGCAGAAAAAACACATGCAGATTGTGCATGCGTTTTTCCTGCAGAATACATGCGGATTCACATGAGTTTCCGCATGCATATTGACAAGCGCTTTCCAGGCGTAATCCACTACACAAGCCGGGGTCAGGAAAACCAGAAAGACAAGGCAGTACACAGGGAGCAGACAGAAGAGTAGTCAGATAACAGGCAAATGGTCAAGATCCAGATAAGGGAAAATAGTCAGACTGGGTCAGGCACAGAGCACTGAGAGCTCAGTCCTACACAGCAAGTGTACAATTGACACTGGGTGAAGGAGCTAGCATGCTTAAGTAGAAGACTAATCAAGGGAAGTGAACACAGATGATTGCAGAACCGACCCAGCAAAACCAAAACAGACTGACAGCCTCCACACAATAGTAACATAGCAGACAAGGAAAGTGTGGAGACCGTGACAGTATCCTCTCTTCAAGGGGGGGGGGGGGCACCGGATCCCCAGGAAACTGCCAATGAAAGGTCCAGACAAACCGATCAGCCCTCACAGAATGAGCCGGAACCCAGGACCGTTCTTCGGGTCCATACCCCTTCCAATGTACAAGATATTGAAGAGAATGCCCGGACCATACGGGAATCAATGATCTTTTGTACCTCATATTCTAAGGTTCCCTCAATAGACACTGGAGGAGGCAGGGGCGAAGGAGACAGAACAGGGGGAATAAACTCTTTCAGCAAAGACTTGTGGAACACATTAGGAATACGGAAAGACTGAGGGAATCGTAATCGGAAGGAAACCGGATTGACCACCTCCAGAATCTCATATGGACCAATGAATCTAGGACCCAACTTCAGCGAGGGCATCTTCAATCTAATATTCTTAGAGGATAGCCAAACCTTATCTTCCACCTTGAAGGCGGCACCTGACGAGCGTCTCCTATCGGCCTTTTGTTTCTGCCGATGCTGAGCCACCCCAATATTCTTTTTAACCTCCCTCCAGACATCCCCCAACTCTTGAATGGTTACATCTACCCCAGGACACCCAGAACTTATCCTGGAGAACTCACCAAAATGAGGATGAAACCAATAATTACAGAAAAACGGCGAGGGCCCCGTGGACTGATTAACCCCACTGTTTAAGGCAAACTTAGCCAGAGGAAGAAAGGATGACCAATTCTCCTGCTGATCGACGACAAAATGTAAAATTTGTTCTAAAGACTGATTTGTCCTTTCGGTCTGACCGATAGTTTCAGGATGATAAGCAGAGGAAAAGAACAAATCAATCCCCTACCTTCTGCAGAAAGCCCTCCAAAAATCTGGATACGAATTGTACTCCCCTATCAGATACAGTATTAAGAGGGATCCCATACAATCGTACCACATGAGTAATAAACAGTTTGGAGAGAGTCTCAGAATTGGGTAACCCAGATAATGGAACGAAGTGAGCCTGTTTGCTGAATCGATCGACCACCACCCAAATAGCTAGTCATCCCCCCAGACAGAGGTAAATCGGAAATGAAATCCATGGACAAATGAGTCCATGGTCTTTCTGGAATGGGCAAAGGAGCATATTCCCCAGCCAGCCATGTTGCACTTTGTCACGTGCACAAGTTTCACAAGCAGACAAAAATTTTTTCATGTCCCTACGCATAGCAGACCACTAAAAGTCTAGCAACTGCCTTCTGGGTGGCAGTAACTCCAGGATGACCACTCAACACAAAATCATGGAATTATTGCAAAAGGCGTAATCTGAGATACACAGGGACAAACAACTTGCATTCAGGAATATTAGAAGGAGCCAAGGACTGAGCAGTAAGGATTTCCGCTTACAGCTCAGAGGAAACCATGGCCACAACTATACCCTGAGGAAGAATGGAGGAAGGAGGCTCCGGAGAAGACACAGAATCAAGGTTACGTGACAGTGCATCCGCCGTCTCGTTCTTAGACCCAGGTCTGAACGTAATAGAAAAATTAAACCTTGAAAAAAATAAAGACCATCTGGCCTGTCTAGGTGTCAACCGCTTAGCAGATTCGATATATGCCAGATTCTTGTGATCTGTCACAATGGTGACCAGATGAACGGCTCCTTCCAAAAAATGCCTCCATTCTTCAAAAGCCAATTTGACAGCAAGTAACTCTCGATTACCCACATGATAGTTCCTTTCAGCAGGAGAAAATTTCTTAGAGCAAAAGGCACATGGTCGCAGATTAGTTAAAGTCTTAGGACCTTGAGACAATACAGCCCCCACCCCAACCTAAGAAGCATCCACCTCCACAATGAACGGCCTCTGGAGGTCTGGTTGAACAAGAACAGGAGCAGACATAAAACATTTCTTCAAGTTTTCAAAAGCCCCGACTGCTTCTGACAACCAAACCTTTAGCTCCGTCCCTTTGCGAGTAAGGTCCATAAGAGGCTTGACTATCTGAGAAAAACCTTTCAATAAATTCTGTAATAATTTGCGAACCCTAAAAAGAGCTGCAGAGCCTAAAGGTCGCTGGGTTGAACCCAATCAATGATGGCCTAAACCTTCCCAGGATCCATCTTAAACCCGGAGGCTGACACAATGAAGCACAAGAATGATATTTCTTGAACAGAAAAGGTACATTTTTCAATCTTGGCGAACAAAAAATTATCTCTTAACCTTTGCAGAACCAAACGGACATGTTTATAATGAATATCCAGATCAGGTGAAAAAATTAGAACATCTAAATAAACCACAATAAATCTCCCAATATAATCAGAGAGAATATCATTCATAAAATTCTGAAAGACCGCGAGTGCATTTGTTAGCCCAAAAGGCATGACGAGGTTTTCAAAAAGACCTTCAAAGGTTAAAAACGCTGTCTTACACTCATCACCCTCACTAACACGCATCAGATTATATGCCCCTCAGATCCAGTTTGGAAAACCATTCGGCCCCTGAAAGCTGATTATACAGTGGTGGCCAAAAGTATTGGCACCCCTGCAATTCTGTCAGATAATACTCAGTTTCTTCCTGAAAATGATTGCAATCACAAATTCTTTGGTCTTATTATCTTCATTTAATTTGCTTGCAAGGAAAAAACACAAAAGAGAATGAAGCAAAAATCAAATCATTGATCATTTCACACAAAACTCCAAAAATCGGCCAGACAAAAGTATTGGCACCCTCAGCCTAATACTTGGTTGCACAACCTTTAGCCAAAATAACTGCGAACAACCGCTACAGGTAACCATCAATGAGTTTCTTACAATGCTCTGCTGGAATTGTAGACCATTCTTCTTTGGCAAACTGCTCCAGGTCCCTGATATTTGAAGGGTGCCTTCTCCAAACTGCCATTTTGAGATCTCTCCACAGGTGTTCTATGGGATTCAGGTCTGGACTCATTGCTGGCCACCTTAGAAGTCTCCAGTGCTTTCTCTCAAACCATTTTATAGTGCTTTTGGAAGTGTGTTTTGGGTCATTGTCCTGCTGGAAGACCCATGACCTCTGAGGGAGACCCAGCTTTCTCACACTGGGCCCTACATTATGCTGCAAAATTTGTTTTGTAGTCTTCAGACTTCATAATGCCATGCACACGGTCAAGCAGTCCAGTGCCAGAGGCAGCAAAGCAGCCCCAAAACATCAGGGAACCTCCGCCATGTTTGACTGTAGGGACCGTGTTCTTTTCTTTGAATGCCTCTTTTTTTTCCTGTACACTCTATGTTGATGCTTTTTCCCAAAAAGCTCTACTTTTGTCTCATCTGACCAGAGAACATTCTTCCAAAATGTATTAGGCTTTCTCAGGTAAGTTTTGGCAAACTCCAGCCTGGATTTTTGATGTCTCGGGGTAAGAAGTGGGGTCTTCCTGGGTATCCTACCACACAGTCCCTTTTCATTCAGACGCCGACGGATAGTACGGGTTGACACTGTTGCACCCTCGGACTGCAGGGCAGCTTGAACTTGTTTGGATGTTAGTCGAGGTTCTTTATCCACCATCCGCACAATCTTGCGTTGAAATCTCTCGTCAATTTTTCCTTTCCGTCCACAGCAAGGGAGGTTAGCCACAGTGCCATGGGTTTTAAACTTCTTGATGACACTGCGCACGGAAGACACAGGAACATTCGGGTCTTTTGAGATGGACTTGTAGCCTTGAGATTGCTCAAGCTTCCTCACAATTTGGTTTCTCAAGTCCTCAGACAGTTCTTTGGTCTTCTTTCTTTTCTCCATGCTCAATGTGGTACACACAAGGACACAGGACAGAGGTTGAATCAACTTTAATCCATGTTAACTGGCTGCAAGTGTGATTTAGTAATTGCCAACACCTGTTAGGTGCCACAGGTAAGTTACAGGTGCTGTTAATTACACGAATTAGAGAAGCATCGCATGATTTTTCAAACAGTGCCAATACTTTTGTCCACCCCCTTTTTTAGGTTTGGTGTGGAATTATATCCAATTTGACTTTAGGACAATTCTTTTTGTGCTTTTTCGTTGAAGACAAATTAAATGAAGATAATAATACCAAAGAATTTGTGATTGCAAACATTTTCAGGAAGAAACTGAGTATTATCTGACAGAATTGCAGGGGTGCCAATACTTTTGGCCACCACTGTATAGATCAGGGATAAGTGGAAGCGGCTAAGTATTTTTAACAGTTATCTTGTTTAATTCTCGTAAATCGAGGCAGGGACGGAGACCTCCATCTTTTTTTTTTTTTTTTTTAAACAAAAAAGAATCCGGCGGCAACCGGCAATGAGGAAGGACGAATATGACCTTTCCGTAAACTTTCGTTAATATAAGCCTTCATGGTTGCCCGCTCAGGGCCAGACAAGTTATACAAGCGAGCTTTGGGTAATTTGGTGTTAGGAATGAGATTAATAGCACAGTCATAGGGACGGTGAGGAGGTAAGATCTCAGACTCTACTAACGAAAAAACATCTCCGAAGTACTTCAGGTATTCCGGAAGACCCTCCAGACTAATGGAGCAAGCATGCACAGATTTATGACATCTTTCAATACAATGAGGGCCCCATTAGACAATATCTTTCTGATACCAGTCAATGATCGGATTATGCATGCGCAGTCAAGGAAGACCCAACACAATCCCAGCAGTTAAATTGTCCAAGATATAACAGGAGACTCATTTTGTATGAAGTGACCCCACCTTGAGTGTGAACTCCACCGTAACTAACTGAACCAGATATTTTTAGCAACGGTGTTCTATCAATAGCCACAATTTGAATAGGATCTTCTAGCATAACTGTCCCTAATCCTAACTTCTGAACAAGTCCTGCATCAATAAAATTAGCTGCAGATCCACAGTCAATAAAGGCAAATGTTAACAGACACTGTTTTTGAAACAGAAGTTCAGCTTTCAACAACACTTTATCAGAGGAGTAAAAGGGTACCTGTAAGTCTGGGTGATCTCCTCGACAATCATCCAGACCTAGGAGTTTCCCGACAGCTTATTTGTTGCAGGTCGTGCCAAGCATTCCTTTAAGAGATGTCCCGCTTGGCCACAACACAGACAAAGTCCAAATTCCAGACGGCATCTCCTCTCCTTGACCCTTGAGCTGGCAGCTCCAACCTCCATAGGTTCTACCTCAGGTAAATGACCCAGGCCCGGTGGAAAAAATGGAATCTCTTGTTGAACCTTGCGTCTCTCCCGCATGCTCCGATGGATGCGGATAGCCTGAGTCATGGCCTCCACCAAACAACCAGGTGGAGCATGCAGAGCCAGAGCGTCCTTTAGAGACTCCCAACAGACCCCTGAGGAATTGGCACCTGATAGCCGCGCCATTCCAGAGAACCTCAGTAGACCACTGACGAAACTCAGATCAATAGTCTTCCACTGTGTGGTTCCCCTGAGTCAGGTTCATGATCCTTGTTTCTGCCACCTTGACTCTGTCAGGTTTGTCATAGATCTGTCTTAAAGCATCAAAGAAAGCGACCACAGAAAGACGTTCAGGAGCAAAAGGGGGTAGAGAAAATGCCTAAGTCTAGTGACCCCCCCTCCTCCTCCCGCAGAAGTGACATTATAATTCCCACCCGCTGTGACTCATTCCCTGATGACAGAGGGCGCAAGGTAAACATTAATTTACAACGCTCTTTGAAAATTCTGAACTGATCTTTCTCCCCCGAAAATTTGTCAGGGAGTGCTATAGCCGGTTAAGGGGGGGGCACAAAGATACGTCAGATGGTTCAGAAGTCATGACAGCGGTCGGAGAGGAAAGATTCTGAGGAACAGTAAACGTACCAGAAATCTGGTCTTGTAACTGAGCCTGTGAGGACGCCAGTTTGTGTTGTTCCAATGCCAGATCCTGAACTAACTGAGTCAGATTCGCCACCTGGTCACGTAAAGTATGTAACAGATCCATAGGTGGGAAAAAGAAAAAATTAACGGTCAATTGTAATGTGACGCGAGTCACTACAGAAATAACAGTCTCAGAAGAGGAGCGAAGAGACTAATATTACTGAAAGAAATATTATGTAAGTGCTACTTACTGGATAAATAGAGGGAGGTCAAACGATCCGAAGTCAAGCCCAGGAAAATGGCACAGTACAACAAGGAGAAGTCAGAGACGTAATCCACTACACAAGCCGGGGTCAGGAAAACCAGAAAGACAAGGCAGTACACAGGGAGCAGACAAAAGAGTAGCCAGATAACAGGCAAATGGTCAAAATCCAGGTAAGGGAAAATAGTCAGACTGGGCCAGGCACAGAGAGATCAGTCCTACACAGGCAACAGCAAGTGTACAATTGACACTGGGTGAAGGAGCTAGCATGCTTAAGTAGAAGACTAATCAAGGGAAGTGAACACAGATGATTGCAGAACCGACCCAGCAAAACCAAAACAGACTGACAGCCTCCACACAATAGTAACATAGCAGACAAGGAAAGTGTGGAGACCGTGACATCTAACACATTTTGGGGGTACCTTTGAGGAGACATATTTTGGGGTGAATCCCCCAAAGTGCTAAATACTACTTTAAACAAACACTAAAATAATGAATCCTGTTTTTTTTATCTTCCCCCAAGAGATTATTTCTGGGTTACAGTAACATTTTGGGGTCCATTTGAGAAGACACATTTTTGGGGTGCAGCCGCCTCAAGTAATAAATACTGCCTCTCACAGCCCCTAACGTACTGAATCCTGTTGTGTCCCCCAAGTGATTATTTTTAGAAATATGACACATTTTGGGGGTACATTTGAGGAGACATATTTTGGAGTGCATCCCCCAAAGTGCTAAATACTACCTTTAATAGCCCCTAAAATAATGAATCCTGTTTTTTTTATGTCTCCCAAGTGATTATTTCTGGGCTACAGTCACATTTTGGGGTATATTTGAGAAGATACAATTTGGGGTGCAGCCACCTCAAGTACTAAAAACTGCCTCCCACGCCACCACTTCTGTATTTTTTTATCCTCTCCTGGTTTTCCCTTACAAAACTGATATGAAAAACTGACCAAAATATAGTCTTTTCTCAGTGCATTGCATTGCTCTGTTTTGCAGCCGTACGGCTTCAGGCCTCTACTTTTGTCAGCCGTAGGGCTGCACAATGTATCTCTATAGGAAATCTGTGTATGACCGATATTTCGCTTTCCTTTTCTTTGAACACAAATATTGAAACACCTGAATGTTTTGGGGGCAGGTCAGATGCTAGTTGAGGAGTTTCTTGACTCCCTATTGCCATGTTGGGTATGCTTTATGAATTATTTATTATTCATTGCACTACATTTATTATCTTATGCTCGTCATCTGTATTGTTTGCAACTTCCCCTGCAGCACTGATTTGAGCTCCACCTATTGTTTTTGCTCATTTATTGCAAGTTTGGTATAAAGTCTGGTCTGTTACATGTTGCCTCAGTCGTCCTATTGTAATAATGGGGAAGGACCTAGCCTTTCTTTGGCACTGATGCAGTTAAAAAAAAAAAGAAAAGAATGTTCCCGGAGTTAGACCTCTCTGAACTGTTGTTAGGCCGAGCTAAGAGGGAACTTAGTGCCCTGATCAAGCCTCGAGTGTTTATAGGGTTTGTTCCTAACATAATTCCTTGTGGGCTGCAGTACTTATAACCAGCCACAAGATGCCACTGTCCCGGGTGCAGATGCCAGGTTGAGTCTGCCAGCAGTATTACAGATAGTGATGGGGTTAATGTTGTGTGATGACAGCCCACAGAGAGTGGGTAGATTAGGAATCTCTGCTTAGCTTACAGCAACAGGAAGTGATGGGTCAGTAAAGGTTAGGACAGTGAATCATACGGGCAGCCTGAGTATATGGTGGCTGCTAGGGTAGACGGGAGCTCCATACCCTCAGATAGTGTGATCATCAGTGTAAGGATCTCCCTGTGCAAGAGTCCTGTTAGCCGGCCGGAGCTGAATGGAGATATTGAGAACCCAGGGCACTTCTAGTCTGCAGGTAGCAGAGGAAGATTAATAGGACTCCAGGCTAAGACGTGGGGGAGATATTGGATCCAAAACACTGCTGGTATTGCAGAAGAGTCTCTTGGGCTAGAGATTAGAGTCACAGAGATGCTTCACCTAAAGAGGAAACCAGGGCTGCAGATGTTGCCAGCGCCTGTGAGGGAGATAATAACCTGTCGGGCCTTATCCATTATATCTGCCTGTAAATATTGTACATATTCCTCTTCCCCAAGTAAAGTCCAAGTTATGGTTAAGAACCTCGTGTCCTCTGAATTTATTGCTGCCCTGGTCCCAGAAGAGAAGTGCCTGGAGACAGCCGCGATCGGATGGTTTGAAGTGGAGAGTCCCACATACACAGCCACACATCAGAGGGAGGACACGAATTGTCTGTAGGGTGCCAGAGCGAGAGGGGGCTACAGCCCGCCCACGACTACCTCGCCGGGGCTCCTTACACTATGAATAAGGGTGTTGTACACACCAGAAACGCGTCAGGTTTCTGAGGTTTAATTTTAGCATGTTTTAGTTTTTTCTTCAATAAAGAACAACTTTTTAATTATTTTCTGTTGGATGTGCCAGTGGATTTCCCTTTTCTTCTTCATTTGCTTGTGATCACAAATGGGTGCGGCACCCTCAGGATGGATTCCGGCTGACATATGGTTTTGAAATCGACAACGTGGTAAGCTTTCTACATTTCCTCTCCCCTCCTCCCTTCTACGCCATTCTCTGTGGTACCAGTAATCCTTAAACATTGAAAGTGGGAACGAAACTTGCCCGTTTCTGGAAGAGGACGGATCTATTAATCTGAAGGAAGAGCTCAACACAACAAAGTCTGCTTCATCGAATCAGGACCAAATAGCAGTTATAAGATCATCTTCTAAGACTACAAAGCTGTGAGTGACACCGGTGTCAAACTGTTTCAGGGTGTAGAGTAGGTTTCTCTAGTTAGGGCGCTGTAGCAGCGCGGCCTGATTATCAGAAGCCAGATAGGAAATTAGCAGAGAGTAGCTGATAGAAATTGTTTTTACTGTTTGTACTGTAATTTGCATTGCTATAGCTGGAGCACGGCTTGTGTGACGCGCTCCAGCTAACTCTTCTTGTATTGCCACTATTGTATTTTTCATTACAACTGTTAGTCTTATTTTCCGGCATATAATCCTCTGTCTCTCGATAAAGCCGGTGTTTTGTTTCTGTCTCCTCATCTACTGTACCATATTTGAGACCTGCCTTGCGGTGTTCTTTGGACGCCGCTACATAACCTCCATTTTGTGAAATTGGACATTGCCAACCTACACAACAATTATTAGGCACTAGCAGGAAAGGAACATTACTTTGCTCACATTGCTTCAGCTATTCTAATGCAATCAAGCCGCATCATTTTCTACATCCACATATGGCTATAGCCTATCGGATCAGTGGATTTTACACTAGCAAGGGAATATGACCTATTGTGATAACTCTAGTGAATGAAAGTCTTTTTTCTGTTGATATGATACTATCTTTGATATGTTGATCTGCTACATCACAGGGTTATTTCTATGTATTTTTTTACTTCCTTCTAGACACGTTGAAATGTACCACTACTGGATTGGCAAGTACACCAGTATCCACTGACACTTCTGACTACATTTTATTCTTTTCTGTTCCTGACATTTATCCTCCTTCCCAAGATTAGCCTCATTCTGCTCTTTATTCCCAACATGAATACTTCAGCTTTTCATCTACACTCTTCACTCGTCTTTCCCATTTATCTTTTTCCCTCTATCTTTTATACCATCCTTCTCTACCCATCCCATACCCCTTTATCTCCTGTCCCTTCATCTATTCCCACAGGCTCCTACATGCTTTCCTGTTGATGCATCGCTCGCGAATCTCTTCAGACACAACCCTTCTAACGTGCTGTGTCATTGGCATGGGCTCACTTATACAAGCCCCCGGCTGACGCAACGCTCGGGTCACTCGCAGGGACTCTGTCCTCTATCACACTTCTATAACTACCTTCACCAGCACTGGCCACACTCCATAACATAACTCATGCAGTCACACTCCAAATCACGAGCAGCCACTTCCGCTCGCCACTCTTATTTCAATAGATTCCCTCTTCAGCTCCTCAGCCAACCCATCAATGTTACGACAGCTGCAGTAACTATCAGGATGCTATTAGCATCATACCTCAACTCAACTGCCCTCATTCTTCCATATGCCTCATCTCACCCAGTACCGGTGTACACCTCCACTAAGATTTGATGTTTTTTGCTAATGGTATGATTATCCTTTCTTTCTGTTCATTTAATTGCTCCATGCCTACAATATAAGAGCAACTGTAATCCATAGGGTCCCCATATATAAATGTAAACCTTCTATCTTGTGGCCAGTGCAGTTGGTGATGCAGAAAGAAGGGACAACGTGGCAGCTGGCTGAGGAACCATTTTTATTGGGAATGGTTGTGAGCTTGATGACACTGAGAAGCCTCTGATTGGATTGGAGATCTTGATCCCTAAATTATTCTAAAAGACAGCAGTGGCAGTGTAACTGCACAGAGAGAACGAAAGACGCTAAATCAGGAAGGTTGAAGAAATACATGAAGGAAAACAAGGGCAGCAACATGGAAAAGAAAGCAGATAACAGCAGACAGAGCAACATCCCATCTGTTATCAGTAAGGAAAAAGCCTGATCCATTATACAAAACATCAAGGAAATCTTTATACAGTACAATTTATCAGGACTAAGTCAGTGAGAGGAGTCACCGGAGAGCGCGGAGGACCAGCGATTACTAAACATGTGACATATCGGCATTGAGCACAGTGACCTGACTAGGACTGAAACTGAGGAAACTACCTCCATCTTTATTGATATTTTCATAGGCCAAAGTCTACAATTGTCATTATCTTGGAGACATTAATCTGAGAGATTATTAAGAGATCTTCTATGTTTAAAGGTGCTATTAACACGAAATTCCCACCAGATGTCGGTCACTACCCATCCAATCCATACTGGCAAAGAAATCAAACCATAGATGTCTACTAATTATGTGTAACAATGAGAAATGACACAGGGAAAAAGTATTGAACACGCTTACTAAAATTTAACACCCCGTACAAAAGCCTTTGTTGGCGATGACAGCTTAAAGGCGCCTCCTGTATGGAGAAACTACTCGCAGGCATTGCTCAGGTGTGAATTTGGCCCATTCTTTCACACAATCTTCAACTACTCAAGGGGAGGAGGCATTTTGACAAAGCTGTGCACGGTACTTCCAGGACATACATGACCTATAAAGCTGCGGAGGGCAGCCATTCAAATTGTTATGAACGCCTCCACACCACCCAACAATGTTATGGCGGTGTTTGAGTTTTCGGAGAGGTGGTAGCTTTCCAGAGAACCAAAACCACCCCATGGTCACGGAAGAAGGGCAGACGGCATCACCACCACCAACTCAGATGCAGCCACTGCCCTCACATTATGGGCATCACAAACACCCCACACACAGACGGAAACTGAAAACACAAAATGTATTTATTTTATTCACTTATAGAGAACCATTAATTCGACAGCACTTTACAGACATTATGGGCACTGTCCCCATTGGGGCTCACAATCTAAGTTCCTTATAAGTATGTCTTTGGAATGTGGGAGGAAAACGGAGAACCCAGAGGAAACCCACGCAAACACGGGGAGAACATACAAACTCCTTGCAGATGTTGTCCTTGGTGGGATTTCAACCCAGGACCCCAGTGCTGCAAGTCTTCAGTGATAACCACTGGAATCACTGTTTATTTATTGTACCCGCTTATATAGCGCCATTAATTCCACAGCGCTTTACAGGCATCAGCTATTTTATTTCCAGCAGTAATAAAAGTGATTAAGTGTCAATTAATGTTATCTGTACCTCATAATGATGCCAGAGAAAAATATAACTTATCCTCAAAAGGATATGGATAATCACCTGACTGTGTGAAATTAAAAAAAAAAAAAAAGTTTTTTGGACCCTAAATTTTTTCAAAATGAAGATCCAGAGTTGAGTGATCAGTAATATGTGATGATAAATCCTATTGTCATTCAGAGCTGATAGGTGACAGATTACTATATATTATGGCTTTCACTGGATTCTTGGCTCTTTCATTTAAAAAAAAAAAGACTGAATATAAAAGTAACACCCTGGTAATAAAGAGATGAAGATGACTTGTGTGAAGTCTAAAAATAATGCTAAAATAGCTGTTAGACCACTGCAGTTATGAGTAATAATAATGACATTTCTGCCAGAAATAAATGTTAACGAAGACTTGCAGAAATCTAAAGACCCCCTGAATAAACCTAGAAGAATACTCCATAAACCCATCACTGCCCGCACTGTACATCGAGACCAGCAATTGTGTAAGGACAGTTTGTGTTTATCATTAATAGGAACCTGTCGGGTCAGATAACGCTGTTAGGGCGAATCTGCAGGTTATAGTGTTAGAGAGTTGCCCGGCCGATGTACTGAAAGTGCGGCTCTGGGGGTAAAAAGTGACTTTATCCCACACGGGAGACGCCGGCGCGGCTACATCACTGCTGAAAACACTGTGCAGAGCGGCTGTAAGCGCAGCACGCTCCGCACTAATGCACTGCATTAACCCTATATCTGCAGGTTCATTTTAAAGGTTTTTAGCGGCTCTTTCAGGTTGCAAATAAAGTGAAAAAAAAAGACAAGTATTTCCCATTTTTCATTATAACTTCCCCCTCCCGATATCATGAAAAAAGGAATATAAGAATAACTTAAATATTAAGCCTTTTTATGCTGCCATATCCGAACAGGGGAAATTACAGAGGCAATAAAAGAGCACGCGCCATAAAACCCTCTAATGTCCTTGAGTCAGGAAAGGGGAGAGGGTGGGGAGTAAATGATCCGGTCTCATGGTGTAGATTTGTTTTTAGCGATGGAGTCTGTACGTTTCTAACTACCCTGATGTTAGGCCTCATTCAGACGTCAGTGACTTTCTCCAACTAAAATAATCAGTCCAAGTTTCATCAGTGATTTTTTTATATGAGTGTTTGGTCGGGTGGCAATTTTTACCGAGTTTCATTCGTTGTTCTCAGATTTGCAGAAAATGTTTCTCTATCCGTTAATGAAGAACGGACGGCGCACGGACGACATCCGAGTGCAGACCGATGATTTATTCCTGCACCTATAGACTCGCATTGCTGATTTATATCAGACACTTGGGTCAATATCGGATGTCTCCACCATTTTGGCGGACGTCTCGGTCAGACATGGCAATAGCCCCGTTCACTTATAGATGCGAATGTGAAAAACATGGATCTGGTAAGAGAAAACCGGAGGTGTGAACGAGGCCTGAGGTGTCAGTAGTAATGCCTGATTATATACATAGAGGGTATATACACAGGACGTATATACACGATTTACTGCAGGTTTCGCCTGGTGACATGTCGGCTTCACAGGTATTGTTATTATCTTTCATTTCTTCCCTCTATATTCTGCAATGTTTTTTGTGTTTTCAGCCACTGAGTGAAAGTAAAATGCTTGAATAAATGTAGTTTTTTTCTTTTTGCATCTAACAATGTGAATTGTTCCCTCCTTTTCCTACCGTCGTTATTACGCTGCTTTTTATGTTTTGCTGTAAAATCATTTTCCGGCCCGGTCTGTGTCTTATTTATACTGACGTTTTCTCGCTCGCCCCCGTTATTTATACTGATTGTGATTGTCGGCTCCTTTCTGAGCTCTGCGCGGCGTTTTCTCGCTCGTTCCCGTTATTTATCCTGATTGTGATTGTCGGCTCCTTTCTGAGCTCTGCGCGGCGTTTTCTCCCTCGTCCCCGTTATTTATACTGACTGTGATTGTCGGCTTCTTTCTGAGCTCTGCGCGGCGTTTTCTCCCTCGTCCCCGTTATTTATACTGACTGTGGTTGTCGGCTCCTTTCTGAGCTCTGCGCGGAGTTTTCTCCCTCGTCCCCGTTATTTATACTGACTGTGATTGTCGGCTCCTTTCTGAGCTCTGCGCGGCGTTTTCTCGCTTGTCCCCGTTATTTATACTGACTGTGATTGTCAGCTCCTTTCTGAGCTCTGCGCGGCGTTTTCTCGCTCGTCCCCGTTATTTATACTGACTGTGGTTGTCGGCTCCTTTCTGAGCTCTGCGCGGCGTTTTCTCGTTCGCCCCCGTTATTTATACTGAATGTGATTGTCGGCTCCTTTCTGAGCTCTGCGCGGCGTTTTCTCGCTAGTCCCCGTTATTTATACTGAATGTGATTGTCGGCTTTCTGAGCTCTGCGCGGCGTTTTCTCGCTCGCCCCCGTTATTTATACTGTGATTGTCGGCTCCTTTCTGAGCTCTGCGCGGCGTTTTCTCGCTCGCTCCCATTATTTATACTGAATGTGATTGTCGGCTCCTTTCTGAGCTCTGCGCGGCGTTTTCTCGCTCGCCCCCGTTATTTATACTGAATGTGATGGTCGGCTCCTTTCTAAGCTCTGCGCGGCGTTTTCTCGCTCGTCCCCGTTATTTATACTGAATGTGATTGTCGGCTTTCTGAGCTCTGCGCGGCGTTTTCTCGCTCGCCCCCGTTATTTATACTGACTGTGATTGTCGGCTCCTTTCTGAGCTCTGTGCGGCGTTTTCTCGCTCGCCCTCGTTATTTATACTGAATGTGATTGTCGGCTCCTTTCTGAACTCTGCGCGGCGTTTTCTCGCTCGTCCCCGTTATTTATACTGACTGTGATTGTCGGCTCCTTTCTGAGCTCTGCGCTGCGTTTTCTCGCTCCCCCCAGTTATTTATATTGAATGTGATTGTCGGCTCCTTTCTGAGCTCTGTGCGGCGTTTTCTCGCTCGCCCCCGTTATTTATACTGACTGTGATTGTCGGCTCCTTTCTGAGCTCTGCGCGGCGTTTTCTCGCTCCCCCCAGTTATTTATATTGAATGTGATTGTCGGCTCCTTTCTGAGCTCTGCGCGGCGTTTTCTCGCTCGCCCCCGTTATTTATACTGAATGTGATTGTCGGCTCCTTTCTGAACTCTGCGCGGCGTTTTCTCGCTCGCCCCCGTTATTTATACTGACTATGATTGTCGGCTCCTTTCTGAGCTCTGCGCGGCGTTTTCTCGCTCGTCCCCATTATTTATACCTGCTTTCCCCTCAGTTATGGTCTCTTGGCTCTGAGGGTCTCGGGGGTATTTTAGTGGTTTTTGTGCCTCGTTTGCTGTCGCTATCGATCATTTACCATCACTTTCCTTCTCTGCAGCAGTTTCTCCCTCATTGATAACAGCTCATGGATTATTCAGATATTTATAAATGGAGATTTTGGAGGCTTCTGCTATTTTACACTCCTGACTTCCCGCTACATTTACTGACATGACCAGTATCTATAGATAGAGCTCAGCCGCTGCTCTGACTGACTTTCTTCACAGGAACCATCTTTTGTGAGGTAATTTTGCCTCATGGAATCACTAAATCGCTAGAACCTATTCACACTGAGGCCATTTACAGCGAGGAGCTGTCTGCAGTGTAACTATCAGAGCTTTGCTGTGTAATGGCGCCATACACAAGTTTCCTGCCCTAACACAGCTCAGTAACTATCCTCTCGGCATCGCACATGTGATTAAAATGGCGCCGTCACCCTCGCATCGCTCCTTTTATACCCTCTGTGGACAGAGCGTCGTAGCCTAGATAGTCAGCGACACCTATTGGTGGGAGGACGGATTGAGATTTGATATTACACAGTGTGCTATAGGACCTTACATGACGTCACGCCCATGTGACCAGACTCCCAGCTGCGTTACCTGCTGTGTCAGGACCTTCAATGACGTCATGCTCATGTGAGTATACGCATGCGCGTCCCTGCTGGTGTCGAGGCTGCTCTAACAGCTGCTGTGAAGTCTTGTATGCAGAAACATTGTATAAATAAAGTTGTGTGACACTGGAGGCAGACTACAGAGCGTGTGGATGCAGCAGAGCTGAGTTGGCAGTGTGGCACATTTACCAGTGACTGGTTGTAGCAGAGCTGTCACCATTCAGCAGTCTCAGCTCATTACACTGATGCGGCGGCTGCAGAGTGTGTGGAGGCAGCAGAGCTGAGTTGGCAGTGTGGTACATTTACCTGTGACTGGTTGTAGTAGAGCTGTCACCATTCAGCAGTCTCAGCTCATTACACTGATGCGGCGGCTGCAGAGTGTGTGGATGCAGCAGAGCTGAGTTGGCAGTGTGGTACATTTACCTGTGACTGGTTGTAGTAGAGCTGTCACCATTCAGCAGTCTCAGCTCATTACACTGATGCGGTGGCTGCAGAGTGTGTGGATGCAGCAGAGCTGAGTTGGCAGTGTAGCACATTTACCAGTGACTGGTTGTAGTAGAGCTGTCACCATTCAGCAGTCTCAGCTCATTACACTGATGCGGCGGCTGCAAAGTGTGTGGATGCAGCAGAGCTGAGTTGGCAGTGTGGCACATTTACCAGTGACTGGTTGTAGCAGAGCTGTCACCATTCAGCAGTCTCAGCTCATTACACTGATGCGGTGGCTGCAGAGTGTGTGGATGCAGCAGAGCTGAGTTGGCAGTGTGGCACATTTACCAGTGACTGGTTGTAGCAGAGCTGTCACCATTCAGCAGTCTCAGCTCATTACACTGATGCGGTGGCTGCAGAGTGTGTGGAGGCAGCAGAGCTGAGTTGGCAGTGTAGCACATTTACCAGTGACTGGTTGTAGTAGAGCTGTCACCATTCAGCAGTCTCAGCTCATTGCACTGATGCGGTGGCTGCAGAGTGTGTGGATGCAGCAGAGCTGAGTTGGCAGTGTGGTACATTTACCAGTGACTGGTTGTAGCAGAGCTGTCACCATTCAGCAGTCTCAGCTCATTACACTGATGCGGTGGCTGCAGAGTGTGTGGATGCAGCAGAGCTGAGTTGGCAGTGTGGCACATTTACCAGTGACTGGTTGTAGCAGAGCTGTCACCATTCAGCAGTCTCAGCTCATTACACTGATGCGGTGGCTGCAGAGTGTGTGGAGGCAGCAGAGCTGAGTTGGCAGTGTAGCACATTTACCAGTGACTGGTTGTAGTAGAGCTGTCACCATTCAGCAGTCTCAGCTCATTACACTGATGCGGTGGCTGCAGAGTGTGTGGATGCAGCAGAGCTGAGTTGGCAGTGTATGGATGCAGCAGAGCTGAGTTGGCAGTGTGGCTCATTTACCAGTGACTGGTTGTAGCAGAGCTGTCACCATTCAGCAGTCTCAGCTCATTACACTGATGCGGCGGCTGCAGAGTGTGTGGATGCAGCAGAGCTGAGTTGGCAGTGTGGCACATTTACCAGTGACTGGTTGTAGCAGAGCTGTCACCATTCAGCAGTCTCGGTTCATTACACTGATGCGGCGGCTGCAGAGCGTGTGGATGCAACAGAGCTGAGTTGGCAGTGTGGCACATTTACCAGTGACTGGTTGTAGCAGAGCTGTCACCATTCAGCAGTCTCAGCTCATTACACTGATGCGGCGGCTGCAGAACGTGTGGATGCAGCAGAGCTGAGTTGGCAGTGTAGCTCATTTACCAGTGACTGGTTGTAGCAGAGCTGTCACCATTCAGCAGTCTCAGCTCATTACACTGATGCGGCGGCTGCAGAGTGTGTGGATGCAGCAGAGCTGAGTTGGCAGTGTGGCACATTTACCAGTGACTGGTTGTAGCAGAGCTGTCACCATTCTGCAGTCTCAGCTCATTACACTGATGCGGCGGCTGCGGTGCGCGTGGATGCAGCAGAGCTGAGTTGGCAGTGTGGCACATTTACCAGTGACTGGTTGGAGCAGAGCTGTCACCGTTCAGCAGTCTCAGCTCATTACACTGATGCGGTGGCTGCAGAGTGTGTGGATGCAGCAGAGCTGAGTTGGCAGTGTAGCACATTTACCAGTGACTGGTTGTAGCAGAGCTGTCACCATTCAGCAGTCTCAGCTGATTACACTGATGCGGCGGCTGCAGAGTGTGTGGATGCAGCAGAGCTGAGTTGGCAGTGTGGCACATTTACCAGTGTCTGGTTGTAGCAGAGCTGTCACCATTCAGCAGTCTCAGCTCATTACACTGATGCGGCGGCTGCAGACGGATTTCTCTAGTAATAAAGGATTTTACACTGGGAAAAAGTTCTTGAAATCATTTTTTTTCTAGATTTTTATTCTTTTTTTTGTTATTTTTTTAATCTCCGTATTTTTTTTTATTTTTCTATCGCTGCGGCCGTGTGGAGACTTGTTGTTTTTTGTTTATTTTTGGGGGGAGTTGAATTGTTTTTGGGGGGTTGCATTGTTTTTTTGTTTTTTGGGTGGGAGTTGCATTGGTTTTTTTGGGGGGAGTTGCATTGATTTGTTTTTTTGGGGGGTTGCATTGTTTTTTTGGGGGGTTGAACTGTATTTTTGGGGGGTTGCATTGTTTTTTTTTTTTGGCGGGTTGCATTGTTTTTTTTGGGGGGGTGCATTTTTGGGGGGTTGCATTGTTTTTTTGGGGGGTTGCATTTTTTTGGGCGGGTTGCATTGTTTTTTTGGGGGGTTGCATTTTTTTGCGGGGGGTTTCATTGTATTTTTGGGGGGTTGCATTTTTTTGGGGGGGTTGCATTGTATTTTTGGGCAGGTTGCATTTTTTTGGCGGGTTGCATTGTTTTTTTTTTGGTGGGTTGCTTTGGTTTTTTTAATGTCGTTTTTAGGTTTATGTAATTTCTTGATTATATTTATTAACTCTTTCTGGGGGATTTATCGCGGGGGGTCCAAGACTTTAATACATTATTTTTTATAGCAGTCAATGGTTTTAACCCCTTCCTGACAGGGCCATTTTCTGTTGTCTTTTTTCGCTTTCGTTTTTTCCTCACCTTCCCAGAGCCGTAACTTTTGTATTTTCCATCCACGTCGCCGTACGAGGTCTTGTTTTTTTGGGGGGGCGAGTTGTACTTTTGATTGACACCATTCATTTTATCATTTGATGTAAAAAAAAAAAATTCCAAGTGCAGCGAAATTGCAAAAAATATATATTTTTTATTTACTGTGTTGACTATATGGTAAAACTGAGCTGTCAGTATGATTCCCCGGGTCGGTACGAGGACGCAGACACCAAACGTCTGGAGGTTTTATTTTATTTAAGTAGCAAAAAATAAAAATGTGCCATTTTCTGAGACCTGTAAGGTTTTTATTTTTCGGGCTCTGGGGCCGGGCGGCGGCTTATTTTTTGCGCACCGGGCTGACGTTTTTATTGATACCATTTTGGGGCAGATACGATGTTTTGATCGCCCGTTATTGCATTTTATTGCAATGTTGCAGCGCCCAAAGAAAACGTAATTCTGACTTTTTGATTTTTTTTCTCATTATGTCGTTTGCTGATTGGGTTAATTTTATATTTTGATAGATCGGACTTTTACAAATGTAACAATAATAAATCTGTTTACTTCTTTTGGATCCATATGACTTTATTTCGGCATCTCCAGCAGCACGTGGAGTCTGGCCCCTCCCACACATGTGACTGATCACATGACCATGACATCACCAAAGGTCATTGTGCTCCTCTGGCGGTACTGGCTCCTTCCACACATGTGACTGATCACATGGCCATGACATCACCAAAGGTCATTGAGCTCCTCTGGCAGTACTGGCTCCTCCCACACATGTGACTGATCACATGACCATGACATCACCAAAGGCCATTGCGCTCCTCTGGTGGTACTGGCTCCTCCCACACATTTGACTGGTCACATGGCCACGACATCACCAAAGGTCACTGCACTCCTCTGGCGGTACTGGCTCCTCCCACACATGTGACTGGTCACATGACCATGACATCGCGAAAGGTCATTGCGCTCCTCTGGCGGTACTGGCTCCTACCACACATGTGACTGATCACATGACCATGACATCGCGAAAGGTCATTGCACTCCTCTGGCGGTACTGGCTCCTCCCACACATGTGACTGATCACATGACCATGACATCACCAAAGGTCATTGCGCTCCTCTGGCGGTACTGGCTCCTTCCACACATGTGACTGGTCACATGGCCACGACATCACCAAAGGTCATTGCGCTCCTCTGGCGGTACTGGCTCCTCCCACACATGTGACTGGTCACATGGCCACGACATCATCAAAGGTCATTGCGCTCCTCTGGCGGTACTGGCTCCTCCCACACATGTGACTGGTCATATGGCCACGACATCACCAAAGGTCATTGTGCTCCTCTGGCGGTACTGGCTCCTCCCACACATGTGACTGATCACATGACCATGACATCACCAAAGGTCATTGCGCTCCTCTGGCAGTACTGGCTCCTCCCACACATGTGACTGATCACATGACCATGACATCGCGAAAGGTCATTGCACTCCTCTGGCGGTACTGGCTCCTCCCACACATGTGACTGATCACATGACCATGACATCACCAAAGGCCATTGCGCTCCTCTGGCGGTACTTGCTCCTCCCACACGTGACTGATCACATGACCATGACATCGCCAAAGGTCATTGCACTCCTCTGGCGGTATTGGCTCATCCCACACATGTGACTGATCACATGACCATGACATCACCAAAGGCCATTGCGCTCCTCTGGCGGTACTGGCTCCTCCCACACATGTGACTGGTCACATGGCCGCGACACCCTCTCTGGTCCTTTCCCTTTCTGTGGCAGGGGGAGCAGGATGGCCGGTCTGGAGCTGCTGTCGGATCCGGGGGAACGGGAGGAAGGCCGGGGAGCTGCGGAAGGTCCAGGCCCGGATGGGAGTGTTCACACAGGCTGACGGCTCTGCGTACATGGAGCAGGGGAGCACCAAGGCGCTGGCGGTGGTGTACGGACCCCACGAGCTGTCCGCTGCTGTTTTCTGCACCAGATACATTTTGGGCCGATTCATTATTGTATTTGTGCCTTTTTTTGTTTCATTTTTGGTGTTTCTTTTCCTGTTTTTTTTTATTTTTTATTTATAATTCCACGTGTGTCATGAACACTAAAACACAAAAAAAACACAAATTATGATTCGGGGCCCAAATACTATTGGAAAGATACTAAATGTTTAACTTTACAACAACCAAGCTTTATTGACATTGTACAGCGCTGACACTGGCTCCGTCCTCTGTTTCTTTTTTAGATCCGCGGCTCTCGGGCCAAAACCCTACACGATCGCGCGGTGGTGAACTGCCAGTACAGCATGGCCACCTTCAGCACCGAGGAAAGGAAGCGCCGACCGCACGGGGACCGCACGTCCACCGAGATGACCCTGCACCTGAAGCAGACGTGTGAGGCCGCCATCCTCACCAGCTGTAGCCGCGCTCTCAGATCGATATATACGTGCGGGTGAGACGGGGCGACGCACAGGGTATCGGTGCAAAATGTCCTCCTGTATTGTGCCTCCAGCTGTATATAGTGCAAGCGATTAAATCCCTGATTCACTACGTTATTTAGTAAAATAAATGGCGCTATTCAAAACTCCCAACTGTCTCCACAAAACACGAGCTGTTGGTCGGCGATGTGGATGGAAAAATGAGAAAGTTGTCTCTGTTGGAGGAAGAGGAGAACAAAAACAAAAGCACAAAAATGAAAGCCTGGGAGCGCTCGCCTGGCCGACCACCGTGCCCGGGAGCGCTCGCCCGGCCGACAGCCGCCTCCGCCGTGCACGGGAGCAACAACGAGACGGTGAGTGGACGGCTGGGCGGTGAGTGGACGGCTGGGCGGTGAGCGGACGGCGGGACGGTGAGCGGATGGCAGGAGGGTGGGAGTGTGAGCGGATGGCAGGAGGGTTGGCGCCGTGGGAGTATGAGCGAATGGCAGGAGGGTTGGCGCCTTGGGAGTGTGAGCGAATGGTGGGGCGGTGAGCGGATGACGGGAGTGTGAGCGGATGGCAGGAGGGTGGGAGTGTGAGCGGATGGCAGGGCGGTGAGCGGATGACGGGAGTGTGAGCGGATGGCAGTAGGGTGGGCGTGTGAGCACATGATGGGTCGGTGAGCGGATGGCAGGGCGGTGAACGGATGACGGGAGTGTGAGCGGATGGCGGGAGGGTGGGAGGGTGGGCGGGGTGGGCGTGTGAGCGGAAGCCGGGAGGGTGGGGTAGGAGCGTGAGCGGAAGCCGGGAAGGTGGGGCAGGAGCGTGAGCGGATGACGGGAGTGTGAGCGGACGGCGGGACGGTGAGCGGATGGTATGATGGTGAGCGGTTCTCCATCAGTATTTTGTGGTGCTGAGTGCGGCTGCTCTTTTCTGTGATGTTTTTCTGTACAAAGCCGCAGAGGAGCAGTCGGGCCGAGCACCAGAGAGGACACAATAGGGAACATGGCCGCTCAGATCCGAGGAGCTACAGGAACGTTTCCTGCCCTCTTTAAATTTAGGTCCTTGAATCCTAGCGCCCCCACATTAATGTTACAGAGACCCCAGAGCGGGGGCTGTTCCTCTCTCCAATGACCATTGGGCCTAACAGCAGCTGGTTTGCCGCAGACCTGCGAGTTGAAGCACTGACACTTCTGCTGCTTGTGGGGATCGTTGCACTTTCTTATAAAGCAGCTGGGGATTCTCAAAAGGTGGAAACAAAAAAGCTGGAAAAACACTGAAAAAAAAATCACCAAAAAGAAAAAAAAAAAAAAAACTCAAAAAAAGCAAAGAGGAAATTATATAAAAATAATGCTGAAAAAAGAAGCTTCAGGAAAAAAAGGTCCTTGTTTCCTTAAGAGTCTTCCTTTAAGAAAAAAAAAAAGACGTTCTGCGCACTTAACCCTTTTAATGACTGTTTTTTACTTCGGCTTCTCTATAGGACTTTAAAAAACGGAAGAAAAAATTGTTTATAATAAAAAGTGGCAGAAAAAAAGCTCAAAATTCATGTTTAATACAGAACTTACCTTCCCATCTATGGTCACATCATCTCATCTCACATGGTAAGACCACTACATAATTAGGCCAATCTGGGGTCTGGCAAAGTTGGGTGACCCCCCCCAAACAGGAGAGGGAGAGGCAGCCATACCGGGTGTTGACCCCCCTGACGGAAGAGAGGGAAAGGCGGCCGTGCCGGGCAACGACCCTCCCCGACGGAAGAGAGGGAAAGGCGGCTGTATCGGGTAATTACCACCAACGGCAGAGGGAAAGGCAGGCAAAACGGGCGATGACCCAACTCTTCTTTTTAATCCAAATTTCAAGGAATGTGATATTTTCACACGATACTACATTTCTGCCACTTTCTACATTCTGTTCATCACTTTTCGATTTCTCACCATTTCCAAACCTCTGCTGCCAGTCAGAGAAAAGAACATTCCCGTTCACCTTTCCTCTTACACGACATCTGTGTATTCTGGAAACTATAAGGCTATGTGCCCACAATGCAGAAATGCTCCGGCTTTTTCCTGAGCGTTTCTGCATCTCCCTGGCAGAAAAAACGTATGTGGATTGTGCCTGCGGATTGTACCGGCGGATTCTACGTGCGGATTGTGCGTGCGGATTGTACAGGCGGATTGTGCATGAGTTTTCCTGCCGGGGACAAGCGGATGTGAAGCGTTCTTCACTTGCATTTCCGCATGCGGGTTGACAAGCGCTTTCCAAGCGATTTTAGCATCACTTGGAAAGTGCTTGTCAACTTGGTCACACTATATAAATCCATGCAACTAGCATGGATTTATATAGTGTGACCGAAAGAATGGTAAAAAATAAATCTTTAGTTACCTTCTGCTGGCCCCCGCAGTTTTGCTTCGCTCCGTCCTGGCGTGCCGGCAGCTCGCGGTACACTGAAGGACCTGCCGTCACATGACTATGATGTCAGCGCAGGTCCTTCAGTCCACCGCGATCTGCCAGCATGAGAGGAGGAGTGCAGCGGCACATGCTGAGCACATGCTGCGGAAATTTCCACTGCGGGTTGTCATTGCGGAAAAATACGCAGCACTACCAATTATTTTGCGGAAGCGCTGCGTTTTCGCCACCATTGACTTGCATTGGAACGCATGGAATCCGCATCACTGGATCTGTACATGCAGGATCCATGCGTTTCAATGTGCGGATGGTACCCAGGTGTGGAGGACAGGAGACTCTCCTCCGGACCCAGGTACCATAGAACCTGTAAAAAAAAAAAGAATAAAATAAAAAATAAATATTATATTTACCTTCTGGCGGCCCCCGGTCTCCTTGTACTCCCTTGCTGGCAGCTCACGGTGGACTGAAGGACCTGCGCTGACGTCATAGTCATGTGACGGCAGGTCCTTCAGTGCAGTGCACCGCGAGGTGCCGGCAGCCAGAACGGAGCGAAGCAAGACTGCGGGGGCCATCGGAAGGTAAGTATAGATTTATTTTTTTCCATTCTTTAAAGGTCACAGTATATAAATCCATACCTTTTGCATGGATTTATATAGTGTGACCAAGTTGACAAGCACTTTCCAAGTGATGCTAAAAGCACTTGACAACCTGCATGCGGAAATGCATGTGAAGAACGCTTCACATCCGCATGTCCCTGGCAGGAAAACGCATGCACAATCCGCATGTACAATCTGCATGCACAATCCACATGTACAATCTGCATGTACAATCTGCATGTACAATCTGCATGTACAATCCGCATGTACAATCCGCATGCGTTTTTTCTGCCAGGGAGATGCAGAAACGCTCAGGAAAAAATCCTGAGCATTTCTGCATGGTGGGCACATAGCCTTAGTGTGCGCTGCTGCTGAGCTCAGTTATAGCCCCGACTGACACACTGTCACTAACCCTCAGCTCTGCGGGCAGGAGACCTGGACCACTTCACATCCTTTAAATGTAAATCAGATCATTTCCACTCACTTACAGCGAGCAGAAATAGAATACTGCAGAATAAATAGCTTTTCATTAGTAAAGGGCTTTTCCATTTTACCACATAAGGCATTTCCCTTTATTGCGCAACATAAAAAACTTGAGCAATAATATAAAAAACAAAAACGTTTCTTATTTATTAAAGCAAAACATAGAATATATCCCTGTGTGTCCTCGGCTCCATCCCCTCAGCCCACGCTTCTCTGCGGAGATCCGGCTTTTATGGCTCCTCTCTCCACACACAGCTCCATAGAGTCTCATCCATGCTGCCCCCCGATCTCCGACACCTCCTGTAAGCGGTCGCGCACCACCTGCTCCAGCACCGCGTACACGTCCTTACACGCCTTGCTGGCCGCATCCATCACTCGCTCCAGGTGATCCTCGTGCAGCCGCGAGTTCATCTCCAGCAGCGCGATCTGCTCAGACTTGGGTAACAGAGCTAAAGACAAGTGGGGTCCCCCTGCCGATTCCTCCACGTAGCTGAGATCCACCAGCGGCGTGTCCTCGATGAAGCCGGCTGAGCTGGCGCACACGTAGTCCCGCATGGGGATGCCGGTGTCGATCAACGCCAGGGTGGCTGCGTTCACACACGTGCAGTAATTACCGCCATCTGCTTGCAGGATTTAAAAGGGATAAAAAAAATAAATCATATAATTACATTATAACCTAAAATTATGCTACACGGCCCATCCCCAGTGACAGACGGCTGACAACAGAGAGCGACAGATGACAGTCCTAGCTTGATACAAGAGGTGATTGTATTTATCTGCAAAGGAAACAAGCAGATTTCAAAGGTACCGTTACTGTGTTTGGCCGATAATAGAGAGCAATAGAAGTACAGCAAACAGTGGTAGGATAAGGCTCCAAGCTTTGGACACTGTACAGATAAGGCTCTGTACACGTTAGCCTGAGGTCGGCCGAACCCGCCAATATCGACAGTTTCAGCCGACGGTCTAATTTGTATGTGGTCTGGATTGATGTCGAGTGGATATGTCTGATTTCTGACTACTGATCACTTTGCTCTCTCTGAGATAAGTCAGTGCCTTTCTCCCAGGGAATACAGGAGTGCGGTCGGGCAAGTACTCCCGGGCACGGCGGAGGCGGCTGCGGGCCGGGCGAGCGCTTACAGGCACGGCAGAGGCGGCTGCCGGCCGGGCGAGCGCTTCCGGGCACAGCGGAGGCGGCGGTCGGCCGGGCGAGCGCTCCCAGACGCGGCGGTCGGCCAGGCGAGCGCTACCGGGCACGGCGGAGGAAGCTGCCGGCCGGGCGAGCGCTCCCGGGCACGGCGGTCGGCTGGGCGAGCGCTCCCGTGCTTTCATTTTTGTGCTTTTGTTTTTTTTCTCCTCTTCCTCCAACAGAGACAACTTTCACATTTTTCCATCCACATCGCCGACCAACAGCTCGTGTTTTGTGGAGAAAGTTGGGAGTTTTGAATAGCGCCATTTATTTTACTAAATAACGTAGTGAAACAGGGATTTAATCGCTTGCACTATATACAGCTGGAGGCACAATACAGGAGGACATTTTGCACCAATACCCTGTGCGTCGCCCCGTCTCACCTGCATGTATATATCGATCTGAGAGCGCGGCTACAGCTGGTGAGGATGGCGGCCTCACACGTCTGCTTCAGGTGCAGGGTCATCTCGGTGGACGTACGGTCTCCGTGCGGTCGGCGCTTCCTTTCCTCGGTGCTGAAGGTGGCCATGCTGTACTGGCAGTTCACCACCGCGCGATCGTGTAGGGTTGTGGCCCGAGAGCCGCGGATCTAAAAAAGAAACAGAGGACGGAGCCAGTGTCAGCGCTGTACGATGTCAATAAAGCTTGGTTGTTGTAAAGTTAAACATTTAATATCTTTCCAATAGTATTTGGGCCCCCAATCATAATTTGTGTTTTTTTTTGTGTTTTAGTGTTCATGACACACGTGGAATTATAAATAAAAAAAACAGGAAAAAAAACACCAAAAATGAAACAAAAAAAAAGGCACAAATACAATAATGAATCGGCCCCAAATGTATCTGGTGCAGAAAACAGCAGCGGACACCTCGTGGGGTCCGTACACCACCGCCAGCACCTTGGTGCTCCCCTGCTCCATGTACGCAGAGCCGTCAGCCTGTGTGAACACTCCCATCCGGGCCTGGACCTTCCGCAGCTCCCCGGCCTTCCTCCCGTCCCCCCGGATCCGACAGCAGCTCCAGACCGGCCATCCTGCTCCCCCTGCCGCAGAAAGGGAAAGGACCAGAGAGGGTGTCGTGGCCATGTGACCAGTCACATGTGTGGGAGGAGCCAGTACCGCCAGAGGAGCGCAATGGCCTTTGGTGATGTCATGGTCATGTGATCAGTCACATGTGTGGGAGGAGCCAGTACTGCCAGAGGAGCGCAATGACCTTTGGTGATGTCATGGTCATGTGATCAGTCACATGTGTGGGAGGAGCCAGTACCGCCAGAGGAGTGCAATGACCTTTGGTGATGTCATGGTCATGTCATCAGTCACATGTGTGGGAGGAGCCAGTACTGCCAGAGGAGTGCAATGACCTTTGGTGATGTCATGGTCATGTGATCAGTCACATGTGTGGGAGGAGCCAGTACCGCCAGAGGAGTGCAATGACCTTTGGTGATGTCATGGTCATGTCATCAGTCACATGTGTGGGAGGAGCCAGTACCGCCAGAGGAGTGCAATGACCTTTGGTGATGTCATGGTCATGTCATCAGTCACATGTGTGGGAGGAGCCAGTACCGCCAGAGGAGTGCAATGGCCTTTGGTGATGTCATGGTCATGTGATCAGTCACATGTGTGGGAGGAGCCAGGCTCCACGTGCTGCTGGAGAAGCCGAAATGAACTCATGTGGATCCAAAAGCAGTAAACAGATTTATTATTGTTACATTTGTAAAAGTCCGATCTATCAAAATATAAAATTAACCCAATCAGCAAACGACATAATGAGAAAAAAAATCAAAAAGTCAGAATTACGTTTTCTTTGGCCGCTGCAACATTGCAATAAAATGCAAAAACGGGCGATCAAAACATCGTATCTGCCCCAAAATGGTATCAATAAAAACGTCATCTGACGGCGAAAAAAAATAAGCCGCCGCCCGGCCCCAGAGCCCGAAAAATAAAAACCTTACAGGTCTCAGAAAATGGCACATTTTTATTTTTTGCTACTTAAATAAAATAAAACCTCCAGACGTTTGGTGTCTGCGTCCTCGTACCGACCCGGGGAATCATACTGACAGCTCAGTTTTACCATATAGTCAACACAGTAAAGAAAAAATATATTTTTTTTGCAATTTCGCTGCACTTGGAATTTTTTTTTTTTACATCAAATGATAAAATGAATGGTGTCAATCAAAAGTACAACTCGCCCCCCCAAAAAAACAAGACCTCGTACGGCGATGTGGACGGAAAATACAAAAGTTACGGCTCTGGGAAGGTGAGGAAAAAACGAAAGCAAAAAAAGACAACAGAAAATGGCCCTGTCAGGAAGGGGTTAAAACCATTGACGGCTATAAAAAATAATGTATTAAAGTCTTGGACCCCCCGCGATAAATCCCCCAGAAAGAGTTAATAAATATAATCAAGAAATTACATAAACCTAATAACGACATTAAAAAAACCAAAGCAACCCACCAAAAAAAACAATGCAGCCCCCCCAAAAAAACGCAATGCAACCCGCCCAAAAAAACATTGCAACTCCCCAAAAAACAATGCAACCCCCCCAAAAAAACAATGCAACCCCCCCAAAAAAAACAATGCAACCCCCCCCAAAAAAAACAATGCAATGCAACTCCCCCCCCCCAAAAAATAAAAAACAATAAGTCTCCACACGGCCGCAGCGATAGAAAAATAAAAAAAATTACGGAGATTAAAAAATAAAAGAATAAAAATATATAAAAAAAATGATTTCAAGAACTTTTTCCCGATGTAAAATCCTTTATTACTGGAGAAATCCGTATGCAGCCGCCGCATCAGTGTAATGAGCTGAGACTGCAGAATGGTGACAGCTCTGCTACAACCAGTCACTGGTAAATGTGCCACACTGCCAACTCAGCTCTGCTGCATCCACACACTCTGCAGCCACCGCATCAGTGTAATGAGCTGAGACTGCTGAATGGTGACAGCTCTGCTACAACCAGTCACTGGTAAATGTGCCACACTGCCAACTCAGCTCTGCTGCCTCCACACGCTCAGCAGAAGCCGCATCAGTGTAATGAGCTGAAACTGCTGAATGGTGACAGCTCTGCTACAACCAGTCACTGGTAAATGTGCCACACTGCCAACTCAGCTCTGCTGCATCCACACACTCTGCAGCCACCGCATCAGTGTAATGAGCTGAGACTGCTGAATGGTGACAGCTCTGCTACAACCAGTCACTGGTAAATGTGCCACACTGCCAACTCAGCTCTGCTGCATCCACACACTCTGCAGCCGCCCCATCAGTGTAATGAGCTGAGACTGCTGAATGGTGACAGCTCTGCTCCAACCAGTCACTGGTAAATGTGCCACACTGCCAACTCAGCTCTGCTGCATCCACACACTCTGCAGCCACCGCATCAGTGTAATGAGCTGAGACTGCTGAATGGTGACAGCTCTGCTCCAACCAGTCACTGGTAAATGTGCCAGACTGCCAACTCAGCTCTGCTGCATCCACACACTCTGCAGCCACCGCATCAGTGTAATGAGCTGAGACTGCTGAATGGTGACAGCTCTGCTACAACCAGTCACTGGTAAATGTGCCACACTGCCAACTCAGCTCTGCTGCCTCCACACGCTCAGCAGAAGCCGCATCAGTGTAATGAGCTGAAACTGCTGAATGGTGACAGCTCTGCTACAACCAGTCACTGGTAAATGTGCCACACTGCCAACTCAGCTCTGCTGCATCCACACACTCTGCAGCCACCGCATCAGTGTAATGAGCTGAGACTGCTGAATGGTGACAGCTCTGCTACAACCAGTCACTGGTAAATGTGCCACACTGCCAACTCAGCTCTGCTGCATCCACACACTCTGCAGCCGCCCCATCAGTGTAATGAGCTGAGACTGCTGAATGGTGACAGCTCTGCTCCAACCAGTCACTGGTAAATGTGCCACACTGCCAACTCAGCTCTGCTGCATCCACACACTCTGCAGCCACCGCATCAGTGTAATGAGCTGAGACTGCTGAATGGTGACAGCTCTGCTCCAACCAGTCACTGGTAAATGTGCCAGACTGCCAACTCAGCTCTGCTGCATCCACACACTCTGCAGCCACCGCATCAGTGTAATGAGCTGAGACTGCTGAACAGTGACAGCTCTGCTACAACAAGTCACTGGTAAATGTGCCACACTGCCAACTCAGCTCTGCTGCATCCACACACTCTGCAGCCACCGCATCAGTGTAATGAGCTGAGACTGCTGAATGGTGACAGCTCTGCTACAACCAGTCACTGGTAAATGTGCCACACTGCCAACTCAGCTCTGCTGCCTCCACACGCTCAGCAGAAGCCGCATCAGTGTAATGAGCTGAAACTGCTGAATGGTGACAGCTCTGCTACAACCAGTCACTGGTAAATGTGCCACACTGCCAACTCAGCTCTGCTGCATCCACACACTCTGCAGCCGCCGCATCAGTGTAATGAGCTGAGACTGCTGAATGGTGACAGCTCTGCTACAACCAGTCACTGGTAAATGTGCCACACTGCCAACTCAGCTCTGCTGCATGCACATGCTCTGCAGCCACCGCATCAGTGTAATGAGCTGAGACTGCTGAATGGTGACAGCTCTGCTACAACCAGTCACTGGTAAATGTGCCACACTGCCAACTCAGCTCTGCTGCATCCACACACTCTGCAGCCACCGCATCAGTGTAATGAGCTGAGACTGCTGAACAGTGACAGCTCTGCTACAACAAGTCACTGGTAAATGTGCCACACTGCCAACTCAGCTCTGCTGCATCCACACACTCTGCAGCCACCGCATCAGTGTAATGAGCTGAGACTGCTGAATGGTTACAGCTCTGCTACAACCAGTCACTGGTAAATGTGCCACACTGCCAACTCAGCTCTGCTGCATCCACACGCTCTGCAGCCGCCACATCAGTGTAATGAGCTGAGACTGCTGAATGGTGACAGCTCTGCTACAACCAGTCACTGGTAAATGTGCCACACTGCCAACTCAGCTCTGCAGCCGCCGCATCAGTGTAATGAGTTGAGACTGCTGAATGGTGACAGCTCTGCTACAACCAGTCACTGGTAAATGTGCCACACTGCCAACTCAGCTCTGCTGCATCCACACACTCTGCAGCCGCCACATCAGTGTAATGAGCTGAGACTGCTGAATGGTGACAGCTCTGCTACAACCAGTCACTGGTAAATGTGCCACACTGTCAACTCAGCTCTGCTGCCTCCACACACTCTGCAGCCGCCGCATCAGTGTAATGAGCTGAGACTGCTGAATGGTGACAGCTCTGCTACAACCAGACACTGGTAAATGTGCCACACTGCCAACTCAGCTCTGCTGCATCCACACACTCTGCAGCCGCCGCATCAGTGTAATCAGCTGAGACTGCTGAATGGTGACAGCTCTGCTCCAACCAGTCACTGGTAAATGTGCCAGACTGCCAACTCAGCTCTGCTGCATCCACACACTCTGCAGCCACCGCATCAGTGTAATGAGCTGAGACTGCTGAACAGTGACAGCTCTGCTACAACAAGTCACTGGTAAATGTGCCACACTGCCAACTCAGCTCTGCTGCATCCACACACTCTGCAGCCACCGCATCAGTGTAATGAGCTGAGACTGCTGAATGGTGACAGCTCTGCTACAACCAGTCACTGGTAAATGTGCCACACTGCCAACTCAGCTCTGCTGCCTCCACACGCTCAGCAGAAGCCGCATCAGTGTAATGAGCTGAAACTGCTGAATGGTGACAGCTCTGCTACAACCAGTCACTGGTAAATGTGCCACACTGCCAACTCAGCTCTGCTGCATCCACACACTCTGCAGCCGCCGCATCAGTGTAATGAGCTGAGACTGCTGAATGGTGACAGCTCTGCTACAACCAGTCACTGGTAAATGTGCCACACTGCCAACTCAGCTCTGCTGCATGCACATGCTCTGCAGCCACCGCATCAGTGTAATGAGCTGAGACTGCTGAATGGTGACAGCTCTGCTACAACCAGTCACTGGTAAATGTGCCACACTGCCAACTCAGCTCTGCTGCATCCACACACTCTGCAGCCACCGCATCAGTGTAATGAGCTGAGACTGCTGAACAGTGACAGCTCTGCTACAACAAGTCACTGGTAAATGTGCCACACTGCCAACTCAGCTCTGCTGCATCCACACACTCTGCAGCCACCGCATCAGTGTAATGAGCTGAGACTGCTGAATGGTTACAGCTCTGCTACAACCAGTCACTGGTAAATGTGCCACACTGCCAACTCAGCTCTGCTGCATCCACACGCTCTGCAGCCGCCACATCAGTGTAATGAGCTGAGACTGCTGAATGGTGACAGCTCTGCTACAACCAGTCACTGGTAAATGTGCCACACTGCCAACTCAGCTCTGCAGCCGCCGCATCAGTGTAATGAGTTGAGACTGCTGAATGGTGACAGCTCTGCTACAACCAGTCACTGGTAAATGTGCCACACTGCCAACTCAGCTCTGCTGCATCCACACACTCTGCAGCCGCCACATCAGTGTAATGAGCTGAGACTGCTGAATGGTGACAGCTCTGCTACAACCAGTCACTGGTAAATGTGCCACACTGTCAACTCAGCTCTGCTGCCTCCACACACTCTGCAGCCGCCGCATCAGTGTAATGAGCTGAGACTGCTGAATGGTGACAGCTCTGCTACAACCAGTCACTGGTAAATGTGCCACACTGCCAACTCAGCTCTGCTGCATCCACACGCTCTGCAGTCTGCCTACAGTGTCACACAACTTTATTTATACAGTGTCTCTGCATACAAGACGTCACAGCAGCTGGAAGAGCAGCCCTGACACCAGGAGGGACGCGCATGCGTATACTCACATGGGCATGACGTCATTGAAGGTCCTGTAACACCGCAGGTAACGCAGCAGCTAGTAATCTGGTCACATGGGCGTGACGTCATTGAAGGTCCTGTAACACAGCTGGTAACGCAGCAGCTAGGTGTGTGGTCACATGGTCGTGACGTCATTGAAGGTCCTCACAGAGTAGGTAACGCAGCTGGGAGTCTGGTCACATGGGCGTGACGTCATGGAAGGTCCTATAGCACACTGTGTAATATCAACTCTCAATCCGTCCTCCCACCAATAGGTGTCGCTGACTATCTAGGCTACGACGCTCTGTCCACAGAGGGTATAAAAGGAGCGATGCGAGGGTGACGGCGCCATTTTAATCACATGTGCGATGCCGAGAGGATAGTTACTGAGCTGTGTTAGGGCAGGAAACTTGTGTATGGCGCCATTACACAGCAAAGCTCTGATAGTTACACTGCAGACAGCTCCTCGCTGTAAATGGCCTCAGTGTGAATAGGTTCTAGCGATTTAGTGATTCCATGAGGCAAAATTACCTCAGAAAAGATGGTTCCTGTGAAGAAAGTCAGTCAGAGCAGCGGCTGAGCTCTATCTATAGATACTGGTCATGTCAGTAACTGTAGCGGGAAGTCAGGAGTGTAAAATAGCAGAAGCCTCCAGAATCTCCATTTATAAATATCTGAATAATCCATGAGCTGTTATCAATGAGGGAGAAACTGCTGCAGAGAAGGAAAGTGATGGTAAATGATCGATAGCGACAGCAAACGAGGCACAAAAACCACTAAAATACCCCCGACACCCTCAGAGCCAAGAGACCATAACTGAGGGGAAAGCAGGAAAACCGGCCAATTCTGTGTAAATTCCATCAAAAAAAGACATTGCTGAAGCCACAAAGCACAAAAAATGCTGAAACCGAACCTCAATAATAGGTTTATAGATATAAATAATGGGGACGAGCGAGAAAACGCAGCGCAGAGCTCAGAAAGGAGCCGACAACCACAGTCAGTATAAATAACGGGGGCGAGCGAGAAAACGCCGCGCAGAGCTCAGAAAGGAGCCGACAATCCCATTCAGTATAAATAACGGGGGCGAGCGAGAAAACGCCGCGCAGAGCTCAGAAAGGAGCCGACAATCACATTCAGTATAAATAACGGGGGCGAGCGAGAAAACGCCGCGCAGAGCTCAGAAAGGAGCCGACAACCACAGTCAGTATAAATAACGGGGGCGAGCGAGAAAACGCCGCGCAGAGCTCAGAAAGGAGCCGACAATCACATTCAGTATAAATAACGGGGGCGAGCGAGAAAACGCCGCGCAGAGCTCAGAAAGGAGCTGACAATCACAGTCAGTATAAATAACGGGGGCGAGCGAGAAAACGCCACGCAGAGCTCAGAAAGGAGCCGACAACCACAGTCAGTATAAATAACGGGGGCGAGCGAGAAAACGCCGCGCAGAGCTCAGAAAGGCGCCGACAACCACAGTCAGTATAAATAACGGGGGCGAGCGAGAAAACGCCGCGCAGAGCTCAGAAAGGAGCCGACAACCACAGTCAGTATAAATAATGGGGGCGAGTGAGAAAACGCCGCGCAGAGCTCAGAAAGGAGCTGACAATCACAGTCACTATAAATAACGGGGACGAGTGAGAAAACGCCACGCAGAGCTCAGAAAGGAGCCGACAACCACAGTCAGTATAAATAACGGGGGCGAGCGAGAAAACGCCGCGCAGAGCTCAGAAAGGAGCCGACAACCACAGTCAGTATAAATAATGGGGACGAGTGAGAAAACGCCGCGCAGAGCTCAGAAAGGAGCTGACAATCACAGTCACTATAAATAACGGGGGCGAGCGAGAAAACGCCGCGCAGAGCTCAGAAAGGAGCCGACAATCACATTCAGTATAAATAACGGGGGCGAGCGAGAAAACGCCGCGCAGACCTCAGAAAGGAGCCGACAATCACATTCAGTATAAATAACGGGGGCGAGCGAGAAAACGCCGCACAGAGCTCAGAAAGGAGCCGATAACCACAGTCAGTATAAATAACGGGGGCGAGTGAGAAAACGCCGCGTAGAACTCAGAAAGGAGCCGACAACCAGTCAGTATAAATAACGGGGGCGAGCGAGAAAACGCCGCGCAGAGCTCAGAAAGGAGCCGACAATCACAGTCAGTATAAATAACGGGGGCGAGCGAGAAAACGCCGCGCAGAGCTCAGAAAGGAGTCGACAATCACAGTCAGTATAAATAACCGGGGGCGAGCGAGAAAACGCCGCGCAGAGCTCAGAAAGGAGCCGACAACCACAGTCAGTATAAATAACGGGGCCGAGCGAGAAAACGCCGCGCAGAGCTCAGAAAGGAGCCGACAATCACATTCAGTATAAATAACGGGGGCGAGCGAGAAAACACCGCGTAGAGCTCAGAAAGGAGCCGACAATCACATTCAGTATAAATAACGGGGACGAGCGAGAAAACGCCGCACAGAGCTCAGAAAGGAGCCGACAACCACAGTCAGTATAAATAACGGGGGCGAGCGAAAAAACGCCACGCAGAGCTCAGAAAGGATCCGACAACCACAGTCAGTATAAATAACGGGGACGAGCGAGAAAACGCCATGCAGAGCTCAGAAAGGAGCCGACAACCACAGTCAGTATAAATAACGGGGGCGAGCGAGAAAACGCCGCGCAGAGCTCAGAAAGGAGCCGACAACCACAGTCAGTATAAATAACGGGGGCGAGCGAGAAAACGCCGCGCAGAGCTCAGAAAGGATCCGACAATCACAGTCAGTATAAATAACGGGGACGAGCGAGAAAACGCCACGCAGAGCTCAGAAAGGAGCCGACAACCACAGTCAGTATAAATAACGGGGGCGAGCGAGAAAACGCCACGCAGAGCTCAGAAAGGAGCCCACAACCACAGTCAGTATAAATAACGGGGACGAGCGAGAAAACGCCACGCAGAGCTCAGAAAGGAGCCGACAACCACAGTCAGTATAAATAACGGGGGCGAGCGAGAAAACGCCGCGCAGAGCTCAGAAAGGAGCCGACAACCACAGTCAGTATAAATAACGGGGGCGAGCGAGAAAACGCCGCGCAGAGCTCAGAAAGGAGCCGACAATCACAGTCAGTATAAATAACCGGGGGCGAGCGAGAAAACGCCGCGCAGAGCTCAGAAAGGAGCCGACAACCACAGTCAGTATAAATAACGGGGGCGAGCGAGAAAACGCCGCGCAGAGCTCAGAAAGGAGCCGACAATCACATTCAGTATAAATAACGGGGGCGAGCGAGAAAACGCCGCGCAGAGCTCAGAAAGGAGCCGACAATCACATTCAGTATAAATAACGGGGGCGAGCGAGAAAACGCCGCACAGAGCTCAGAAAGGAGCCGATAACCACAGTCAGTATAAATAACGGGGGCGAGTGAGAAAACGCCGCGCAGAGCTCAGAAAGGAGCCGACAACCACAGTCAGTATAAATAACGGGGGCGAGCGAGAAAACGCCGCGCAGAGCTCAGAAAGGAGCCGACAATCACAGTCAGTATAAATAACGGGGGCGAGCGAGAAAACGCCGCGCAGAGCTCAGAAAGGAGTCGACAATCACAGTCAGTATAAATAACCGGGGGCGAGCGAGAAAACGCCGCGCAGAGCTCAGAAAGGAACCGACAACCACAGTCAGTATAAATAACGGGGGCGAGCGAGAAAACGCCGCGCAGAGCTCAGAAAGGAGCCGACAATCACATTCAGTATAAATAACGGGGGCGAGCGAGAAAACACCGCGCAGAGCTCAGAAAGGAGCCGACAATCACATTCAGTATAAATAACGGGGACGAGCGAGAAAACGCCGCACAGCACTCAGAAAGGAGCCGACAACCACAGTCAGTATAAATAACGGGGACGAGCGAGAAAACGCCACGCAGAGCTCAGAAAGGAGCCGACAACCACAGTCAGTATAAATAACGGGGGCGAGCGAGAAAACGCCACGCAGAGCTCAGAAAGGAGCCCACAACCACAGTCAGTATAAATAACGGGGACGAGCGAGAAAACGCCACGCAGAGCTCAGAAAGGAGCCGACAACCACAGTCAGTATAAATAACGGGGGCGAGCGAGAAAACGCCGCGCAGAGCTCAGAAAGGAGCCGACAACCACAGTCAGTATAAATAACGGGGGCGAGCGAGAAAACGCCGCGCAGAGCTCAGAAAGGATCCGACAATCACAGTCAGTATAAATAACGGGGACGAGCGAGAAAACGCCACGCAGAGCTCAGAAAGGAGCCGACAACCACAGTCAGTATAAATAACGGGGGCGAGCGAGAAAACGCCACGCAGAGCTCAGAAAGGAGCCCACAACCACAGTCAGTATAAATAACGGGGACGAGCGAGAAAACGCCACGCAGAGCTCAGAAAGGAGCCGACAACCACAGTCAGTATAAATAACGGGGGCGAGCGAGAAAACGCCGCGCAGAGCTCAGAAAGGAGCCGACAACCACAGTCAGTATAAATAACGGGGGCGAGCGAGAAAACGCCGCGCAGAGCTCAGAAAGGAGCCGACAATCACAGTCAGTATAAATAACCGGGGGCGAGCGAGAAAACGCCGCGCAGAGCTCAGAAAGGAGCCGACAACCACAGTCAGTATAAATAACGGGGGCGAGCGAGAAAACGCCGCGCAGAGCTCAGAAAGGAGCCGATAACCACAGTCAGTATAAATAACGGGGGCGAGTGAGAAAACGCCGCGCAGAGCTCAGAAAGGAGCCGACAACCACAGTCAGTATAAATAACGGGGGCGAGCGAGAAAACGCCGCGCAGAGCTCAGAAAGGAGCCGACAATCAGTCAGTATAAATAACGGGGGCGAGCGAGAAAACGCCGCGCAGAGCTCAGAAAGGAGTCGACAATCACAGTCAGTATAAATAACCGGGGGCGAGCGAGAAAGCGCCGCGCAGAGCTCAGAAAGGAGCCGACAACCACAGTCAGTATAAATAACGGGGGCGAGCGAGAAAACGCCGCGCAGAGCTCAGAAAGGAGCCGACAATCACATTCAGTATAAATAACGGGGGCGAGCGAGAAAACGCCGCGCAGAGCTCAGAAAGGAGCCGACAATCACATTCAGTATAAATAACGGGGACGAGCGAGAAAACGCCGCGCAGAGCTCAGAAAGGAGCCGACAACCACAGTCAGTATAAATAACGGGGGCGAGCGAGAAAACGCCGCGCAGAGCTCAGAAAGGAGCCGACAATCACATTCAGTATAAATAACGGGGGCGAGCGAGAAAACGCCGCGCAGAGCTCAGAAAGGAGCCGACAATCACATTCAGTATAAATAACGGGGACGAGCGAGAAAACGCCGCACAGAGCTCAGAAAGGAGCCGACAACCACAGTCAGTATAAATAACGGGGGCGAGCGAAAAAACGCCACGCAGAGCTCAGAAAGGAGCCAACAACCACAGTCAGTATATATAACGGGGACGAGCGAGAAAACGCCGCGCAGAGCTCAGAAAGGAGCCGACAATCACATTCAGTATAAATAACGGGGGCGAGCGAGAAAACGCCGCGCAGAGCTCAGAAAGGAGCCGACAATCACATTCAGTATAAATAACGGGGGCGAGCGAGAAAACGCCGCACAGAGCTCAGAAAGGAGCCGATAACCACAGTCAGTATAAATAACGGGGGCGAGTGAGAAAACGCCGCGCAGAGCTCAGAAAGGAGCCGACAACCACAGTCAGTATAAATAACGGGGGCGAGCGAGAAAACGCCGCGCAGAGCTCAGAAAGGAGCCGACAATCACAGTCAGTATAAATAACGGGGGCGAGCGAGAAAACGCCGCGCAGAGCTCAGAAAGGAGTCGACAATCACAGTCAGTATAAATAACCGGGGGCGAGCGAGAAAACGCCGCGCAGAGCTCAGAAAGGAGCCGACAACCACAGTCAGTATAAATAACGGGGGCGAGCGAGAAAACGCCGCGCAGAGCTCAGAAAGGAGCCGTCAATCACATTCAGTATAAATAACGGGGGCGAGCGAGAAAACGCCGCGCAGAGCTCAGAAAGGAGCCGACAATCACATTCAGTATAAATAACGGGGACGAGCGAGAAAACGCCGCACAGAGCTCAGAAAGGAGCCGACAACCACAGTCAGTATAAATAACGGGGGCGAGCGAAAAAACGCCACGCAGAGCTCAGAAAGGAGCCGACAACCACAGTCAGTATAAATAACGGGGACGAGCGAGAAAACGCCACGCAGAGCTCAGAAAGGAGCCGACAACCACAGTCAGTATAAATAACGGGGGCGAGCGAGAAAACGCCGCGCAGAGCTCAGAAAGGAGCCGACAACCACAGTCAGTATAAATAACGGGGACGAGCGAGAAAACGCCACGCAGAGCTCAGAAAGGAGCCGACAACCACAGTCAGTATAAATAACGGGGGCGAGCGAGAAAACGCCGCGCAGAGCTCAGAAAGGATCCGACAATCACAGTCAGTATAAATAACGGGGACGAGCGAGAAAACGCCACGCAGAGCTCAGAAAGGAGCCGACAACCACAGTCAGTATAAATAACGGGGGCGAGCGAGAAAACGCCACGCAGAGCTCAGAAAGGAGCCGACAACCACAGTCAGTATAAATAACGGGGACGAGCGAGAAAACGCCACGCAGAGCTCAGAAAGGAGCCGACAACCACAGTCAGTATAAATAACGGGGGCGAGCGAGAAAACGCCGCGCAGAGCTCAGAAAGGAGCCGACAACCACAGTCAGTATAAATAACGGGGGCGAGCGAGAAAACGCCGCGCAGAGCTCAGAAAGGAGCCGACAATCACAGTCAGTATAAATAACCGGGGGCGAGCGAGAAAACGCCGCGCAGAGCTCAGAAAGGAGCCGACAACCACAGTCAGTATAAATAACGGGGGCGAGCGAGAAAACGCCGCGCAGAGCTCAGAAAGGAGCCGACAATCACATTCAGTATAAATAACAGGGGCGAGCGAGAAAACGCCGCGCAGAGCTCAGAAAGGAGCCGACAATCACATTCAGTATAAATAACGGAGGCGAGCGAGAAAACGCCGCGCAGAGCTCAGAAAGGAGCCGACAACCACAGTCAGTATAAATAACGGGGGCGAGCGAAAAAACGCCGCACAGAGCTCAGAAAGGAGCCGACAATCACAATCAGTATAAATAACGGGGGCGAGCGAGAAAACACCGCGCAGAGCTCAGAAAGGAGCCGACAATCACATTCAGTATAAATAATGGGGGCGAGCGAGAAAACGCCGCGCAGAGCTCAGAAAGGAGCCGACAATCACATTCAGTATAAATAACGGGGACCAGCGAGAAAACGCCGCGCAGAGCTCAGAAAGGAGCCGACAATCACAGTCACTATAAATAACGGGGACGAGCGAGAAAACGCCGTGCAGAGCTCAGAAAGGAGCCGACAATCACAGTCAGTATAAATAAGACACAGACCAGGCCGGAAAATGATTTTACTGCAAAAAATTGCCACCCGACCAAACTCTCATATAAAAAAATTACTGATGAAACTTGGACTGATTATTTTAGTTGGAGAAAGTCACTGATGTCTGAATGAGGCCTAACATCAGGGTAGTTAGAAATGTACAGACTCCATCGCTAAAAACAAATCTACACCATGAGACCGGATCATTTACCCCCCACCCTCTCCCCCTTTCCTGACTCAAGGACATTAGAGGGTTTTATGGTGCGTGCACTTTTATTGCCTCTGTAATTTCCCCTGTTCGGATATGGCAGCATAAAAGGCTTAATATTTAAGTTATTCTTATATTCCTTTTTTTATGATCTTGGGAGGGGGAAGTTATAATGAAAAATGGGAAATACTTGTCTTTTTTTTTCACTTTATTTGCAACCTGAAAGCCGCTAAAAACCTTTACAATGAACCTGCAGATATAGGGTTAATGCAGTGCATTAGTGCGGAGCGTGCTGCGCTTACAGCCGCTCTGCACAGTGTTTTCAGCAGTGATGTAGCTGCGCCGGCGTCTCCTGTGTGGGATAAAGTCACTTTTTACCCCCGGAGCCACACTTTCTGTACATCGGCCGGGCAACTCTCTAACGCTATAACCTGCAGATTCGCCCTAACAGCTTTATCTGACCCGACAGGTTCCTATTAATGATAAACTCAAACTGTCCTCACACAATTGCTGGTCTCGATGTACAGTGCTTGTTGTGATGGGTTTATGGAGTATTCTTCTAGGTTTATTCAGGGGGTCTTTAGATTTCTGCAAGTCTTCGTTAACATTTATTTCTGGCAGAAATGTCATTAATTATTATTATTACTCATAACTGCAGTGGTCTAACAGCTATTTTAGCATTATTTTTAGACTTCACACAAGTCATCTTCATCTCTTTATTACCAGGGTGTTACTTTTATATTCAGTCTTTTTTTTTTTAAATGAAAGAGCCAAGAATCCAGTGAAAGCCATAATATATAGTAATCTGTCACCTATCAGCTCTGAATGACAATAGGATTTATCATCACATATTACTGATCACTCAACTCTGGATCTTCATTTTGAAAAAATTTAGGGTCCCAAAAACTTTTTTTTTTTTTTTAATTTCACACAGTCAGGTGATTATCCATATCCTTTTGAGGTTAACTTGTGTTTTTCTCTGGCATCATTATGAGGTACAGATAACATTAATTGACACTTAATCACTTTTATTACTGCTGGAAATAAAACAAAATAGCTGATGCCTGTAAAGCGCTGTGGAATTAATGGCGCTATATAAGCGGGTACAATAAATAAACAGTGATTCCAGTGGTTATCACTGAAGACTTGCAGCACTGGGGTCCTGGGTTGAAATCCTGCCAAGGACAACATCTGCAAGGAGTTTGTATGTTCTCCCCGTGTTTGCGTGGGTTTCCTCTGGGTTCTCCGTTTTCCTCCCACATTCCAAAGACATACTTATAAGGAACTTAGATTGTGAGCCCCAATGGGGACAGTGCCCATAATGTCTGTAAAGTGCTGTCGAATTAATGGTTCTCTATAAGTGAATAAAATAAATACATTTTGTGTTTTCAGTTTCCGTCTGTGTGTGGGGTGTTTGTGATGCCCATAATGTGAGGGTAGTGGCTGCATCTGAGTTGGTGGTGGTGATGCCGTCTGCCCTTCTTCCGTGACCATGGGGTGGTTTTTGTTGTCTGGAAAGCTACCACCTCTCCGAAAACTCAAACACCGCCATAACATTGTTGGGTGGTGTGGAAGAGTTCGTAACAATTTGAATGGCTGCCCTCCTCCGCAGCTTTATAGGTCATGTATGTCCTGGAAGTACCGTGCACAGCTTTGTCAAAATGCCTCCTCCCCTTGAGGAGTTGAAGATTGTGTGAAAGATTGGGCCAAATTCACACCTGAGCAATGCCTGCAAGTAGTTTCTCCATACAGGAGGCGCCTTTAAGCTGTCATCGCCAACAAAGGCTTTTGTACGGGGTGTTAAATTTTAGTAAGCGTGTTGAATACTTTTTCCCTGTGTCATTTCTCATTGTTACACATAATTAGTAGACATCTATGGTTTGATTTCTTTGCCTGTATGGATTGGATGGGTAGTGACCGACATCTGGTGGGAATTTCATGTTAATAGCACCTTTAAACATAGAAGATCTCTTAATAATCTCTCAGATTAATGTCTCCAAGATAATGACAATTGTAGACTTTGGCCTATGAAAATATCAATAAAGATGGAGGTAGTTTCCTCAGTTTCAGTCCTAGTCAGGTCACTGTGCTCAATGCAGATATGTCACATGTTTAGTAATCGCTGGTCCCCCGCGCTCTCCGGTGACTCCTCTCACTGACTTAGTCCTGATAAATTGTACTGTATAAAGATTTCCTTGATGTTTTGTATAATGGATCAGGCTTTTTCCTTACTGATAACAGATGGGATGTTGCTCTGTCTGCTGTTATCTGCTTTCTTTTCCATGTTGCTGCCCTTGTTTTCCTTCATGTATTTCTTCAACCTTCCTGATTTAGCGTCTTTCGTTCTCTCTGTGCAGTTACACTGCCACTGCTGTCTTTTAGAATAATTTAGGGATTAAGATCTCCAATCCAATCAGAGGCTTCTCAGTGTCATCAAGCTCACAACCATTCCCAATAAAAATGGTTCCTCAGCCAGCTGCCACGTTGTCCCTTCTTTCTGCATCACCAACTGCACTGGCCACAAGATGGAAGGTTTACATTTATATATGGGGACCCTATGGATTACAGTTGCTCTTGTATTGTAGGCATGGAGCAATTAAATGAACAGAAAGAAAGGATAATCATACCATTAGCAAAAAACATCAAATCTTAGTGGAGGTGTACACCGGTACTGGGTGAGATGAGGCATATGGAAGAATGAGGGCAGTTGAGTTGAGGTATGATGCTAATAGCATCCTGATAGTAGTTACTGCAGCTGCCGTAACATTGATGGGTTGGCTGAGGAGCTGAAGAGGGGATCTATTGAAATAAGAGTGGCGAGCGGAAGTGGCTGCTCGTGATTTGGAGTGTGACTGCATGAGTTATGTTATGGAGTGTGGCCAGTGCTGGTGAAGGTAGTTATAGAAGCGTGATAGAGGACAGAGTCCCTGCGAGTGACCCGAGCGTTGCGTCAGCCGGGGGCCGTGTATAAGTGAGCCCATGCCAATGACACAGCACGTTAGAAGGGTTGTGTCTGAAGAGATTCGCGAGCGATGCATCAACAGGAAAGCATGTAGGAGCCTGTGGGAATAGATGAAGGGACAGGAGATAAAGGGGTATGGGATGGGTAGAGAAGGATGGTATAAAAGATAGAGGGAAAAAGATAAATTGGAAAGACGAGTGAAGAGTGTAGATGAAAAGCTGAAGTATTCATGTTGGGAATAAAGAGCAGAATGAGGCTAATCTTGGGAAGGAGGATAAATGTCAGGAACAGAAAAGAATAAAATGTAGTCAGAAGTGTCAGTGGATACTGGTGTACTTGCCAATCCAGTAGTGGTACATTTCAGCGTGTCTAGAAGGAAGTAAAAAAATACATAGAAATAACCCTGTGATGTAGCAGATCAACATATCAAAGATAGTATCATATCAACAGAAAAAAGACTTTCATTCACTAGAGTTATCACAATAGGTCATATTCCCTTGCTAGTGTAAAATCCATTGATCCGATAGGCTATAGCCATATGTGGATGTAGAAAATGATGCGGCTTGATTGCATTAGAATAGCTGAAGCAATGTGAGCAAAGTAATGTTCCTTTCCTGCTAGTGCCTAATAATTGTTGTGTAGGTTGGCAATGTCTGATTTCACAAAGTGGAGGTTATGTAGCGGCGTCCAAAGAACACCGCAAGGCTGGTCTCAAATACGGTACAGTAGATGAGGAGACAGATACAAAACACCGGCTTTATCGAGAGACAGAGGATTATATGCCGGAAAATAAGACTAACAGTTGTAATGAAAAATACAATAGTGGCAATACAAGAAGAGTTAGCTGGAGCGCGTCACACAAGCCGTGCTCCAGCTATAGCAATGCAAATTACAGTACAAACAGTAAAAACAATTTCTATCAGCTACTCTCTGCTAATTTCCTATCTGGCTTCTGATAATCAGGCCGCGCTGCTACAGCGCCCTAACTAGAGAAACCTACTCTACACCCTGAAACAGTTTGACACCGGTGTCACTCACAGCTTTGTAGTCTTAGAAGATGATCTTATAACTGCTATTTGGTCCTGATTCGATGAAGCAGACTTTGTTGTGTTGAGCTCTTCCTTCAGGTTAATAGATCCGTCCTCTTCCGGAAAAGGGCAATTTTCGTTCCCACTTTCAATGTTTAAGGATTACTGGTACCACAGAGAATGGCGTAGAAGGGAGGAGGGGAGAGGAAATGTAGAAAGCTTACCACGTTGTCGATTTCAAAACCATATGTCAGCCGGAATCCATCCTGAGGGTGCCCACCCATTGGTGATCACAAGCAAATGAAGAAGAAAAGGGAAATCCACTGGCAGATCCAACAGAAAATAATTAAAAAGTTCTTTATTGAAGAAAAAACTAAAACATGCTAAAATGAAACCTCAGAAACCTGACGCGTTTCTGGTGTGTACAACACCCTTATTCATAGTGTAAGTAGCCCCGGCGAGGTAGTCGTGGGCGGGCTGTAGCCCCCTCTCGCTCTGGCACCCTACAGACAATTCGTGTCCTCCCTCTGATGTGTGGCTGTGTATGTGGGACTCTCCACTTCAAACCATCCGATCGCGGCTGTCTCCAGGCACTTCTCTTCTGGGACCAGGGCAGCAATAAATTCAGAGGACACGAGGTTCTTAACCATAACTTGGACTTTACTTGGGGAAGAGGAATATGTACAATATTTACAGGCAGATATAATGGATAAGGCCCGACAGGTTATTATCTCCCTCACAGGCGCTGGCAACATCTTCAGCCCTGGTTCCCTCTTTAGGTGAAGCATCTCTGTGACTCTATTCTCTAGCCCAAGAGACTCTTCTGCAATACCAGCAGTGTTCCGGATCCAATATCTCCCCCACGTCTTAGCCTGGAGTCCTATTTATCTTCTTCTGCTACCTGCAGACTAGAAGTGCCCTGGGTTCTCAATGTCACCGTTGAGCTTCTCCGGCCGGCTAACAGGACTCTTGCGCAGGGAGATCTTTACACTGATGATCCCACTATCTGAGGGTATGGAGCTCCCGTCTACCCTAGCAGCCACCATACACTCAGGCTGCCCGTATGGTTCACTGTCCTAACCTTTACTGACCCATCACTTTCTGTTGCTGGAAGCTAAGCAGAGATTCCTCATCTGCCCACCCTCTGTGGGCTGTCATCACACAACATTAACCCCACCACTATCTGTAACACTGCTGGTAGACTCAACCTGGCATCTGCACCCGGGACAGTGGCATCTTGTGGCTGGTTATAAGTACTGCAGCCCACAAGGAATTATGTCAGGAACAAACTCTACACTCGAGGCTTGATCAGGGCACTAAGTTCCCTCTTAGCTCGGCTTAACAACAGTTCAGAGAGGTCTAACTCCGGGAACATTCTTTTCTTTTCTTTTTTTTAACTACATCAGTGCCAAAGGAAGGCTAGGTCCTTCCCCATTATTACAATAGGATGACTGAGGCAACATGTAACAGACCAGACTTTATACCAAATTTGCAATAAATGCGCAAAAACAATAGGTGGAGCTCAAATCAGTGCTGCGGGGGAAGTTGCAAACAATACAGATGACGAGCATAAGATAATAAATGTAGTGCAATGAATAATAAATTAATCATAAAGCATACCCAAAATGGCAATAATATTCTGAATGGACAAATATAATTGCAATAATAATTCACATAATGGCAATTAATGGAAGCCGCAATTCAGCAGTCATTGTCACACAGGATGAAATCAGATACGCAGCCAGGCAGCCAGTAACACAAAGAATGGAATCAGGTATAAAAATCGACAAACGGCATTACACAGCCTAGCAATCAGTGTCTCAACATCACTATTAAACAAGCAGTATCAAAAAAAAAAATCACAATCACTAATAAATAAAAAATAGGTTATTTATGAAATTCATGCCCCGGGGATGTTTAGTGTCCAAGGTGAATATCCAGTTGGCTTCTCTTATAGCTAATTGTTTCTGCCAGCTGCCCCCCTGAATGGAATGATCAACTTTTTCAATCCCAAAAAAAGACAAACAGGAAAGGTCTCCTCTATGTAATGTGCTAAGATGTTTAGCTGCCCCAGAATAACCAGAGTTACCACTGCTGATGTTACCAATCTGCTCAGCTATCCTTTTTTTGAGTTTACGTGTGGTGTAACCTACATATTGTAAATTGCAGATTTTGCAATATATGCAGTGGATTACATGACTGGTTTCACAATTAAAAATGTTTTGATATAATATTACACCCTCAGAGTAACTGAAAGTGTGTTTCTTATTATCCGCATACTGACATACATTGCATCTGCTCAATGCACATTTGTAAAAACCTGTAGCTGAAAGCCAAGATGAGGGGGATTTTACATTGCGTGTCAGGCTGGGTGATAGCATATCCCCAAGTGATCGGCCTCTTTTAGCTACCGCCTCACAACCACCATCAAGAATTGTACGATAGCATATCCCCAAGTGATCGGCCTCTTTTAGCTACCACCTGACATCCACCATCTAGAATTGTACGAAGGCGGTTGTCTTGATTTGGTAGGGGGAGAAGCCGATTTTAGTGTTTTCCCTGTACCATATAAAAAATAACAAGTGAAATATTATGCCCTTTTTCAAATGCTTGATTCACTCTGCACCTATTATATCCCCTATCTTTCAGCCTGTTCTTAATAGTTTTATTTACCTTAACAAAAACCTCTTCGCTAGAACAAATCCTTCTAGCTCTAATAAATTCCCCCTTAGGGATAGTATTCGTAACATGCCTAGTGTTATGTTCTGCTACCAGAGCTAAGGAAAGAGAGGAGATCTGTCCCTACGATAGAACTCAGCTTGATCCCTACGATGTAACAGGGAACTTGATCCTGCGATCAGACCTGCTAAAGTCCTCAGCTAGTCTGTACGGAGACCTATAGATGTGGGGGAGGAATCCCTACAAGTACTAGGGACTGGGAGCAAAATGGACACCTCCTAACAGAAATAGTAGCAGACAGACGAACAAACAAACAATATAGAACACAGAGGTCCGAAGACCAAGCAAACTAACAGTTAGATACTGAGCACTGGCTAGCTAAAGAGTAGTAATACAATGAAGTACAGCAAAGCCAGAAGGGCGGAGCAAGACTAAATAGGCCAACAAGGTCATGTGACCAGCAATAGAAAAAACCTAAGAGCAAGGTTCTAACAGTACCCCCCCTTCTAAGAGGATCCTCCGGATCCCCTAGGACCAGGCTTATCAGGAAATCTCCTGTGAAACGCTCTGATAAGTCTGGACGCGGAAACATCCTCCGACCTCACCCATGAGTTATCCTCGGGTCCGAAACCTTTCCAGGCCACGAGATACTGCAAACTACCTCTATACCGTCTAGAATTAAGGATGCGAGAAATTTCATATTCCCCGTCCTCCACCACCGGAGGAACAGAGGCAGAGGCGTCACAATCCGACACAACAGCTTTTTTCAACAGAGAGACATGAAACACCGGATTAATTCTCCAGGAGGTGTAGGAACCTCCAACTTAACAGCAGATTGGTTGACAACCTGAAGCACCTTAAAGGGCCCTACAAACTTGGGACCCAATTTCTTAGAAGGAATCCTCAACCGCAGATTCCTAGAGGACAACCAAACCATGTCACCAACAGCGAACAAAACCTCCTGTCGTTTCCTATCAAAGTAGTCTTTAGATTTTCTGTTAGCCTCCTGAAGATTACCACGCACATCCGTCCAAACTCTCTCCAAATCGCCGGAAAAGTTCTCCTCCTCAGGCACGGCAGATACCAACTTGGAGAACGACCCAAACGACGGATGTCTCCCAGAACAACAAAAAAAAGGCGAACAACCAGCAGAAGAAGATGTATGATTGTTCAGAGCAAATTCAGCAAGTGGCAGAAACTCAGACCACCCCTCTTGATTGTCTGCCACAAAACAACGCAAGAACTGCTCAACATCCTGGTTTTTCCTTTCTGTCTGGCCATTAGATTCAGGATGATATCCGGATGAGAACGACAAATGAACTCCCAACCTGTCACAAAAGGCGCGCCAAAAACGAGCCACGAACTGAGGTCCCCTATCAGAAACAATGTCAGTAGGAACGCCATGAAGTCTGACAATTTCCTTGACAAAGGCCTTAGCGAGAGTCTTAGCGCAGGGCAGTTTGACGAAGGGAACCAAGTGACACATCTTGCTAAAACGGTCCACGACCACCCAGATGACAGTAAAACCCTCAGAGGGGGGAAGGTCAGTTATAAAGTCCATAGCCAAATGTGTCCAAGGAGCACTGGGAACCTCCAGAGGGCAAAGTAACCCCGCAGCAGGAGTATGTGAGGACTTAGATCTAGCACATATAGTACATTGACGCACCCACTTAATGACTTCCTTCTGCCATCCAGGCCACCAAAAACTGCGACCCACCAGTCTCTTGGTCTCAGAGATTCCGGGATGACCTGCCAACCGAGATTCGTGACACTCAACAAACAAATCTCTCCTAAAGGTCCCAGGCACAAACAACCTCCCATGGGGAGTGTTAGATGGGGCATTCTCCTGTGCTTTAAGAATCTCATCTTCCAAAACGGAGTCCAAAGCAGCTATCACAACACCTTCTTGTAAAATGTTCTCCTCTTTCTCAGCACCGACTATGGGAGAAAAACTGCGAGACAAGGCATCCGCCTTAACATTCTTAGTACCTGGGATGTAAGTAACGGAAAAATTAAACCGCGAGAAAAACAATGCCCACCTAGCCTGACGGGCATTCAGGCGCTTGGCAGCATCAAGATATATCAGATTTTTATGATCCGTAAAAACCTGAACGGGAAATTCAGCACCTTCCAAGAGGTGGCGCCAGTGTTCAAATGCGAGTTTAATAGCCAATAATTCCCGATTACCAATATCGTAATTCAGTTCAGTCTCCGAAAAATTTTTTGAAAAAAAGGCACAGGGATGTACTCCATCCCCGTTATCCTGAGACAATACTGCGCCAACCCCCACAGAGGAAGCATCAACCTCAACCAAAAACGGCTTAGTCACATCAGGCTGCATAAGGATGGGAGCAGAGGTGAACCTCTCCTTGAGATACACAAAAGCTTCAATGGCCTCAGAAGTCCACTGAACCGCATCAGCACCTTTCCTGGTGAGATCGGTCAGAGGTTTGACAATAATAGAAACATTTTTAATGAATTTTCTATAATAATTGGCGAAACCCAAAAACCTCTGTATCGATTTCAAACCAATAGGCCTAGGCCATTCCTGCACAGCTTGAACTTTAACCGGGTCCATCTCAAAACCTTCACTGGAGATAATGTAGCCCAAAAAACTAATTCTCTGTACAGCGAACTCACATTTCTCCAGCTTAGCAAAAAGCGAATTGTCAATTAATAACTGTAATACTTCACGTACGCTCCGCCAATGAGACTCCAGATCCGGCGAATAAATCAAAATGTCATCCAAATACACAACCACATTTTTGCCGATCAAAGGTCTAAGGATGTCATTAATAAGATTCTGAAAAAATGCAGGAGCATTAGTAAGACCAAAAGGCATAACCAAATTCTCAAAATGACCCACAGGAGTGTTAAAAGCAGTCTTCCATTCGTCACCCTCCTTCATACGCAACAGATTGTATGCCCCCCGAAGGTCAATTTTAGAGAACCACTTGGCCCCCACTAACTGGTTAAACAGATCAGGAATCAATGGCAGTGGGTAAGGATTGCGTACAGTAATTTTGTTAATCTCACGAAAATCCAGACAAGGACGTAAACCGCCGTCCTTTTTTTTTTACAAAAAAAAATCCAACCGCCACAGGAGACTTAGAGGGCCTAATGTGACCGGCGGCCAAACTTGTCTGTATGTATTCCTCCAAAGCCTTTCGCTCAGGAATAGTAAGGTTAAATAAACGACTTTTGGGAAGAGTCGCTCCAGGGACAAATTCAATAGTACAATCATAGTCTCTATGGGGAGGCAAAACCTGCGATTCCGTCTCAGAAAAAACTCTCCAAAAATCCTGAATAGGAACAGGCAATTCCCCCCTATCCACAGCTGCAATACGCCCGTTACAACACTTGTCATAACATTTATGGCTCCAGGATTTAATTTTATTGGTAGACCAATCCAGTACAGGATTGTGCAATTTTAACCAGGGCAATCCCAACACCACCGGAGAAGGCAAGTTATTCAAAACTACCAAATCCAATTTCTCATGGTGAACACCATTAATAGTGAGGGGAAACTCACAGACCCTGAGAGTAACATTCTTCAAAGCAGAGCCATCCACAGAAACCACAGCAATGGGGGATGACAAAGGTTCGGGTTTTAAATTGAGTTTTTCCAAGAATTCCCCATCAATTACATTCAGAGTAGACCCACAATCGACAAACACCCGAAATTCCATTAATTTTTCCTGAGCAATAGTGGAAGCAGCTAAAAATACACCCTTGGAATTTAAACAGGCAATACGGGCATGACTGACCATTTTTTTTTCTTTCTTCATACGAAGCACACAGCTTTTAATGAAATGACCAGAATTTCCGCAATAGAAACACAAACCTTCAGAAAATCTGCGGTCCTTTTCTTGAGAGCGAGGTGCCATCGCTCCAATCTCCATCGGCTCACCACTGTTAGTGCACACATTCTCATGACCAGAAACTGACATAGCAGAGGATTTGCTCTCATTAACCCTTGCACGCAGTCTCCTATCCACCCGTATAGCTAATTGCATAGCCTGTTGCAAATCTTCAGGTGTGGGATAAGCAATTAGCAGGTCTTTAACCCTTTCACTAAGCCCAGCAAGAAACAGACTCTTCAGAGCAGAATCGTTCCACCCTATTTGAGTAGACCACCGACGGAAATGAGTACAATATTTTTCCACATTACCTGTCTCAAATGTCTCAACTCAGTCTCAGCAGATGAGACACGGTCAGGATCATCATATAATAGCCCCAAAGCAGAAAAAAAAACTATCCACTGATCTAAAGCATGTATCACTAGGTTGCAAAGAAAAGGCCCACTCCTGAGGCTCTTTGCGCAAAAGTGACATTATGAACCCTACGCGCTGGGATTCATCCCCAGAGGACCTGGGTCTCAAACGAAAATACAATAAGCAAGCATTTTTAAATGAAAAAAATTCTTGGTGTTCACCAAAAAATAAATCAGGCAAACGTACCTTAGGCTCCAAGAAATGTGCTCCAGGACAGTTACTCACGTGCTGACGGAGCTCGGCCACCTCCAGAGAGAGTCCCTGCAGGCGTTGAGCCAAATCCTGAACCGACACCATGATGGAACAGAAAAATCTTTCCTTAGAGAATTTGCAGGCTGGACTTACTGTTATGTTCTGCTACCAGAGCTAAGGAAAGAGAGGAGATCTGTCCCTACGATAGAACTCAGCTTGATCCCTACGATGTAACAGGGAACCTGATCCTGCGATCAGACCTGCTAAAGTCCTCAGCTAGTCTGTACGGAGACCTATAGATGTGGGGGAGGAATCCCTACAAGTACTAGGGACTGGGAGCAAAATGGACACCTCCTAACAGAAATAGTAGCAGACAGACGAACAAACAAACAATATAGAACACAGAGGTCCGAAGACCAAGCAAACTAACAGAGTTAGATACTGAGCACTGGCTAGCTAAAGAGTAGTAATACAATGAAGTCCAGCAAAGCCAGAAGGGCGGAGCAAGACTAAATAGGCCAACAAGGTCATGTGACCAGCAATAGAAAAAACCTAAGAGCAAGGTTCTAACACCTAGGGTATGAACTGGAGGCTAAAAGAATGGTATTTCCAGTAGTGTCTTTCCTATATACTGATGAATCAACTCTATTGGTGGTAAGGTTGCCATGTAACATAATATCCAAAAAAGGAGTACTAGTAGTTAGATGACTACATGTGAACCGAACATTGCAATTGTTAGAATTCAAATATAGAATAAAATCAGATTATGTGGACTCGCTCCCCTTCCAAACCAGGAGTACGTCATCCACATATCTACCAAACCATACCAAAGATGAAATAAAAGGATTGTTAGTAGAAAAAATATATATTTCCTCCCACCAAGCCATGAAGAGAATAGCTAATGAAGGTGAGAATTTTGAACCCATTGGGTACTCAACTTCTAAAGAAAAAATTTTGACTGAGACATGAAAAAATTATGCTGAAGTAAATAATCAAGTAACAATAAAATGAACTGCTTGAGAGGTAACCAATAGGCACTATAATTGTCCAAATGATATTTCACGGCTACCATGGCTGTGGTGTGAGGCATAGAAGAATACAAGTTTATTACATCACATGATGCAAAGGAATAATCTGAATGCCAAGCAAAGTTGTCAAAACCTTCCAAACTGTGGAGGTATCTTTCAAATAACCCGGAGTCCTGGCTATAAGGGGCTGGAGATAGCTATCAATCCATTCACTAAGATTTTCATTTAGGTACCCTATGCCCGCTATTATGGGTCTTAAAGGGGGTGGAAAAACCCCTTTATGAGTCTTGGGCAAACCATGAAAAATAGGAATAATAGGAAATTCAGGGATTAGCCGTTTAAATAGCTTAGAATTAAAGATACCAAGCCTGATGCACTCATTTAAACACTCAGACAATGCAGCTTTAAAAGCAATTGTGGGATCAGACTTTAACCTCAAATAAGTGTCAGTATCATTTAGAATAGAAAAAACCATTGTACAATATAGATCCGTATCCAGCACAACAACACATCCTCCCTTGTCAGACTGGCATATGGTCAGGTGTGGATTGTTGTTGTAGATCTTCGACAGAATCAGACTGGGATTTATCAAAATTACTATTGAAGTGGATTTCACGAGTATCAGTATATAACTTCCTAAGATCTCTTTCAACCAAAGATTGAAAAAGGTCCAAGGAGGGAACTCTCGATTGTAACGGATAATATGATGGATTAGACGAAGTGACGCAAATATCATCATCTGCTGGTTTATCCGAAAGCTGGTTAGTGTCCTGTAATGAAGACAAGGTTAATAGGGCAATTTGTTCCGAAACTGTAAGAGATGCATCATGAGTTTGTTCATGAACGGTATCAGTCTCATCAGTAGGTGAAAAATAATGTTGCTCGTTGAAAAAATGTCTCTTGACCGTAAGTAGACGTGTAAAACGATTAACATCCCTGATGGTTTGTAATAAATTGAAATTTTGTGACGGAAAAAAATGTAATCCTTTAGCTAGGACATCAATTTGCGCAGATGACAACACAAACGGAGTCAAAACAATAACGCCCTGGAGATTTTTATCTAGCGATGATGTCGGTGTTTTCTGTCTCTCATGGGGTAGCGTCTCCCATCTTCTGTTCCTAGCTCTCCTGCCTCCCCTCCTCCTGCGACGTTTTTTGGAAACTGTTGGCCACGTTCCTGTCTGATACTTGTGCCGGATGCTGAGGTATCAGAACCACTATCACATGAGTTAAAGTCCGATGATGAAAAAGAAACGGACCTTCTATTTGGCTCCTGGTGCGAATAGTGACCAGAGCGATCTTTCAAAATAGACCTGAATGGCCTTTTGGAGGGGTCTCTGTTCCATGTATAGATCTTATCATTATTGTAATCTGATATATCTCTATTAAACTTGGATTGTTTTATTTTGATGATATTGTCCTCCAATGCATTGAGATTATCAGACATCTTTTTCTTTAATTGATGATATTCTGAGGTTTCTGAAATTTTGTTGAGCTCAACATTAATTAAATCAATGTCCACTTTTAGAGTTTGCAACCTAGTTTCTTCATATGAGGTGATTAGACCCATCAATTTTAGAGAACATTCAGAAAGTACCACAGAGTAGTTTTCCTCCATCAGATTACAGGCACTCGGGGAGGATTACCCTGGATAAGCAATGCGCCTTTCTCCTTCTGACACAGTCCTGGAGACCTGGAGATCGATCCTGTGGTAGACGGGTACTCTCTTTTCTCTTGTTAGGACAGACTTAATGTGTTGCCTGTCTTTCTCAGGGCGGCAGTCGACTCACCATGGCAAAAGTCTCTCACAGCATCCACGAGTCCCCCTCGTCCGTTGCTCAACCGACACCAACTGCCCCACATCCCAACCAACACCAACTGCCCCACATCCCAACCAACACCAACTGCCCCACATCCCAACCAACACACCGCAGGGGGGGGACTAGTCCACATACACACAAATCAGAGGGGAGTATTGTCTCTTAAAGTGACAGTGTAATTCAGTTGGTAGGCTGTTTAGAAGCCGACCCCCTACAGTTACATGGTCTTTTGAGACACAAATGGTTATGTTTGGAATTCCTTAATGTGTGGCTATGCTTGGCCTAGTAAGGGCCAATGTTTGCATATAGTATGCTGTATTGTTGGTAGGCAAAAAACCTAGGCATCGAAATGATAATAAAGATCTAGATGCAATAAGTGAGTTATTTTGATCCGGCAAGAAAAGGTCCACTGTTTCAATCAACAACGGTCTTTATCAAGGACATAATGGGCATAAATCATATTAGAGCTACTAAGAAGCCAGCAGACTTATCAAAGGATATTGTGTAGTCAAATGCATTGAGATAGAGGTTGTGGAGCTAGATGTGGCTGTGTGCAGGCTGTTGGAGTTGCATGTAGATGACCATTGAGTGTTGAGATTTCTCTTGGTGTTCTCTAGTAAGTGTAAGGGATAACCTCTTGTCAGGAATTTGGTAGACATTTCCGTAATCCTTGCTAGTCTCAAGGTCCCATCTGAAACTATTCTGCTGATTCTTTTAAATTGTGAACGTTGTAGGGAGTTTTTAGTGGCTTTGGGATGACAGCTAGAATAATGCAGGAGGCTGTATGTCAGTGGGTTTAGACTGTTAAGTCGGTGTGTAGTGTACCATCATCCTTTATGATGAGTCAATATTGTAAAGTTGCCATATAGCATTGATAAATTGCTTATATTCTAAAACCTTCAGGGGAATTTGTGCAATAAAGGATTTTGGCATATGAGATGTTCTGGAAGTTAAAATATTCCTAGAATGTTAAGCTGCTTTAGTTAAAAGTGGAGCGTTATACGGATGATACACATTTGTATTTAATCTGGAAAGATATCTGTAAAGAACAATCTTTTTGTGAATTTAATTAAACAAGCCAGTTGATGGATTGATAAGTGGGAAATACCCATCCCTAAAAAGAATTGTCATGGCCGAAAGTGTTGGCACGCTTGAAATTGTTCCAGAAAATGAAGTATTTCTCCCTGAAAATTATTGCAATTACACGTTTTGTTATGTACATATTTATTTCGTTTGTGTGTATTGAAACAACATGAAAAATAGAGGAAAGCTGTTCCAACAGGGATTTTATGGAGAAAAGTGCTGTTTTGGACATTATTATCTCCCAAACTCAACAGGAGCCTTTATATACCGTTTGGAACTGATATCCGTGTAAAAATACTTGCTCCTGGCTATACCAAGCAGTGTGGAACTAAGTGCATGGGAGTCGGAGGCTGCGGCGGTGCGCCATCTTCCCGCTTTGGACCCCTGGGGAGGACGACTGGGAGAAATCCCCGGCAACCACTGCTACAATACCTGAGGTAGGAAGCCCCTGGATCCCTCTCCTGCCCCACTTTAACTCCGTGTGCGGCCGACCGCCGCTCCCTGGTGTCTGGGATCCCCCTTGCAGGATTCCCCTGCAAAACGTTGCCCCCCCATCTTCCTCACAATGGCTTTCTGACCCGAGCGGTGAAGATCGCAGTGTGAGAGATCCCTCCGGGCTGGAGCGCGCATGAGCTGCTGATTCCCCCCTGCATCTTCCCCTCCGACATCCTGTGGGAAAAAACAGGCTTACCTAGAGCTGAATCGCGGCTGCGGTCCAGGTCCTCGTGGCTCCTTCTGGCTCCTCCTGCGGTCCAGGTCCTCGTGGCTCCTTCTGGCTCCTCCTGCGGTCCAGGTCCTCGTGGCTCCTTCTGCGGTCCAGGTCCTCGTGGCTCCTCCTGCGGTCCAGGTCCTCGTGGCTCCTCCTGCGGTCCAGGTCCTCGTGGCTCCTCCTGCGGTCCAGGTCCTCGTGGCTCCTCCTGCGGTCCAGGTCCTCGTGGCTCCTCCTGCGGTCCAGGTCCTCTTGGCTCCTCCTGCGGTCCAGGTCCTCTTGGCTCCTCCTGCGGTCCAGGTCCTCGTGGCTCCTCCTGCGGTCCAGGTCCTCGTGGCTCCTCCTGCGGTCCAGGTCCTCGTGGCTCCTCCTGCCAGCCAGCGCCATTTTTGGGTCTTGTCCTCCGCTACGTGTCTTGCTCCAGGGTGCGGTGGGGGTGCTGTCTTGTTGGATTGTGTGTCTGCTCGCTGGGAGCTCTGACCTTGCTGAGGAGAATAGGAGCCAGCTCCTGCTCAGGCAAAATCGGTGGTTCCAGGAGAGGAGGGAGAAGGTGAAGCAGCTGGAGATGGGGAGTGGGTGAATGGACAACTGTGAAGTCTTCCTGTTCAAGCGCCGACCATGTGATTTAAGATTACCTTCAAATGTTCTCCCCCTGTTAATTCCATTCTACAACCTGACCTTTGATCTCTGCATCCTCTCTATCCTTGTAGCTGTCACTGAATTACAGGTGACACATAAATAATATCTGCTTATATGGACCCTTACCTCTTACGTAGTGGGCAAAAACAGACTATCTCTTCCTGTCTGGTTGACGGCTCTGTCAACCCTAAGATGGCTCCCCCTCCTGATCTGACTGAGCAATTCTCCCAAATTGAGGACAATGTGGAAACGGACCTTATACTTAAACCACCTCATACATTTACTTCAGGGAAAGGGGTGACGCAGATTGACCCTTCTGACCTGGCGGCTGAGGTTACAGCTAAACTGCTACCTAAAATTAAAACCATAATTCAGTCTACACTTAACAATGCCTTAAAGGATCTTCAAGATGGACAGGATGAGCAAGCTGAGCAGCTGACAGAGCTAGAAACACGAATATCGTCCATTGAGGATGATCTAAAGAATGACCTCGTCAGAATGTCAGCTTTAACCCGGGAAAATTTGACCCTGAGAGACCGCATCGATGATCTTAAGAACCGCTCCCGCAGAACCAATCTATGTATAGTGGGGCTACCAGAGTCATATTTACAAATCTTTGTGAAAATGATGTACCAAGAGACCTGAAACTACCAGAAGGTAGGAGGGTGGAGAGAGTCCATAGAATTGGTCCTCCTCCTTCTACATCCACAGAGATACTTCCAGACCGCGACAGGTCATCATGAAATTTCTGGACTTTAATGATAAATAGGATATCATCCGGTCTTATAAACAGCTGAACCACCTGCTGAATTATTCAAGGTCATAAAATCCTGTTGTTTGAGGACTATTTCATCGAGTTCACTAGAAAACGTAAGACCTTCAGCTCTATCTGCACCAAACTTCATAAAGAGAAGATCCGCTTTCAAATACGGTACCCCGCTACTTTACGTCTCCTGATGGTTCATTTTGATTGTTTTTGTTAACAATCTTCTATGCCCAAGGGACAGCCCCATTCAGGCCCTTGAAGCCGAAGGCGAATCGTACGCCTTGCGAACCTCTGGAATTTGGAGAAGTGGATCGGCAAGGATGTACAGAAACGTAACAAAAATCCGGCAAAAAATGCTAGAAAGGAAGTGTTCTCCTCACACAGAGATGCTAATGTGGAATGTCATTTGAATTCCAGAACTTCTGACCTCTTTCCTCTCTGGTTTCTTGTATCATTTTAACAGTAACTGCCCCGTGGGGTTGAGAGAGTGGAGGATCAGGGGGAAAAGAATAAAGAAAAGAAAATGAAAAGAACTTATAATAGGGTTTTAATTAATGGTTTTACGCACATTATCTGGCAGAAGTGAAGCCCAGAGGAAGGTTACCTAGCGAGGCGGGACGTAATGCCCAAGCTCATGCTAGGAATACTAGTTTTGTATGTTATATTTTGTTTAAGTTTAAATTTTATTGTTGGTTTTAATTTTGTTACATTATCAGCAAAATTGATAAACAATGCAAAGATTTGCCCAGTCTGCGTACGGGCGTTTGATTATTATGTTAATGCTGGATAGTTAATTGTTTTTTTTGTACTATTAAAATTCTAATAAAAATGATTTTTTTAAAAAAAAAACAGGAAAATAAGGCAAATTGTACATAATTTCACACAACTCCCAAAAATGTGCCTTCAGCTTAATATTTACTTGCACACCATTTGGAATCAATAACTGCAATCAGTCACTTTCTATAACAATCAACAAGCTTCTTGCACCTCTCCCCTATTATCGACCCCTCTTCTTTTGTAAACTGCTCCAGGTCTCTCATACTTGAAGGGTGTCTAATCCTACAGTAACTGAAATTTTAAGATGTCTCCACAGGTGTTCAGTGGGATTTAGATCTGAACTCATTGCTACCACTTCAGAACTGTTCAGCGCTATGTTTCCATCCATTTCGGGTGCTTCTCAAGGTATGTTTTGGGTCATTGTCCTACTGATAAACCCATGACCTAGGACGCCATCCCAGATTTTCTGACACTGGGCAATACATTGCAACCCAATATCCTTTGGTAATCTTCAAATGTGTTCCTTTCTTTGTAGACCTCATTTCATTTCTTGATAAAAAGTAGAATGATGTGCTTTACCAAAAAGCTCTATCTTGGTCTCATTTGTCCACAAGATGCTTTCCCAGAAGGATTTGTCTGAGTCGTGTACATTTTGGCAATATTCAGTCAATCTTTGTTATGTCTGTCAGCAGTGGGGTCCTCCTGGGTCTCCTGACATAGCATTTCATTTCATTCAAATGTCAATGGATAGTTTGTGTTGAAACTGATGCACCCTGAGCCTGCAGGACAGCTGATCTTCTTTACAACTTGATTGGGACTGGGGTCCTCCTGGGTCTCCTGACATAGCATTTCATTTCATTCAAATGTCAATGGATAGTTTGTGTTGAAACTGATGCACCCTGAGCCTGCAGGACAGCTGATCTTCTTTACAACTTGATTGGGACTGCCTATCCACCATCAAAATTATCCTGCGTTGCAACCTTTCATCAAGTTTCTCTGTTGTCCACGTCCAGGGAGATTTAGCTACAGTGCCATGGATTGTAAACTTCTTGATTATGCTGCGCATTGTGGACAAGGGAAAATTAAGATCTTTGTTGATGGACTTGTGAGCTGTGCAACAGTTTTGGTTCTCAAGTCCTCAGACAGTTCTCTTCTCTTTCTGTTCTCCATGTTTAGTGTGGCACGCACAGACACACAATGCAAAGATTGAGTCAACTTCTCCCCTTTTTTATCTGTTTTCAGGTGTGATTTTCATATTGCCCACACCTGTTACTTGGCTCATGTGAGTTTGAACGAACATCACTTGCTTGAAACAAAGTTGTTTACCCACAATTTTGAAAAGGTGCCAAATAAAGTTCATAAGTTGCCTTTGTAAATTGTGGAGCCAGTGTTTCGTCATTCGAACTGAGCGGTTCTATACTTGCCCTTAGAAACGGTTTGACGCCTCTCACCCTGCCAAACCAGAACTCACACTTTCACTGACTAGGGGCAGTACCCCGAAACACAGTGTCTGCAAATTGAGTTTCTGGTTCTGGCTTGTATTCTAAGTCATGTGATAAGGCTCGTTAAAGGGTCACTTTTGACTTTTAGGATTGCTACTTCCTGTAGGTGGTACTAGAGTTCTGGTCTGCTTCCTCTTTGAAGAGACATTTGAAGAGACAATTTGCATATTTCCCAGAGGAGCATTGTGGCTTTCACCGTGACATGATTAACATGTCTCTCTCCACAAGGAGAAATGTTACCCATTAAAAATATACGAGTTTTGGTAGTGTAAGCATTTTGTAGGTGACTACTCTACCAGTCCATGAGGAATCTGATTTTAAAAATGTTTTGATAACTTTTATGTAGAATATTAAATGTGCAGCATATTAGAATCTTAGAAGATTTTTATGAATTGATTTCAAGGAGATTTTGGTAGACAAGTCTATATTAAAGCCGAGGACATAAGCCTACTGTTAGGCGTCAGGCTGTTGCTGGATTCGAAATGGGTCCAGAACCTTCTGTAGTCTCCCATTCCAAGTCCAGCCGGGGCTGATGCTGCTCAGCATCGTCGTCAGCCTCAACGCCTACCTGGTCCACGAGATGCACAGATTGTCTCTCGGGTATTTGTGCCTAGCAACGTTAAGCATAAGTTGCGGAGAGAGACAGGGCTCTTGGAGTCTAAGTCATGGATTCGCCGCACTGAGCATGCCCGTGACCTGGCGGACCGTGATTGGTGGTTTGGCAACCACCTGATCTGGCACCGCCTGATTGGTTCACGGGTGGCGTCACCAATGGTGCGACGGTGGGCAGGGCTTAGTCTTTAAAAGGCCCGCCCACAAACATGGCGGTACTCTCTGATCATAGAGCATGAGATGCTGTTGTGTGGACGACTGTGTTCCACGTAGTTTCCATAGGCAGGTTTAGTGGAAATAGCAGGCTAGTGGAAATAGGCAGGTAGCTTCGTCTTGCAGTCTGGCTCTGCCAAAGGGGTCGCCTAACACCCTGAGCAGCCTGCAGACGTCCTATCCACGGCTATCACCTGTCAGCCACGTGGAGTAGTACCCTTCAGTCCGGTAGCCCGCCGGCTGGAGGCACGTGTATCCGTCGGTTTAGTCACACACGCATCCTTGCGCCGCCAGTGTATTCCCTGTGCAGTAACAGGTCTACAGATAGTTTTTCACCGCACATCTCTCGTGCTGCTAACGGAGATTGTGCGAATTGCTATACCCGTTCCCGTGTGCAGTAACACGGAAGGGTTTATCATTTAAGTTGGTTGCTTTCCTTTTCACCCGGAAAGTGTTCGGCAGCAGTCCACCAGGCTGCTTCGCGGACCCCGGGGTTGGTTGCGTTCCATTATAACAAAGTTGTTTGCAATCGCCCTCCTAACACCTACTATGTAATATAAAGTGCCTTTAAAATGAATTCATACTGCTTGAATTTTTCCACATTATTTCACGTTACATCCACAAACTTTAAATGTTTGTTATTGGAATTTTCTGTGATATGCAAACACAAAATAGCAAATATTTGTGCAGTGTAAAGGAAATGATAAATGGTTTTCTAAATATAAAAATCTAGATTAAAAAATTGTGATGAGTATTTGTATTAAGCCTGAGTCAATACTTTGAAGGATTACCTTTTGCTGAAATTACAGCTTCTAGTCTTTTGGGGTCTTTTTCTACACGTCTTTGCTCATCTAGAAGTGACAGATTTGCCCTTTGTACTTCGCACACTCGCTGTCGCTCAGTGAGATTGGATGGAGACATCTGTAATCAGCAATTTTCATATCTTGCCAAAGCTTCTGAATGGGATTTTGGTCTGGAATGTGACTGACCGTTCATACACATGAATATTTTTTAATCTAAATCCTCCATTGTAGCTCAAGCAGGATGTTTAAGGTCGTTGTCTTGCTGTAAGGTGAATCTATGCCCCAGTCTCAAGTTTTCTGAAACCTTGTAACAGGTTTTCCTCCAGGATTGCCCTGTATTTAGCTCCATCTATCTTCCCATCAACTCTGACCAGCATTCAAAATAAAGCATTTCCGCAACCTGATGCTGCCACCATACGTGAAATGGGGATGGTGTTTTCAGAGTTATATGCAGTGTTACCTTTGAGCCACACGCAGCGTTTTACATTTAGGCTGAGTGCCCACGTAGCGTTTTTCAAGCGTTTATGCTGCGGAATTTCCGCAGCGTAAACGCTTGTTAAACGCTAGGTAATTCGCACCCCATGGTCCCCAAGGGGATTCCGCATGTTCTATGCACATGCTGCATATTTTTCCGCAGCGTTTATGCTGCGTACAAAAATCCGCAGCATGTCATTTAATTTTGCGGAAGCGCAGCGGAACTCCCGCCATTGACTTGCATTGAGACGCATAGAACCGCGACGGAACTCCCACCATTGACTTGCATTGAGGCGCATAGAAACCGCGACTGTACATTTTTACAAGCGGCTTCTATGCGTCTCTATGTGCGGATGGTACCCAGTTCTGGAGGAGAGAAGACTCTCATCCAGACCTGGGTACCATTCTACCTGTAAAAAAATAATAAAATAACAAATAAAGTTTATATTCACCTGTCCGGCGGCTTCTCTCTGAATGCCAGCATCTTCTCTCTGAATGCCGGCATCGCTTGAGGACCTGCGGTGACGTCACAGTCATGTGACCGCAGGGCCTTCACCGCTCTGTCTCGCGATATGCCGCAGCCGGGAACCAGACAGGAACGAGCGCTGCTGCACACACCGGGGCCTCGGGGGTGAGTATAGCTTTATTTGTTTTCATTTTTACGGTTCACAGTATATAAATCCATGCTGTTTGCATGGATTTATACAGTGTGACCTAGTTGTCAAGCACTTTCCAAGTGATGCTATCGCCTGGAAAGCGCTTGTCAATCTGCATGCGGAAACGCATGTGAATCCGCATGTAGATCCGCATGTATTCTGCAGGAAAAACGCATGCACAATCTGCATGTACAATCTGCCAGGGAGATGCAGAAATGCTGCAGAAATTTTCTGCTTCATTTCTGCATCGTGGGCACATAGCCTAAGCCCCAAAAAATGAGTTTGGTCTCATGTGACCAGAGCACCTTCTTTTTATGGCTTTGCTTTAAAAAATTGCTGCTTTCTTCTTGCCACTGTTCCATAGAGGCTAGATTTGTGGAGTATATGACTCAGATTCTCCCACCTGAGCTGGAGCTCTGCAGCTTCTCCAGAGTGATTATGGGCCTCTTGGCTGCTTCTCTTATTAGCGCTCTCCTTGCTTGGGATGTCAGTTTAGGTGGACGACCTTACAGCATGGGGATTGCAAATGATTCTTTTTGTGAAGGAAAACATTCCACTGGCTGTTTTTTAGCAATGTTTTACCTGATAGATCAGCTGTGGATCACAGATTATTCTTTCTGTATAAGCTTTTGCTTCGTTCCCTACCCAGGAGATGTGGTATGATCAGACCTTGTTCCAGCCATTGCACAGTTCACAGCAGGGGCACATTTATAAGATCTCCGCGCAGGAACATTTTTTTTAAACACATCCAATTGTGGAACTTGACAAAGTAAGAAAAAACTCACAACAGTTACTAAAATAACTTAAAATGACAAAAGGTATTTGCAGCTTAAATTTACTGAATATCAACTAATGAAAATCAGACATTACTTATGACTCATGGGTTCAACAGAAAAACAAAAAACTGAATCCTAATGTCTCGGTAAAGTAGGAATGGACTGGCCGCGTAGAAATATTTCTAGACTTGTCTTTAAAAGATCTACATGCTAACACAAAGTTTGAGGTGTGAAACCCTGCTTGCATTCCCTTTAAGATCATTTACATGAAGTGCTTCAATGATGGTTAAAGACTTGTATTAAAACATCCCGTTGAGGATAGAAAAAGAATAAATATTTACCAGTGGGATTTTGTTAACCATTGACTATTTTGTCCATTAACCAGCACAGGAACAGATTGACATATGTTTTGGGTTATGGATTTATTTGACAACTTTTCTTTAATTCAGCTGAGGGGTGTGCAGACTCAAAGACTTACTCTATATAAACGACATGCAACATTAAGTCATCTCTTAATCATCGTATTGGCAACAGACGACAGCATGACCCAAAACAGTCATTTCTGGATAAAGGAAGAGCTTCAGTTTTAAGATGTTGAGTATTCATTGCCTGTAGGGTTGTCCAAGAGCACCAGTCACGGTAGAATTTGGTCGTTGTAGATCTAACGATACGGAGGAGTTGCCGGTGGGGCTGGAGTCCTGGGTCATAAAGGCATTCCTGCTAGTGATCTGGCAAGTGCTGTCAAACGTTATGCTTGCACTGGCCTTGCCGTCCCCGGCGGTCCCCGCCTGGTCTGCATCAGTTGGTCTCTCCACTTTAAGAGCCCGACTACTAAGTCTAACTTGCTGCAGTTCATCTGGCTGGGCAGGGAAAACTCGAAAATTTCCAGATGACCTGGAAAGGTGACAAAGATTTAATTTTCATTAGATATTTAAATGATTGACGGTTGGCTTTGCATCGTTGAGTACAGAGTTAATTCTTCACACAAGGATGTATTGGTAAAGAAGTTTATTACATGTATTGGAATTCTTGAAGACAAGTCTTTTACAATTAGTGTCATTTAACAGTAGGAATGTCTTCTGGGTGTGTTGAGATATGATTTAAAAAAAAAAACTTAAATCAAAAGCTATAAATTACGTAAAAACAACATAAATGTCTATATAGCATCTATATTCAATCAATGTATAGAAGTAGTTAAAAGAGTGGTCTGAAACTAAAATTTATTTAATGTCTATTTAATGTCATAATCTAATCTCCTAATATACCATAATTAAAATGTCCCTATGGTTCCTTCACTGCTGTAAATGCTTTATATTTTGCTTCCTGTTTAATGACGCTTGGTTTGAGGATCCCAGTGCATGGGGTGGCATTCTGCTTTATAGACCTGCATCACAAACATGTTTTAATATTACACTTGAAGCAGCCAGGTTTCTGAATAAAGTGTCTGTTGTATCAGGTTAAGTCTGCCAGAAGGTATTCGGTTATGAAGAGTGGGGGCTCGGCGGAAGGTGACGTGTGGTCTGTCAGATAGTAAGGGGCCTAGAAAAGAGTCATTTTTCTGAATGGAGCAATGTTTCTGCAGGATGTTCTTAAAGGCTGTGTGAATGAGGTTATGGGTGGTGATGAAATTCACATCATAATGTCCTATCACAATACCGTTCAGGATAGCACTAAGTTATAGGTAGGTTTAAAGTCTTTTTTTATGTTTAGGTTAAAAATCCATCCCTAGTATGAGTTTGCTGAATGAAGTCGGCATCATTGTGACAGTTTCCTTTGATGTGTTTATCATGGCTATACAGTACATTTTTAAGCCATTTTTTTTAATGGCTACTATTGCAATTTATGAAGCTATTAGTATATACTTGTTTAAAGAAAGTTTTAGTTGCTAATTTATATTTTGGGAAGATAAATATCTAAAAATTCGATGTGAAGTTTGTTGTTTGGGGTAATTTTTTTCTCCCATTTATTGGCATTGAGCTGTAATACTAAAAGGCCAATATCTTCAAAGGGACCTCGCCAGATAAGAAAAACGTTGTCAGTGAATCGTCTATATAACAAAATGTTGGTAGCTATGAATGGTAGACATAATATATTTGAAGCTGAGTGAGGAAGAGGGGACACATGGCCTTTTAAAGTTGAGGAAACAATCAGATTACGTCTGGCGAACGAACATGGAGGAAACATTTGGTTGATGCCGCTCCATCCTCCCTCACATCTCTATTGCAAAGACAAATCTACTGGATTTTTAGTCTTCAAATTAATTTGTCCAATATATAGAATGGAGATTTTATTCCAGTTCACTAAATCAACAATTGTACTTTCCAGCTTCATATTTACAGTTTCCTAAAAATCTCAGGTTTGATCCCAATACTTTTCAGTGTATAGAGCGACTCTTCACTAATCAGTCCCTGAGGCTCCACCTTATTCTTAATGATATCTGGGGTTACAGTTGGCAAAAGATCAGAGAATTCACACAGGAGAGAAGTCATTGTCCTGTTTGGAAATTTTTTAATTCAGATACAAGATCTTCTATGGAGATACAGATTTATTTTCAAACCCAAATCGCTAGTAAAGCTTACCACAAAAGTTTTATTTCACAAAAATGTAAAAAAAAATTGAATTTCTTTTGCAAATTTTGCTACTTAAATCTTTCTGCAGAATCATTGAATCATCTGGTAGCAGACTTGGTTGTTTTAGAATTCATCCATATTCTGCAAATCAGGGTCCAAGGAGCAATTGATTCTTTGATTTAAATGAAATGATGGAGGGTGACGGAATCTTTAATCATCGCTCCATCACCTGCTTCAGGTTTTAGCTGATTGGAGGCTGCTGGATATACTGAATTTTGCAGTCAAAATTCAAATCTGCTCTCTGGAGTCAGATGTTTGGCCGTCTGTGGTTAAATTGTCCACTGATAAGAAAATTCCTTTGAAACACACAAAGACACAGTAAAACAAACGTATAAACAAACGTATAAAAAAACTCTTTTGTAAAAAAGTAACAGTAAACAGCAAGTACTAGTAAAAAGGTGATAGAAAACAGGGTATTTGGTTGACACGTTTTTTTGCAAAAAATGTATACTAAGCCGCTCTACCAACGTCAAGGTAACCCAGATCAGAGCAGTCCCTAACTGATGTATTTAAAAACTGATCATGTGTATAGTACCTATATGAGCAGATCTGACAGGTAATGTCCATGTGGACATGCTGCAGAGGACGGCATTTATGTTTATGGCCCACAAGGGAGGGGTGGAGACCTCCCTAATCTTGCAAAAGCAAGAATCAAATTGAATACAAACACATGGGCCATGCACATGGTGAACAAGTCTGTAGGACAGTGTTCACACCACCTAAAGACTGGAACACACAAGGACACAGTAAAACAAATGTGTCACCCAGGGGGAATATAGGGGACTCGGTACCCAGGCCTTTTACCTTGTTTAGGAGGTCACGGCAGTCGGCTCCCGGGCCCGTACTCTGGGTCTCTCTTTAAAAAGGGGTTTTAGTGTACAGTTTGTCTCGTGACGCCACCTTTGGTTTCCGGTAATGGTTACCGGCGCTGCTGCAGACCTCCGGGAGGTGATGGGATGGCAGCTGGGATGTTTCTGCTCCCCACAGTTGGAGCGGGCCCCCGGGGCAGTGTAGGTGCTAAAGGTGGTGATGCTGGGGCTTGCAGTGCAGGAGAGATGGCGCAGCAGAAATAACTGAAGGAGGCAGTGCAGTGCAGTCATCCAAGTTTTACTCACAGTTTTTGTTCAAGTTTCTCAGGTACACTGTACGGGTGTCAGCCTCCCGCGTCGCACTGCGTCTACTAGATAAGGGGTCCAGCACTTTCTCAAGTATATCAGGAGCGCTTGACTGAACCCCACTTTCTTTATGTTCCTTACTAGACCGACTTCTCGCGCCGGGTCTTCTCCCGCCGGGTCTTCTCCCTCCTGCCCTGCTCTTTCACACACACAGTCCCGATCGGGTGCTCTGAAGTCCCTCTGGGCAACCTGGAGTTCCCGGACCTACTTGATGCCCTTCACGGTGACTAGGGTGAGACTGTGGCAACTGCACCATGAAAGTGCAGAAGCCTCCGGTTTGAGTCCTGGAGTAACACGGCTGGTCCAGGGACTGGTTCCCTCCCTGCGGCCTGATCCCTCCCTGCGGCCTGATCCCTCCCTGCGGCCTGATCCCTCCCTGCGGCCTGATCCCTCCCTGCTGCCTGATCCCTCTGACACCTGGCAGATCCCTCTGACACCTGGCAGATCCCTCTGACACCTGGCAGATTCCTCTGACACCTGGCAGATTCGGGCGTACTCCTCTGACACCTGGCAGATTCGGGCGTACTGGTGCCGTCCTGCATGCACCGTCCTGCATGCACCGTACCCCCTGGGATCCCTTCTGTTACCGGAGCCTTTCTCCTCTGCTCCCCTCCTGGGCCTCTGTTACTAGGCCCCACTTGTGGAGCAGAGCTCCTGAAGAGACTCTGCTCCCCTCCTCTCCTTACTGAATCCACACTGACTAACCTTCTTCCACCCTAAGATGGCTTCCCTTTATATACCTCCTATAATGGTGCTCCCCTACTCTACATCCTCCACCCACACCCACTACTGGTTCCCCCTCTCTTTGGTTACCCCCACTCCAGCCAGGGACAGGGCTCAGCAGAAACACAGTGCATCTTGCCCTTCCGGCCGGCCTGGGGCAGTGTAGTGTTGAATGCGGGTGTTGGGGTTTCGGGCAGCACTCCCTCCTTACCTGAGAGAAGGAGACACCACACCTCTGGGTGAGGTGCAGTACCTCTGTGGCGACTGAACCCTCAGGGGCGCCACACAAACATATAAAAATACTCTTGTAAAAAATTCACAGTAAACAGCAAGTGCTAGTAAAAAGATGATAAAAAACAGGGTATTCTTGTTTGTAAGAAAATTCCTTTGTTGCAGGCACCAAACACTCCGAAGTACAGGGTGGGCCATTTACATGGATACACCTAAATAAAATGGGAATGGTTGGTGATATCAACTTCCTGTTTGTGGCACATTAGTATATGGGAGGGGGAAAACTTTTCCAGATGGGTGGTGACCATGGCGGCCATTTTGAAGTTGGCCATTTTGGATCCAAATTTATTTTTTTCAATGGGAAGAGGGTCATGTGACACATCAAACTTATTAATAATTTCATGAAAAAGACAATGGCGTGCTTGGTTTTAACGTAACTTTATTTCATGAGTTTTTTTTTACAAGTTTACGACCACTTATAAAATGTATTCAAAGTGCTGCCCATTGTGTTGGATTGTCAATGCAACCCTCTTCTCCCACTCTTGACACACTGATAGCAACACCACAGAAGAAATGCTAGCACAGGCTTCCAGTATCCGTTGTTTCAGATGCTGCACATCTCGTATCTTCACAGCATAGACAATTGCCTTCAGATGACCCCAAAGATAAAAGTCTAAGGGTGTCAGATTGGGAGACCTTGGTGGCCATTCAACTGGCCCACGACGACCAATCCACTTTCCAGGAAACTGTTCATGTAGGAATGCTTGGACCTGACACCCATAATGTGGTGGTGGACCATCTTGTTGGAAAACCTCAGGGAATGTGCCATCTTCAGTGCATAAAGAGGACAACATATCATCATGTAGCAATTTCAGATATCCAGTGGCATTGAGGTTTCCATTGATGAAGAATGGCCCCACTATCTTTGTACCCCATATACCATACCATCAGTTTTTGTGTTCCAACAGTCTTGGAGGGATTTATCCACTGTGGGTTAGCTTCAGACCAATAGTGGTGGTTTTGTTTAACTTCACCATTCACAAAAAAGTTTGCCTCATCACTGAATATTATGTTCTGTGTCTTGTTCCAATTTTTGTTTTGCCCATTCTGCAAATTCAGTGCGCCGATCTGGGTCATCCTCGTTGAGATGCTGCAGCAGTTCGATTTTGTAAGGTGCCATTTGTGAGTAGCTAATATCCGCCGAAGGGATGTCCGACTGATGCCACTCCAGTGACATGTGGTGAGTTCTACTCTGTGGGCTCTTGCTGAATGAAGCTAGGACAGCCACTGATGTTTCTTCATTAGTGACAGTTTTCTTGCGTCCACATTTTGACAAATCCAACACTGAACCTGTTTCACGAAATTTAGCAAGCAGTTTGCTAACTGTAGCATGTCGGATGGGTGGTCTCGTAGGGTGTCTTGCATTGAAATCTGCTGCAATGACCCGGGTACTGCGTTCACCAGACATCAACACAATTTCTATCCTCTTCTCACGTGTTAACCTCTGTGACATGTCAATGGCTGTAAACAGAGAGAAACTTGTAATTAACTCATGAAAGAATAAAGTTACGTTAAAACCAAGTACACCATTGGTTTTCTTATGAAATTCTCAATAAGTTTGATGTGTCATATGACCCTCTTCCCATTGAAAAAAATTAAGTTGGATCCAGAATGGCTGCCTTCAAAATGGCCACCATGGTCACCATCCATCTGCCATCTGGAAAAGTTTTCCCCCTCCCATATACTAATGTGCCACAAACAGGAAGTTGATATCACCAACCATTCCCATTTCATTTAGGTGTATCCATATAAATGGCCAACCCTATACAATACTTGCATATCCAAAACATCAGCTGGAGAACCTGATTAGTTTGAAAACTTGTTTTATTATATATATATAACTTTTGTCTCAAGATTTTCCTAAAGCTTTTCGATAAATGAATAAATTGTGCGGTTTCAAAGGCCAATTTCTATTAATACCACATTGCTCCCTTATCAGAAAGTTTGATGACTTATTTCTTACCTTTCTGTAGTAAATGAAGCGACTTCTGTGGTTTTCAGGTCCTCTGATGGTTCCCTCCATTATTTATAGCTAGAACTGCTGTGTATAATTGATGTTAATTGTTGGTGTTTTAGTGCTTTTTGGGAAGTCACTGGTTTATAGACTCGTAACTTCCACAGTGAACAGACATTGGCACATGGAGATTTCTATGTGTAATACAGTCTGCACCTCTTCTGTGTTCTTTGCTTCCTTGCAGTTTTGCGCTGGTACAATAAAGGCAGCTCTATTTATACTTATGCCCTCTCATTTCTGACTTTCAAATATTATGGCCTTTATCAATTACCTCCTAAAATTGTTGGAATGTGCTAGAAAGAGCATAAGCATTATACATTGCCATCTGTACGATGTGCACGGTAAGGCTGAAGGACTTGATCGGTTAGATCGGCTCCCCCTAGTCTGGTTTAGGGATCTGTGTAGCGGTACGAGGTAGAGGTGCCGCCATTTACATGTTTTGTGGTCAAGATAAGGACTTAAAAAGCAACAGTTTGTCTATACATTGAACTCTGCAGTTGCCCAGTTAAAGACCTTGAGGGACCTCTCTAGTTCCTGCGCACAGTATCGCGCATGCTGCGTGGGCTCTGGCAGAGAGGAATTTGAAGAATGGGTCGCTGGTGTAGAAGTTATCCGCGTAGAGGTGATAGCCCTGATCCAGCAGTGGCTGCACAAATTCCCTAACAAATTTTCTCACTCCAAGGACAGAGGAGCATCAGGGGGTGATTCAATCTGTGTCCCTCTTTTCGTAAACCCTAAATCTGTGAAGTGCTCTCATAAAGTTTGTTCTTTATAATTTTGTACCTTGGCCAGTATTGCCTCAAGTTAAGCCTCCTGAAGTGGGTTCAGGTCTGAACTACTGGTATGTCTTTTGGGACAATGTACAACTCAGCAAGTTTGTTGCTGAAGTGATCAATGACCGGCCTAACTATGAAAAGCTAATGCGTTAAGGTTTTAACACAGCAATTGTTAGATTAACGATGGCGACACCTAATGAAATTGTCAGGTGTGAATATTCCCCTGACCTCTCCTCATACAGCAGTGATCCTGGCATTAGCTGCCCCTACACTACTTACATTAATATATTAAAACTCCCTCCTACATTAACAGCAATGTCATTCGCCCGTCCTGGAGAATATATTAATTTCTACTTTTGTGCGGCAGCAACTGAAGTGTTCTGCAGAGCCTAAAATCAGACTTGGTCCGTTAACGACGGTTGACACAGAAATGTGCGGCAAAAAGTCCAAAGCACAAATGCATTGCAAAGCAATCAGCTGCAGGCACAGCATTGTTGGTGGCAGCTGAGATGGTTGTGATGGTGTTGATGTCTACTGTTCTTTCATCACTATGGGGTCGTTTCTGTTCTGGGAGGAAAGCTGCCACTTCTCCAAACACTTGAACACTGCCATTAGGTTGTTGGGTGGTGTGGAGGCATTCATAATTTAAATTGTGTCCCTGCTCTGCAGCTTTATGGATAACTGGATCACCAACCTCCGAACTAAAATACATTTCCCGCTGTCTTATGTTGGATTCCAAAGTGCAATTATTCGTATTACCAAAAAATGAAATACAATACATTCCTCCATAAAGTATTCACTTTTGTACGCCGATCCAGAAAGGGAGCTAATTATCTAATTACAACAAAACCTAAATGTGCCATTGAAATATGACAGGTTGGGAGACTTTTCAGATGTTATAAATAACACAATTTTACCCACTTATATATTAGATGTTTTTTAATCTATAAGCTTCTGTATGTTAGAATTAGATTAAAGACGTACTCTGAATGCCCTGTTTTTGATTCTAGGTAGAAATTCCCCCCCCCCCCCCCACCGATAGTTGTCTTGTGATTAAGTATAAACTGTGAACAATTAATAATTCTTTTATGACTTGAAAATCATTTCGTGGTGCAATTTTGAGTGGCTCGTAGGTGGGATTTTTTTCCACTTGCTGCTGCACGAGACTTGCCCTTTTAGAGAACTGTAAAAGCTTTCTTTTCTCTTTGTTCTTAGTTCTCTCCTCATCTGTTACGAGTCTGAGACAATAACGCCACAGCTCGGGATCTGGAATCTTCCCTTCCGTGTCCAGTTCAGGAGCTTGTTGCTGCATGTGGTCACTGATCTATGAAGATAATGTAACAACTGATGACCTCTTTATGGGATTATGCAGATACAAGATGTAGTAGACACCGTGGCTTCTCTGGACTGAAGTAATGAGATACTTGTAACTCGGTGGTAATGTTACTTGTTACTGTATTATACTGTGAAGATAGATAAGTTACTAGTAATCAAATTGATACCTGAAACAATGTGTCTCTCAGGCTGGAATCTCAGGTTTCATCCAATTCTTGATTTTTAGTGCATAGAGCGACTCTTCACTAATCAGTCCCTGAGGCTCCACCTTATTCCTAATGATATCTGGGGTTACAGTTGGTAAAAGATCAGACAATTCACACAGGAGAGAAGTCATTGTCCTGTTTGGAATTTTTTTAATTCAGATACAAGATCTTCTATGGAGATACAGATTTATTTTCAGCCCCAAATCAGGTGCTAGTAATGCTTTCCACACAAGTTTTATTTCACTATAGTTATGTTTAATCAAATTTTCAATTTTTTTTGCAAATCTTGTTGCTTAAATAATTCTGCAAAATCGTTCATCTGGTGAACGAGCACGGATGAAACATTTGGTGGCAGCAGCAGCAGCTCCAGCCTCCCTCACATCTCTCCTGCACAGACAAATATACAGGAATTTTAGTCTTCAAATTAATTGGTCCAATATATAGAATGGAGATTATAACCCAATTCACTTCATCAACAGTTGTACTTTCCAGCTACATACTTAAAGCTACCTAGAGATGTCAGGTTTTATCCCAATACTTTATGGGATGATTATGCAGATAGAAGATGTAGTAGACACTGTGGGTTTTCCTGACTGAAGTAATGACATACTTGTTTCTGTAGTTTACTGTGTAGAAAGATAGTTACTAGTAATTGAATTGATACCTGAAATAATGACTCTTCCAGGCCGCTCGATAAGAGATTTCCTGTGTAGTTGTATACCTTGTAATCTCAGGATTTTAGTGTATAGAGCGATTCTTCACTAATCAGTCCCGGAGGCTCCACCTTATTCTTAATCATGTCTGTGGTTACAGTTGGCAAAATATCATAGAATTCGCACAGGAGAGAAGCCATTGTCCTGTTTAGACAATTTTGAATCCAGATACAAGATCTAACATGAAGTTACAGATATATTTTCAAACCCAAATCTGGTGCTAGTAAAGCTTACCACTCAAGTTTTATTTCACAAAAATTAAAAAAAAAATAAAAATTTCTTTTGCAAGTTTTGCTACTTAAATCTTTCTGCAGAATCATTGTTCATCTGGTAGCCGACTTGGTTGTTCTAGAATTCATCCATATTCTGCAAATCAGGGTCCAAGGAGCAATTGATTCTTTGATTTAAATGAAATTGTGGAGGGTGACGGAATCTTTAATCATCGCTCCATCACCTGCTTCAGGTTTTAGCTGATTGGGGGCTACTGGATATACTGAATTTTGCAGTCAAAATGCAAATCTGCACTCTGGAGTCAGATATTTGATCGTCTGTGGTTAAATTGTCCACTGATATATGATTGTAACTATTTTCTATCCACATTAATAAGATTTTATCACCAACTACAATAAATATCATATGAAGCGCATCGGTCTGAGAAAATTCCTTTGGTACAGGCACTAAACACTCCGAACTACAATACTTCTATGTCCAAACCATCAGCTGGAGAACCTGATTAATCTGTAAACTTGTTTTTTAATATATATATATAACTTATGAATAAATTGTGCGGTTTCAAAGATCAATTTCCATTAATACCACATTGCTCCCTTATCAGAAAGTTTGATGACTTATTTCTTACCTTTCTGGAGTAAATCAAGCGACTTCTGTGGTTTTCAGGTCCTCTGATGGTTCCCTTCATTATTTAAAGCTAGAACTGCTGTGTATAATTAATGTTAATTGTTGGAGCTTCATCGGTGGGGGTGCTTCCATTTACACGTATTGTGGTCAAGATAATGACTTAAATAGCAACAGTTTGTCGGTACATCGGACTCTGCAGTTGCCCAGTTAAAAACCTTGGCGGGGTTCTCTGGTTCCTGCGCACAGTATCACATGCTGCTTTAGCTCTGGCAGGGGGATTTAAAGAATAGGACGTTGGTGTAGAAGTTACCACGTAGAGGTGATAGCCCTGATCCAGCAGTGGGTGCACAAATTAACTAATTTTCTCACTCCAAGGACAGAGGAGCATCAGGGGGTGATTCATTCTGTGTCCCTCTTTTAACCCTAAGTCTGTGGGTGTACCCTGATGTGCTCTCTCACAGTTAGTTCTTTTTAATTGTGTATCTTTCCCTCTTACTTGGCCAGTATTGCCTCAAGTTAAGCCTCTCCATGAAGTGGGTTCGGGTCTGATCTACTCAGATGTCCCTTTGGGGAATGTACACCTCAACAAATTTGTCTCAACAATTTTTTTGCTGAATTGATCAATGACCGGCTTAACTATGAAAAGTTAGTGAAAGTTGGAGTCATCTCGGGGTGGACACTGCATTGTCGTTATAATGCAAAAACATAAGAATGGCTTCAAAGTGTATCCGGATCATCACCATGCCGAAAACTGGAAGGTTCATATCAAACACACTCCAATCCTGCAAAAGTTCTGTCTTATCCACTCTCCCCATGTGAAGCAAAAAGCCCCTAATTTCTTCATATGTACATCATCTACGGGGGTCCAATTAGTAGCTGAGGGAGTGGAGCTTTTGGAAAACAATTGTTGGGCTTATAAATTAGTCTGGGTCACCGCGTGGTTTACGCAATTCTCAAGAAAAAAAGACTTGGACATAGATGAATTCTCAGAGAAAAAGACTTGGAAATAGATGATTTCTGTGAGGCCGACAGTAACTAATTGTATCACTGATCAGGCCACAAAATCCGGAATCTGTGGCTCAATGTTCAGGGGTTGGGGTCTATAAGGGGTCACTAACTGTGGGAGCCACGTCATTTTATAGTCTTGAACGTCTACTTGGGGTTTCATTCTCACTAGAGGAAATGGCTAAAAAAGAAAGAGTTAAAATACAAAAATGTGGCATCTAGTGTCGGAGTAGGAGGCAAGGAAGGTGTACATCGCCTCTGCTGAATACTCTGGGAAGAGCAGGCAGCATATGTTTTACGGCGCCATTCTCAATATTCTGGATATAATAGAATTCAGTATACAAAATGTTTTGGTCCTGACAGAGATCTGCTCAGAATGTGGATTAAAATGGATAGAAATGCAGCGCAGAGAAGATCAGCAGAAGTTTGCCTATTGCATTTGCTTAACAGAATGTCCGGGTCACCAGATCAAGAGATCACAATGATATAATTGCAAAAGAAAGCAATTCTTATAGCTTGTCCTTTTAAGAATGATCTTTTTTTTCCAAAAAAAATTTATTAACACAATTGCTTTTATTTTTAAAAAAGATAACTCACAACAGAACATGAACCTAGTTACTGTATAGAGTATTGTATGTAGACTGCAGGGAATTCTTAATTCAGTAAGGATCATCTTCATGTCTGGTTCCTATTCTTTATGAATACATCATTGGGCGTTCATACTGTATATTAATGAGCCATTGAGATATTCATAATTTTATTTTTGGAGTATATATTTTAAGTACAATATTCTGACTATGGGGTCGGTTGCTGGATCCACTGAAATTCAGAGCCAATTAAGATTTTATTTGATTATTAGTTGTATCCATTTATCAATTATAAATGAGTCATTGTATCATCCATGGGGATATCCACTATTTCAGGCTGGATATACAGTATCTATAATATATATTTATCCTATTTACCCACTTACAGTATTGCAGTCTGATGACCGCCTGTTATCAAATTTTGGTAATTCATTAAAGAAATATAAGTTAATCAACTTTTTACAATGTATGGCCTTGTCACACCTCTTATAAATATTGTTGAGTGAGCACTAAGATGCTCGGGTGCTCGACCCGAGCAACGAGCCCAATGTTAGTCTATGGGAGACCCGAGCATTTTTGTGGCGGCACCCCCGGCAGTCTGTAGAAAGCCTAAAGTGCCCAAAACGGTAGTGACAGTGCTCAAATGACATGGGGACAGCATGGGGATCGCCCAAGGAAGCATTTCTGACCCCCAGGTCACTGCTGTCAACAACGTGGTCAGAGGTGTTAAGCCACTTCTACGGGCTCACAATAAAACGTTCAAAAACTAAACAAACGGTTTTCCTGTGAAATATGCTAAGGAACATCATTTCCAGGGTAAAGACTTGTGTATAAGGTAAAATAAATAACCAAAAACAAAAATACTCCTTGGGCTATGTTCACAAGTAGCATTTTTTATGCGTTTTTGCACCTTTGTATTGCTTTCAACCGTGACAAATACATTCACCGGGAAATGTCATTTTAACATTTTACAACCTTATCTGGCCATGTGCTGTGTGACACATGCATACAGTGCTAAAAAGACATGGGAACAGCATGGGGAAGACCCCTGGAAGCATCTCTGACACCCAGGTCACTGCCTAAAAGTGTGCCCATCAGAAGTGATCCTTGCCGCATCAGAAGATGCAGACTTGCAACTATCCCCGTGCAAGTCCTTGTCCCAGGACAGTGTTCAATTGTGCCTCCCCCATTCCTTGCAATGCAAGCGCAAATATGCAGGCAACCACCCACCCACCCGCAGGCTGCAATACTATACTGCTAGCTTACACTTGAAATGGGGCCTTTCAGTTTGGAGGAGGCCGAAGCTGGCCACTACCTCATGGCTGCTTCGGCAGCGAGGTCCCCATACTCAGTCCCCAGCCGCCACTATTTGTCCCGGTAACCTTCCCAACACTTTTCTTAGCCTGGCCTGCTTTAGGGCAGCATTGGATGAGCCCACCAGACAACCAGACTCCTCCGGTAGGCCCTGGCTAATCCATCAGGGGAGTTGAGAGTGCCAACATGAGGAGCAGGGGGCGGCCGGGTGTCCGCGCTCTGTCCCCAGCCGCCAGGGGGCGGCCGGGTGTCCGCGCTCTGTCCCCAGCCGCCAGGGGGCGGCCGGGTGTCCGCGCTCTGTCCCCAGCCGCCAGGGGGCGGCCGGGTGTCCGCGCTCTGTCCCCAGCCGCCAGGGGGCGGCCGGGTGTCCGCGCTCTGTCCCCAGCCGCCAGGGGGCGGCCGAGTGTCCGCGCTCTGTCCCCAGCCGCCAGGGGGCGGCCGGGTGTCCGCGCTCTGTCCCCAGCCGCCAGGGGGCGGCCGGGTGTCCGCGCTCTGTCCCCAGCCGCCAGGCGGCCGGGTGTCCGCGCTCTGTCCCCAGCCGCCAGGGGGCGGCCGGGTGTCCGCGCTCTGTCCCCAGCCGCCAGGGGGCGGCCGGGTGTCCGCGCTCTGTCCCCAGCCGCCAGGGGGCGGCCGGGTGTCCGCGCTCTGTCCCCAGCCGCCAGGGGGCGGCCGGGTGTCCGCGCTCTGTCCCCAGCCGCCAGGGGGCGGCCGGGTGTCCGCGCTCTGTCCCCAGCCGCCGGGTGTCCGCGCTGTCCCCAGCCGCCAGGGGGCGGCCGGGTGCCCGCGCTCTGTCCCCAGCCGCCAGGGGGCGGCCGGGTGCCCGCGCTCGGTCCCCAGCCGCCAGGGGGCGGCCGGGTGCCCGCGCTCGGTCCCCAGCCGCCAGGGGGCGGCCGGGTGCCCGCGCTCGGTCCCCAGCCGCCAGGGGGCGGCCGGGTGCCCGCACTCGGTCCCCAGCCGTCCCTATTTGTACTGGTGCACCTTATGCACAAACGTGCATACCAAAACATTACCTGTGCCCTCCCCCAGTGCATTTAGTGGGAAGGACAGCCTAACCACAAACATGTTGTTAGGAGGGCGGTTGCAGACAACTTTATTAAAATGGAACGCAACCGACCCCGGGGTTCGCGATGCGGCCTGGAGGACTGCTGCCGAACACTTTCCGGGTGGAAAGTAAAGTAAAGTAACCAACTTAAATCTTAAACCCTTACGTGTTTCTCCACACAGGAACGGGTATAGCGGTACGCTCTATCACCGTTAGCTGCACGAGAGATAGGCCGAGAAAAATTATCTGTAGTTCTGTTACAGTACAGGGACTACAGTGGCGGCGCTTGGATGCGTGTGTGACTACGCCAACGGGTACACGTGCCCCCAGCCGACGTGCTACCGGACTGAAGGGTTCAACTCCACATGACGGACAGGCGTTAGCCATGCACAGGACGTCTGCAGGCTGCTCGGGGTGATAGGCGACCCCTTTGGCTGAGCCAGGCTGCTAGACTAAGCTACCTGCCTCTATGGAGCTAACCTGCCTAAGCGACCTGTGCTAATTAGCCGAGTGAACTCTGGCATCGGCAGGTCACGGAGTGAACAGCTAGGGAGCACGTGGAACAGAGTTGTCCACACAACGGCATCACTTGCTCAAATGATCAGAGCTTGTCGCCATGTTTGTGAGCGGGCCTTTTAAAGACTAAGCCCTGCCCACCGACGCGCCATTGGTGACGTTACCCGTGGACCAATCAGGCGGTGCCAGGTCACCGGGTCAGGTGGGTGCCAACCCACCAATCATGATCCACCAGGTCACGGACATGCTCAGTACGGCAAATTCTGGACTTAGATTCCTCAAGCCCTGTCTCCCTCTGCAACCCAAGCTTAATAATACTAGGCACAACTACCTGGGAGATAAACAGTGCTCGCGGAACAGCTAGGCGTTGAGGCTGATGGCGATGCTGAGCAGCATCAGCCCCGGCTGGACCGAAAGGGGAGACCACAGAAGGTCCTGGACCCATTTCGAATCCAGCTCCAGACCGACGCCTAACACATGTGGACAAGTGAATGTGGCCAGGGATGGTCCATCTCACTGACTCCTTCACACTGGGCTAATATTGTGGAAGCCAGGACACAGTTGGAAACTGGGATGCAACACGTCCTCCAGACATAGAGGATTGCGGGTCCTGGGTCAATCAGGCTTCAACACAAAGTTCAGAAGGTAGACAGCAGCAGTGGTCGGCCTCCTACACAACGAGTAAATTATTCATGATCATGAGGCCATCCATCTCCTTAGCTTTCTGTTCCTTGGAATGCAAGCACATGTATGTATTAGCGGCTAGGCCTGAGGTGGTCAGCGTTTTGGCGCATATCCTACCTCCTCCGAGGATTGCTGGATGTTTTCCTGCTACTATCCCAGTTCTATGACTCTCGTTAACCCTCCGTCACATACAATATCGGTTCTAACGAGTTCACATACAATGTGACTGTCAGGCGCAGGCTAGAAAAATACCTATAATATCTAATGTTTGCAATTTCAGTGCTCTGAAAGTGATCAGTGACCTTCATAGGGATGTAATAAAAGAGACTACACATAATCAGGTGCAAAAAAAAACCCATTTACTTAACATAAAACTAATAACTCTGAAATACAAACATTTCAAAACTCCCGCCAAATAGTCCCCAGTTCGACTCTGTCAAAAAACTCTACAAAGTAAATTTATGGAAACAAACTTAATTTTAAGGTACCTTAAGTACTATTAAACACATATTCAATCAGAATTAAATCCTGAAGTTTCCCCAGAAAAATTACACTTGCAGAGCAAAGAGCAAGAATTACACATCATTTTTGCATGTGTCAGGCAGATTGCATTATGACATTTGTGACATTCATAATTAGAAAGCCTTCTGATTCCGCTTTCCGTGGTGCAGGTGGTGCATCTCCTTCTTTTGGGAGGTGGTGCAGGTGGTGAATTTTCACTGTCATCTTCTGGGCGGAATCTTTTGAGCTGAACTTGAAGGCGAGATTGTTTTCATACTTCTCCTGCGTAGCTCTCCAAGCACTAGTTCATGGGCCAATTTTTTCAGATAGAATCGTCTATTGAGTGGTTCAAGCTTGTTTTCAAGGTAAATGACTTGTGAATTTATACCACCCAAATTCAACATAGCAAAAAATATGACCATTGGCCAGCGTTTGGTGTTTCTTCTGACGTTGAAAGTTGAGCACATCTGATCAGCTGTATCAACACCCCCTTTGGTTGCATTTTAAAATGTAATTATCTCCGGGGTTTTTTGTGCCTCAGTCCCAGGATCGATGGCATCATCATCATGAAGTGTTGATAGAAGAAGTACAATTTTTTTTGCTTGTGGTACATAGGAAACCAAAACCTTACCATTATGGAATGCAAACATACTGTTGTCTCCCTTTCACACTTACAAACTGTGTAGGCAATTCTTTTTTATTTTTTCTTACAGATCCGACATATGAAAGCTTCTGCATTTTCAGATAATCAATCAGATCACAATTTGAAAACCAATTGTCAGCTGTTATATTGCGACCCGATCCAAATAATGGCTCAGCCAGTCTTTTTACAACATCACTGGGTTTGTTGCTGACACAGTAAGGACCTTCTGGTTGTTTTCCTGCATAAACTTCCAGGTTGTAAGTGTAGGTCTTACTGGCATCAACAAGGGCATACATTTTTATTCCATATTTGTTAGGCTTTGATGGAATATATTGACGAAAGGCACATCTACCACGAAAACCAGGGAGCATTTAATCAATAGTGAGATTCTCCCCAGGGCAATAGCTTTTTTTACAGTTTTCAACAAATTTTTGGAATATATCACGAATTGGAGCAAGTCGGTCATGTGTTTTACGTTCGGTTCGGGTAGTTCTGTCGTCAAACCGAAGGCAACGAATTAGAAGCTTGAATCTGTTTATGGACATAACAAGGCCAAATTTTTCAACTCCATCCCCATCTTTACTCCAAAGTTCCTCCAAACTTTGTCTATTTGCCCTATAAGCTCCTGCAAGGTATAATAATCCAAAAAAAGCACGCAGTTCTATTTCATCTGTGGCCTTGATGGTTCTGTTGCAGATGAACTTGTCCTTTATAATGTCTATATATTGGTTGGTATATGTGACAATAGAGTCCAGAATGTCATCTGTGAATAAACTATTCCAGCATTCAACTGCAGTTTTTGCATTACCTGCAGTTCCTATAACTGCAGGAAGGTGAGTAATAATGTTTTGAGGTTCCCTACGTTTTTTCTGGAATGGCTTCTTGTTCCATTGTTTTTTTTTTATCTTTTCCCATATAATAAGATTCTACATCTTCATCCTCATCACTGTCACCATCTTGCTCTGTTTCAGAATCCACTTCACATACTTCCACCTCATCATGAGAATCAATCTCACTTTCCTCTCCTAAATCCTCATTCAGTGTGGGGTCTGCATCATCTAACAGCATGTTTGTTACTTCCTCAACATCAAGGTTTTTTGATAAATTGTACATTTTCCTCTCCATTTCAGCAGATAATCTGAAGCAAGAGAAGGAATATGTGTTAGGGAACTACTGTATATGCCTGAGCAGCACACTTTCTTTTTTAATCTGCCTTATTTCTATGAAATATCCTCACACTTTGTGCTATACATTCATAAAACAAGCTAAATAAACAATTGTGATGAATAAAAACATAAAATACCAACCTTATTGAGTGTGACGTGTTCACATACAATGAGCCTGAGAGATTAGCGCAGTTATATCTGTCCTCCTGAAGCTTGAGCGGGACCACGGGGTTCATCCTCTGACGAGAAGTGCTGGGTCCTTCAGTGCTTTAAAGGAAAACAAATACTGAGTGTTAGAATGCATTACATTCTTTTTATGTCTTTATTTTAACATGAGGGTGCCCTTACACGCAGCAACCGTTGGCAGATATGTGATACCTGTCGGCGGTGAATCAGTGTCAGGCCGTTTGAGTGGCCCAACGGACCGGGCACTGAGCGAGCACTTGGTCTGTCAGGCAGATGCTGCCGGAGCGTGACTCAGGTGTGCACGGACACTGATGGGGCCAGGACATGTTTGTTTCTGAAAACTGTAAAGCATTAAGACACTTCCCATCATTTAGAGCAGGGATCTGAAACCCCAGGCCTCGAGGGCCGCAAACAGTGCAGGTTTTCAGGATTTCCTTAGCATTGCACAGGTGACGATTAAGGAAATCCTGAAAACCTGCATTGTTTGCTCGCCCTCGAGGCCTGGGGTTAGGGATCCCTGCTCTAAATGATGGGAAGTGTCTTAATGCTTTACAGCTTTCAGAAACAAACATGCCCTGGCTATCACATTAAATGGCTGTACTTTAACACCAGTTCTCTCAATGTACATAAGCATGTTCCAGAATTACCTGGAGGAACTCCTTTTTAGTGACTGGCCGGCCCTTGACATTGTTTCAGTGCTGGGTGAAGAGCCTAAACCTGCCCTGAAATAAAACCATGAGTATTAGAGCTCTTACGGAGCGCACCCATTAGATTGGGTTCACAGTATTGAACTCATTTTAAGCCAGCTCCCCACTCATCGCTATTCTCCAATCCATATGGAGCCTGCACATCGGCCCTGCCTCCACCAGAAACACAGTTCAACAAAATAGATGACAATCTGCATCAAAACAAATGGATTTTTTTTTTCTGTTTCTTTAAAGGTGCATAACAAAGATCAATGTGACATATCAGTGTGACCCTAGTCAATGCATTTCACGTGCATGATGCCTGCTTATTCATAATCTAGACAATGTCTCATGAATAAGCATGCATGTTACATGTGAGAAGTGCTAACTGGGGGTCATGCTGATCATGGCTTAGATCTTTCTTATGCACCTTTTTAAAAAAAAATTTTTTTTTTGCCAGATTGTCATCAATTTTGTTGAATCATAGTATTGAATTAGTATACATTTAACTGTCTAATCAAAGGTTCTCTGGTGCCCTCTTCTGCAGCTCTTTAGAAGTCTAAAGGCCATGTCTCACATAGCGTCACCGTTTTGGTGACGCTAGCGATGTCGCTGTGTGTGACACAAAGCAGCGATCAGGCCCCTGTTGGGAGATTGCTGCTCGTTCAGGAGTGGCCTGGCCATTCCTGAACAAAGGCGATCTCCCGCTGGGCGGTCTGATCGCTGCGTGCGACACCTTCCAGCGACTCTGACAAAGTGGAACCCTATGGAGGTCCGCCTTGTGAGAGTCGCTGGTAAGATCGTGCTCGTTGGTGAGATAGTTATGTTTGACATCTCGCCAGCGATGCCGCTGCGGTCCAGCCTCCGTCACGTCACAGCGATCCCGCCTCCGTCACGTCACAGCGATCCCGCCTCCGTCACGTCACAGCGATCCCGTTAGCGAGATCGCTGTGTGACGGCACCTTTAGAAAACAAATCACATTCTGTTACAAAGCAGGTTTCAGTTTGCATTTTACAGTTAAATACCTTGTTGTGCTGGCTTGTTCATTCATTTCTTCATCCCACGATCGAAGCACAAGAGTGTGGCCATGACTAACGCTTTCTAGGGTGTTTTCCCTGTAGTTCCTCTCTGCTGTCTCGTTGTAGTGGCCAAGATATCTTGCAAATAGATGTTTTTCTGAGTCTTTTAATCTGGAGATGGTCCAGGATTCGATGACTTTCCGAATCATTTGGCTGGTTACAGAGGGAAGCTCAAAGCTAGAATGAAATGTAGAGAATCAAACACATAGCTCTGTACATAGGTTTTCAGAAAGATTTTCTAAATTTTACCTTGTATGATAGCGCTTTATGTCATTGGACACATTATATATGGCTCCCCCTGTGGTCGATAGGAAGAAATTATTTGGCGAGTTTTCATTGACCAGAACGGGTCGTATTTTGTCAAAATACACCTCTAGCCACTGTAAAAGCAAAAACAAATGCAAACATGGTAAGATAGAGAGGGACTCTGGGATTTTCCATGAGGAAAGGATACTTTGAGAAATCTTACTTCTTGTTCAGTTGGAGAAAGTGCAAAGCACGCCACTTGTTGGGCGGATGTCTTGTGTGCCTTCACACCGACTACTACGAAGTCTCCCCCCTGAAATGAGTAAGGCTATGTGCCCACGTTGCGGACCTGAAGCATATTTTTTACGCTTCTCCCTGTCGGGAAAATCGCATGCGGATATTACATGCGGTTTTCCCGCCAGGTAGAAGCGTTTGTGAGGCGTCTTTGCATGCATTTCCGCATGCGGGTTATCAAGCACTTCTCCAAGCATCACTTGGAAAAGTGCTTGACAACTTGTTCAGAATGGTAAAAAATAAACTTTATACTCACCTTCTGATGCATTCTCTGCCCCGTCCGGAGGCTTGAGCGGCTCACGCTGTTGTGTGCAGGACCTGCGGTGACGTCATTGAGTCATGTGGTGGGTCACATGACTCAATGACGTGGCAGGTCCTTCAGACAACAGCGCGACGGAGGGAAAACATCAGAAGATAAGTATAAACTTTATTTTATTCTTTTTTTTACAGGTTCTTTGGTACCCAGGTCTGGATGAGAGTCTCCTCTCATCCAGACTTGGGTACCATCCGCACATTGATTCCGCTGCGCTTCCGCAAAATTAATGAACATGCTGCGGATTTTTGACCGCAGCATATACGCTGCGGAAAAATCCGCAGCATGGGCATTGACATTGCGGAATGCCATTGGGGACCATGGGGTGCGGATATACATGCGTTTTTCAAGCGTTTACGCTGCAGAAATTCCGCAGCATATACGCTTGAAAAACGCTACGTGGGCACACAGCCTAAGGCAACCTTCTGTCCCACTCTGAAATCTGTGAGGGAAGACAGATGTGAAAGTTTAAGTGACAGGTGTCATTTAAGGTGATGAGGCAGAGGAGGTGGTTGCGTATTGTAAGATTTTGAATTACGCCCGGGCGCTGTCCATGTTTTAAGACCAGAAGGGTCTCCAAATAGTACAGGGCGTTGAGCTGATGACACATTTTTTTGCTACCACCTTTTATATATTGGAGTGATTTCAAAAAGGAGTTCTCGGCTACATTTAAGATCTTTAGATATTCCGCTGGCTTCAAATGCGTTGTGGTTAATGCATTAAACCTAAGATGGAGAAAACATATGGTTACATACGGCCTTGTGAAAACCCTGGGGACAAAGAGCGATCAACAAAATATACACCTTTTGAGCTTGGAAAAATTGCAAATAGATTTTTTTCTTTTCTGGTTATCCAATAAAAGGATCACTGCTAGAACACTTTTCTCATTATTATTTTTTTTGGGGGGTGGGGGGACAAAAGACTGGTTGAAACAAAATATACGCATATTCATATAAGCTTATAACTCGCCTGTTGCTGACCACCTCCTTTGAGACTCCTTTTGCCAGCGACGTTTGGATTTCCTTGGTCACGGTATCAAAAATTTTGTAGGCTTTATACAGCACTTTGTCTTCATGAGCCAGATTGGTTGCTCTTTGCTGATAACGCAGGATTCTTTTCAAGTTTTTTAAATAATTGGATGATGTCTGGCTCGAGAGCCCGACTTCCTGCAGCTTACCAAAGAACGACCGTGCCTTCTGAATGTCCAGTACAAAATCTAAATGCAAGCAGTCCTTATTCATATAGTAAAGAAACCTCGACACATTTGCCACCTCTTGCTTGATCTTCTTCATTGACGCCACGTATGTCTTTAAATATTGCGCAAAACCCATCAGAACTGGATGACTATCTGGAATACGCTTATATAAACCGGCTTTTTTCATGTGTAATTTTAGCCCAGTCCATTTTCTTTTTAGTACTCTATAATGTAGGATGCAAGAACAATAGTTCAGACTTTGTTACATAAAAAAAAAATTAACAGATGAGAAAAGAGACGGTGCAGATTTCCTCACCTGTTCAGCACCTCAGCTCCTCATCAGAACCGTCATTGGATTCCTGCTCAGAGGAGACGGCGGATTCCTGCTCACAGACATCGGATTCCTGCTCACAGACATCGTATTCCAGCTCATCAGAGGAGAGGGTGTATTCTTCACCGGACGACGCTTCGTCCTCTTCATCACTCTGGCATTCACTAGAATCCTTCTCCACTGGTAAGTCTCCTACTTCTTCATCATCCATTACCTGAGGATCCGTGCGGACTGGACTTCCCACAATCACCATTTCCCATTCCTCGTCTGTAATAACTGGTGAGTCTTTTGGTTTGGGTGTGGCTGGACCCGCTTGCTCAGTCCTAAAAAGTTAGTATGACAATCAGCAAATGCTGGAGACTGGGTGTAAATGACCAGTTATGATGTTACAGCCAGGCTCTAAAACAAATATGCCTCTATACGGGGTCCTCCACACTCGCTGAATTGTGATATCTGGGTAACCATCCAAAATACTAACAGGGTGTAACTTACAAACTGTCAGCATTTTGTAGCCTAGATACATGCACAGATTTTAGGAAAAGCCCGGACAACCCCTTTAACTGTGAATGCTGAGTGTATCCTAATGAAAAGACTAAGCAATATACTCACTGTACAGGCGATCTCTGGTAGTCTTCTTCTCTTGAAGGAGATACTTGAGTTGACTGAGCAGAGGGATGCACGGCACTGGCACTGCGAGGAGAGGAAGCATTATGTGTGAGTTAGACAGAGTGACACAGACAGACAGACTGACTGACACAGACAGACTGACACAGACAGACTGACTGACTGACACAGACAGACTGACTGACTGACAGAGACTGACTGACACAGACAGACTGACTGACTGACACAGACTGACTGACACTTACACACTATCGGACATCTCGCTCTCTTGGACCACTTCAAATTCCACCGCAGGGGCAGTGCTGCTGGCACCTGCAGTCTGCTCCTCAAGTTGGACAGTACTGTAAATTTATAAAAAGCCACCTGATTAACTGACATGCATATCAAATGGCGATGAGCCATCCTGGGTTAGATGGGGTCAAAAAGCATCGACCCAATCTGACCGACAATCGGCCCTAACCTTAAACCCATTCTGCCAAAAAAGCGCCTGATCCATCCTGAACTTGGGCCGATCAGATCGTTCAACACTAATATTTTAAACATACAAAGTCATGTGATATAGCCAAAACATTGATACGAAAAAGTGGAGCCTACCTGGCTGCAGTTGGCTTCCGGACTATGAGGAACCCTCTATCCTTAAGGAAAGGGATTACGTTGGCCAATGTTTGAAGAGACATAATGTCCTCCTCGTCTATGCTTGTCCCTTTGGATGTGATTTTTCTAACTCTGGCCCTTGCATCAGCAGTAGCGGCTTTCCTCTCCTCGGCAGAATTCTGGGTCATGCTCACTCCGTGTAGATGTTTGTCCAGTCGCTCTGATAGTTTAGAGCAAACTGGGCAGGTCAGGTATGTCCTCGTGGTATATGTTCTAAAAAAAGCAGTATAAGACTGGTGATGCACCGTGCAACTATTGTCAAAGGGAATACGGCCTTACACATTCATAAAGTGCTCAAAAAGTTACAGACATGACAAAATGGTAGACTTCACACCGTTACATGTGGTATCACTGTCACAGTGTGACTGCGTATTTGCATCAAGTAAGGTCATTTACCCATAGACACCCAGAAGGGAATAAAAAATGCTATACATATTGGCAGATGTAAGACACTGGTAGGTAATGTACATACTTGCGCCCAGCAGCCGGCGGATCCACAACACCATGGGATCTGTATTAAAAAACACACCATGTAAAAATAAAACCTAGCCTGTAAAAAAAAAAATCTCACAGCCTATTTCCCTGCAATAAAATAACAAATACTCGCTGGATGTTTTCTTCAATCTTTCTTGGGGCAGCAGTGCCTCTGTACATTGGGTGGATTTCATTCTCTAGTGGATCGTCGTTGATCAGATTGCCTTGCTGTGCACTATGCCAGCAGTTACCTGGATTCACCTGAGCCTTCTGACAATGCTCTGTGTTCAGACCACTGAATTTATACATCAATCAGATGCAGAGGGCATGCCATGAATTCACATTTAAACATAAACATTGCACTTACTCCCTCCATGGACCACAGGTGGGAATATTTTCAGTACATTTTTGCATTGTGTTTTTATTGTGTTTTTCTGTCTATGGGGGAAGTACATTGAAGCTTGATGTTATCAAAAGTCAAATGTGCATTTTTGCTCCATCTCATTGATTTCAATGAGTTCTAAAATCTGCTTTCTGCAGCAAAAATGCAAGTAAGAATTGACAGGACATTTCTTTGAAAAGCACAGTAAAAACCTGAGGTTTTGACACATTTTGTGAAGAAACAAAAATGAATGCATGTGCACAGCTTGTTCCTGAATCTTATAGGTTTTGCTCTAAACCAAAACTGCAGGTAGGGATTAGCATATATTTGTGAGGACTGGAGTTAGGGACCTCTGCACTAGAGAATGCAATTCATCCATAGCAAGGCGTCCTACAACTGCCCACTGTCTAAATCCAGCATATTGAAGAGATAGTAGCAGTTCTCCTCACCCATCCACATCAATAGCAGCAGGCTCCATTCCAAGCAGGATAGCTATACAAAACGTTTCATCACACACCTCACCTTGTGATAATGCTCTGGGTTCAGGCCACTGAATTTATACTTCATCAGTTACAGGGGGTGTGCTATCAATTTTAAACATTGTAAGCCCTCCCTCTACGGACCAAACGGGGAGAAGCATCACATTTTTTTTCTTTCAAACTAGAAACATTGTAAACTCTCCCTCTAGGAACTAAAACATTGTAAGCCCTCCCTCTAGGAACCAAAACATTGTAAGCCCTCCCGCTAGGAACCAAAACATTGTAAGCCCCCCTCTAGGGACCAAAACATTGTAAGCCCTCCCTCTAGGAACCAAAATATTGTAAGCCCCCCCTCTAGGGACCAAAACATTGTAAGCCCCCCCCCCCTCTAGGGACCAAAATATTGTAAGCCCTCTCTCTAGGGACCAAAACATTGTAAGCCCTCCCTCTAGGAACCAAAATATTGTAAGCCCCCCCTCTAGGGACCAAAACATTGTAAGCCCCCCCTTCTAGGGACCAAAATATTGTAAGCCCTCTCTCTAGGGACCAAAACATTGTAAGCCCTCCCTCTAGGGACCAAAACATTGTAAACCCCCCCCTCTAGGGACCAAAACACTGTAAGCCCTCCCTCTAGGGACCAAAACGCTGTAATCCCTCCCTCTAGGAATCAAAACATTGTAAGCCCCCCCTCTAGGGACCAAAACATTGTAAGCCCCCCCTCTAGGGACCAAAACACTGTAAGCCCTCCCTCTAGGAACCAAAACATTGCAAGCCCTCCCTCTAGGAACCAAAACATTGTAAGCCCCCCCTCTAGGGACCAAAACATTGTAAGCCCCCCCTCTAGGGACCAAAACATTGTAACCCCCCCCTCTAGGGACCAAAACACTGTAAGCCCTCCCTCTAGGAACCAAAACATTGTAAGCCCCCCTCTAGGGACCAAGACATTGTAAGCCCCCCCCCTCTAGGGACCAAAATATTGTAAGCCCTCTCTCTAGGGACCAAAACATTGTAAGCCCTCCCTCTAGGAACCAAAACATTGTAAGCCCTCCCTCTAGGAACCAAAACATTGTAAGCCCCCCCTCTAGGGACCAAAACATTGTAAGCCCCCCCCTCTAGGGACCAAAACATTGTAAACCCCCCCTCTAGGGACCAAAACACTGTAAGCCCTCCCTCTAGGAACCAAAACATTGTAAGCCCTCCCTCTAGGAACCAAAACATTGTAAGCCCCCCCTCTAGGGACCAAAACATTGTAAGCCCCCCCCTCTAGGGACAAAAATATTGTAAGCCCTCTCTCTAGGGACCAAAACATTGTAAGCCCCCCCCTCTAGGGACTAAAACACTGTAAGCCCTCCCTCTAGGGACCAAAACGCTGTAAGCCCTCCCTCTAGGGACCAAAACACTGTAAGCCCTCCCTCTAGGGACCAAAACATTGTAAGCCCCCCCTCTAGGGACTAAAACACTGTAAGCCCTCCCTCTAGGAACCAAAACATTGTAAGCCCCCCCTCTAGGAACCAAAACATTGTAAGCCCTCCCTCTAGGAACCAAAACATTGCAAGCCCCCCTCTCTAGGGACCAAAACACTGTAAGCCCTCCCTCTAGGAACCAAAACATTGTAAGCCCCCACTCTAGGGACTAAAACACTGTAAGCCCTCCCTCTAGGAACCAAAACACTGTAAGCCCTCCCTCTAGGAACCAAAACATTGCAAGCCCCCCCTCTAGGGACCAAAACACTGTAAGCCCTCCCTCTAGGAACCAAAACATTGTAAGCCCCCCCTCTAGGAACCAAAACATTGTAAGCCCCCCCTCTAGGGACCAAAACATTGTAAACCCCCCCCTCTAGGGACCAAAACACTGTAAGCCCTCCCTCTAGGAACCAAAACATTGTAAGCCCTCCCTCTAGGAACCAAAACATTGTAAGCCCCCCCCTCTAGGGACCAAAACATTGTAAGCCCCCCCCTCTATGGACCAAAATATTGTAAGCCCTCTCTCTAGGGACCAAAACATTGTAAGCCCCCCCTCTAGGGACTAAAACACTGTAAGCCCTCCCTCTAGGGACCAAAACGCTGTAAGCCCTCCCTCTAGGGACCAAAACACTGTAAGCCCTCCCTCTAGGAACCAAAACATTGTAAGCCCTCCCTCTAGGAACCAAAACATTGCAAGCCCCCCCTCTAGGGACCAAAACACTGTAAGCCCTCCCTCTAGGAACCAAAACATTGTAAGCCCCCCCTCTAGGGACTAAAACACTGTAAGCCCCCCCTCTAGGGACTAAAACACTGTAAGCCCTCCCTCTAGGAACCAAAACATTGTAAGCCCTCCCTCTAGGAACCAAAACATTGCAAGCCCCCCCTCTAGGGACCAAAACACTGTAAGCCCTCCCTCTAGGAACCAAAACACTGTAAGCCCCCCCTCTAGGAACCAAAACATTGTAAGCCCTCCCTCTAGGAACCAAAACATTGTAAGCCCTCCCTCTAGGAACCAAAACATTGTAAGCCCCCCCTCTAGGGACCAAAACATTGTAAGCCCTCCCTCTAGGAACCAAAACATTGTAAGCTCTCCCTCTAGGAACCAAAACATTGCAAGCCCCCCCTCTAGGGACCAAAACATTGTAAGCCCCCCCTCTAGGGACCAAAACATTGTAAGCCCTCCCTCTAGGAACCAAAACATTGCAAGCCCCCCCTCTAGGGACCAAAACACTGTAAGCCCTCCCTCTAGGAACCAAAACATTGCAAGCCCTCCCTCTAGGAACCAAAACATTGCAAGCCCTCCCTCTAGGAACCAAAACATTGTAAGCCCTCCCTCTAGGGACCAAAACATTGCAAGCCCTCCCTCTAGGAACCAAAACATTGTAAGCCCTCCCTCTAGGGACCAAAACATTGTAAGCCCCCCCTCTAGGGACCAAAACATTGTAAGCCCTCCCTCTAGGAACCAAAGGTGGGAAATGCTTCATATTTCTTTTTTTTTTTTTCACTGTGATTTCAGATGCAAAAATGCTCTTATACTCGCCCTCCCTGCAGGTTCTGCTGATGCCTGAATGGAAGCCATGAATGCTGCTCACTGTGCGATCATCGCCAGGGAGGGGGAAGGGGAGAGGCTGTCGCCTTATCTCATTTTTTTTTTGTTTTTTTAACACAGCTGTAATGTACACAGGGACATGTTAGTGTATAATCCTACAATAAGGTAATATATTATCTCTGCTCTTGGCTATGGTGAAGGCAGCAGAAATCTGTAAAACCAGGGTCCCCTGTGGAGTATAATGCAGATAAGGGATACAGTCCTTAATCACCCTGACTGGAGAGATCCTAGCTGAATATAACACCTTATCTCAGACGGAGCCCCCCAACAACAGGCTGTGTGGGAACAATAAGATCTCAAAGTTGGGTAGTTCTGTCACTGTATGTGAAATGTGTGTTTATATATATATATATATATATATATATATATATATATATATATATATATATATACATACACTATATACTATATAATTGCCTTGTGGTTCCACTTCCGTAACCGAAATCCCGCGTAGCTGAAACAATCCCGGCCGGCCAGAACCAATCAGGGACAGGCGCAGTCCAGCCGGAAGTTGAACCACGCTCACCGGAAGTTGAACCCAGGAGCCGCCTGGACCCGCCGTCGCTGGCACCCCCCCCCCCGTCGCTGGCACCCCCCCCCGTCGCTGGCACACCCCCCCCTTCCCCCATTCCCCTTCGCCCGACATCGCCACTGCGCTGCCTGCAGCCACCTTCGTGCATAGGCCGCAAGCCGCGGTCTTTCCTAGAGGCTGTGGCTGCACGGAGGTGGGTGCAGGCGGCGATGTCAGGCGAGGGGACGCATATACACAAACCGCATGTATATATATACACACACACACACACACTCACTCAGAGATCACATGACTGTGACATCACCAAAGGCTCTTGAGCAGGTATAGACAGCAGCTCCCCTGCTCTGTCCCTCTCTTCCCCCGCTTTATCCCCTCTCTGCCCTGATGTCCCCTCCTGTGCTCCGCTGACTCCTTCTCTGCTGGCCCCCCGTTGTGCTCCACTCACCCCCTCTCTACTTGCTCTGCTTCACTGACCTCTTCTCTGCTCCGCTGCCCCTGCTGTGCTCTGCTCACCCCCGCTCTGCTTGCTCTGCTCCGCTGACCCCTTCTCTGCTCTGCTCCGCTGACCCCTTCTCTGCTCTGCTGACCTTCTCTGTTTCACTGTTCCTACTGTGCTCCACTGACCCTTCTCTGCTTCGCTATCCCCCACTGTGCTCCGCTGTCCCCAGCTATGATCCGCTGACCCCTTTTCTGCTCCGCTGTCCCCAGCTATGCTCCGCTGACCCCTTTTCTGCTCCACTGTCCCACTCTGTGGTCTGCTAACCCCTCCTCTGGTGTCCCCCGCTGTGCTCCACTGATCCTTCTCTGCTCCGCTCTTCCCCCGCTGTGCTCCACTGACCCCTTCTGCTCTGCTGTCCCCCACTGTGCTCTGCTGTCTCCCATTATGCTCTGATTACCCCTTCTCTGCTCTGCAGTCCCCCGGTGTGCTCCACTGACCCTTATCTGCTAACCTCCGCTGTGCTCCACTGACCCTTATCTGCTAACCCCCGCTGTGCTCTGCTGAACCCTTCTCTGCTTTGCTGTCCCCCACTCTGCACTGTTGACCCCTTCTCTGCTTTAATGTCCCCTACTGTTCTCCACTGTACCCTGCTTTGCTTGCTATGCTCCACTGACCCCTTCTCTGCTCTTCTGTTCCCCGCTGTGTGCTCCACTGACCCGTTCTCTGCTGTCCCCCATTGTGCTCCGCTGTCCCCACTGTGCTCTACTGTCTCCCGTTGTGTTCTCCTGTCTCCCACTGTCCCCCCGCTGTCCCGCTCTCTGCTACTACCCTCACTCTGCTCTACCCGCTCACGCCTACTCTGCCCGTTCTCACCCGCGGCTTGAGAGCGAGCATGTGGGATGGAGGGTAGAAAGCGAACACTGCGGGGCAGATCCAGCATGGGGGGGCAGTGACCCAGGGTCTAAAAAACGACAAAGTCCCTTCATTTTGAGTAAATCCGGTTAAATAGTATCATATAGTGCAGTTGTTCACCGGATTAGGGAAAAATGGACTTCGGTTACCCACTACGCTATATGCTACAAATTAACTGGATTTAACCAGTTTAGGGAAAATGGACTTTGGGTAAATCTGGTTAACTTTGGCCTGTGATTGGCTGAGGCAGTCACATTTTCTGGTCAGAAGCAACCAGGATGGACAGAGTAGCTGAGAAGCAATTATAAGTGATAGTACAAACACTTCAACAGTAAAATACCAACTTATATTATTGTAATACGTTTTTTCAATAATAAACAGTCAACTGTCCCTTTGTCCACCCATAAACCTAATATATAAAGTACACAGATACAAAGAACGGATAGAACCCATGTAAAATATTAATCGTCTATCCAGTCTAATTCCGCCCCTTCTCCAAAATCATTTTTTCGACACCGTAATCAAAGAAGATTTCTGTTCCTGGCTTCAGATCTTGATTTGCATAAAATAGAATTGTTGGTGACCCATCTCCATATGACCCAACCTTTGTGTTAAAATTGAAATTCGTGGGCTTATGATTGATCAGCCTTCCAAAAGTGGACTCTATATCTGGATGGCAATCGCAAGGCGCTTTGGAGCCATCAATTCATAATTTTCAGCCTTTGTGTTGAAAAAAGTACATATATGATGTTCCGGTCAGCATTATCTGCAGCTTTTCCGCACTTTGATGGTCCATAAGTTCCCCGTGATAGTCACATATCACTTGACCCTTTTTAAAAGCACTGATGGTCTTTATGGTACGTCCACCTTTGCCAATGTCTTCTGTTATAATTAGTCCCTTCCATTTCTGTGTTAACACAAGCTCTTTGATCTCCTCATCTTGAAAATTGGGCTTGTTCCTTCGCCCATGGGGTTTCCAAGCGCTTTTCACTTGTTTTATGTCTGGAACATTTGTGTCCCATCCCTGTTCTTTTGCATACTTCGACAAATCTTTTTTGTTGGGGACTCTCTTGAAATATTCTAAATACGAAAAAAAAATTTTTAGAATAATCAGCACACATATTTTCTATATAAGCATAGGCCTGGAACAGTGCCATCTACTGTAGATAGACTGGAATGGGGGTATGTAAACTTTAAAAACTTACCAGCAGCATCTGTTGATCTTAATTTTTTCTGATTGAAGAGCCATTTCTTTGGCAGAAATTTTGCATGCTCCCAGTTTACATTTCTACATTCTCTTATTGTAGGTGGAGAACGGTTTATTGCTACTGGGTGCATATATGTCAGCTTCTGAAACAACAAACTGCCTGGACACACAGTTTCCTCATCACTGTGGCCCTGTGTGCTCGACCCTTCACTGTGGCCCTGTGTGCTCGACCCTTCACTGTGGCCCTCTGTGCTCGACCCTTCACTGTGGCCCTCTGTGCTCGACCCTTCACTGTGGCCCTCTGTGCTCGACCCTTCACTGTGGCCCTCTGTGCTCGACCCTTCACTGTGGCCCTCTGTGCTCGACCCTTCACTGTGGCCCTCTGTGCTCGACCCTTCACTGTGGCCCTCTGTGCTCGACCATTCACTGCTGTCTGATCCCTGGGCAGCGCTGCTCCTTGGCCTCTTGGAGACACTTTCTCTGTGAAGTCAAAATCAGAGAAGGTATGTTAAAAGGTTTTTCAAGGACTTTTATGATTTGAGCTTTGTAAATGCCTCTATTGTTTCTCTTGACATTGTCATATAGTGGATTTTCAAAATTAGCTCAGGAAACATCAGGGAAATCACTAGAATGAATAAGACCATTGAACTGAAATAGTCATTGCTCCAATCTGATGCTGCGGAAGGTGGTTGGTGGGGCTGATTGTGTATTCAGGGGGCTTTCACACTGGCGTTTCATCCTGATCAGGATTTGTGCAGAGGCATCTGCATCAGGATATTCTCCGCATCCTGATGCAAACGCATGTCATACAATCCTGATCAGGATGTGGTTGGAATGTGAGGGAGGGAGAATAAAGGATAGATGGGAGAAAGAAGACATACTGGCAAATGTAACAAAATAAAATACGAGGGAAAAAGAAAGAAAGAGAGAGAACCTTTTCTCTTTCTATCTCCGGGCATGCTTAGTGTCAAATCCGCCTGCGCTGTGAACGCAGGCATCCTGATGACAGTGCGTCTACATTGACTTCCATATGTTGCTGTGACGCACTGCTCCGCATCAGGATGGCTGCAGATATTTCAAGCACTCCAAAATCGCAACAAATTGCGTTTTGGGAGGTCATGAAAACAATGCACCCATCTGCATCCTGATCAGGATGCCTTCCTATGTTAAGTATAGGCAGAAGATCTGCATCAGGATGCATCAGGATTGCTACGCATACAAACGCACACCACTCAAACGCAGATGTGAAACCAGCCTCGGTTAGGACTCTTACCCAGATGTTTCTCCTTCTTTGTTTTCCTCCATTTTCACCAATTGTTTCATTCCTTCAACTAAATCCGTCAAGACAATCTGGTGCTTGAGGGTCTCATAGTATAGATAATCAGCTGTGAGGGAACGAGTGTCCTTTGGCATCTCATCTGCCCAATACTTATATGCAGAAATCGCCTTTTGGTACGTCATAACGGGCAGCTTGAACCTGAGAAGAAAGGAATTGTTAGTATGGGCAAAGGCCCCTTTACATGCAGAGATATGTGTTCAAAGATTGGTCGGCAGATCTCTGATGGCTGTGAAATCATGGATGTATTGGTTCATTTGTACCCAGCCACAAACCTGGCACTGTATGTCCATGATTTCACTGCAGACAAACACTTTAAACAAGGCGGGGTGGCTGTGGTTAGCACTGCAGCCTTGCATCCTTGCAGATGTTGTCCTTGGTGTGTTCAAATCCCAACATCTGCAAGGAGTTTGTATGTTTTCCCCATGTTTGCCTGGGTTTCCTCCCAGACTCCAAACACATACTGATAGGATGTTTACATTGTGAGCCCCAATGGGGACAGGGTTGCAAATCTATTTAAAGTGATTTGGAATTAATAGTGCTATATAAATGAATATCATTATTAGTGGGTAAAGGGCCACTAAGACTATATTGAAAATGTATTCATACAATCTAAAGTAAAAATTATTAGTTGCCTAGAGCAACTAAGCACAGATCAACTTTCATTTTACCTAAGCAATTTAGGACATGGAAACAGTTCAGATTGGTTTCTATGGGCAGCAGACAATTTGTGTATAATATTTATTATTAATATTATAAGTAATAATATAATATTAATAAATATTATTTAATTTTATTTATTTTCACTTTGCCTTATTTTAAAAAATAAGGACCTGTGTTTCTCCCCCTTTGCACTTACTTGTTATGGAATCACATCAGGTATGCCAATGGATTTTTCGAACCTTGGCCAGATTGAGAAAGAAAAAATTGCTCGACGGTGGTTGATTGCACTTTATCCAGTGTCGGCCGTATTTTTTCAAAATATGTTCTAAAAAGCTGTTAGAGTAAAACAATAAATTATGGATTTGATCTATGTAGAACACTGAAATATATACTCTTCATGTTTCTCCAAGGATTTCTAACACGTACCTTCTCCTCCTCATTGTCCAGTATAACTATATCGTGTCCTGTGTAAACAGCTACAAATTTTCTTTCTTCAGTCTTTTACCTCTTTCTTTTGCAGCCAATGTTTTACCTATTGGATAACAAACATAGAAAATACATTGCATATGACACACCATCATATCTACAGAAAAATTGTTGGTGATCAATAGCACCCAGCAATCTGAAGTCCTCATATACCTCAAGGGTCGTGGCGCAAGTCTCAACCGGGGAGTCCACCCAGTCACAGGTACATAGTAGAAGAACGGAAGACAGCGTCTCACAGATTGGTGCAGTATCAAAAAGCGCGCTGTGAGCGGAATAAAGTGCTTTTTGATACTGCACCCATCTGTGAGACGCTGTCTTCCATTCTTCTACAACATCACATCTGTCAATAGTATGATAATAAGTTGCTTACCGTTAGGTTTTTGGGTACTGATGGCTTGCGTTTGTGTCTCAATATGAGGAGTGCAATGAGGTATGATCCAGCTAGAAGCTTTTCATTGTTGGATACTATTTGATCCAATCTTGCCTTCTTAAATATGGTGTTGATATGTTTTTTAGACACTTCTAGGATTTTGCCGCATTCTAGATTAGTGATTGGCTGGGGAGCCAACCTGTATGTGATTAAAAAAAAAAAAAGTTACTTTCACACTTATTCATTCTTATGAATACTTTGTAATTTGCGGAAATTATCCAAGCAATGACTCCTATACTTACCCCCTTTTCATGCCTTTACGTCTCTTATGGAGTCCCTGTTGAATCTTGTTTAATTCCTCTAAAAAATGTTTTGCGTTTGTTTTTGTTTCCTCCTCATCCACGGTATCAGGACAGTTGTCTCTCACACAAATTACAAATTGGCGCACATTTCGTAGGTATTTTTGCATAATATTCCCAGGATTTTGCTTTGTCAGTTCATCAAAATATGCCTTTGTCTTATCAAATTCGTTTATAAAGTCCAGGGTGATTTCCTCCAGACTGACGAAATAAAGAAATTTGGCAACATTGTCTTCCTGAAATTAAACACACATACATTAGGATTTGTCTCTTTAAGGAGTATTCATCAACTACATGCAACCTGACAGCGTATCAAGCTTACCATTGCCTCAACAGAAATCTCTTTATCGGTCTCCTGTAAATATGTTTTAAACCTTGTCAGCATAGGGGACTTTATATCATGTTTGTTGTACATCCCAGCCTCCGACAGTTGTTTTCACGGGTGAGACCTGAAACAGATATAGACACACATATTGGGACACATAGTAGAGAACTCTTTGCTCATAATTAGAGATGAGCGTTGTTCTACTCGAACTGTTCGCCAATCTCAAATTCGAGCTGTTTTGGGCGGTGTTCGAGCCGGTCGGCGAACACGAACAATTTGAGAAAAATTCGGCTGTTCGAGGTTATGTTCGATAACTGTTCGTGCACCAAAATCATAACTGGATTTTTTCTCAGTAATGATGAAAATTAATGTTAATCCGCAGTTTGAGTGTACAGCGGGGCGGGGGGAGGGGCAGGGGATGGATCTCTGCAGGAACAATGAAGATCTCCATTTTTTTTTCTTTTTCCCGCATTTACAGTGGGGAGGTGCAGTCTGTCAGCCTATCAGCAGCGCACACACGGAGCGAAGTGCTTTTTTTCACACAAGCAAGGGCATGTGTGATTGGCAGTGTATGTCACATGTCCTTGCCCTATAAGACCTAGCCATTTTCCCCGTCGCCACCATTTTCTCACTGCTGCAGCTGCGTGTTAGACGGCACCGCTGTTGCTGTGTGCGCTATACCTTGTTAATTTCAAGCCAATTTTCGCACAAATATACAGATAGCTTGGGAGTAGGGAATAGTTGTGATTGCAGTCCTTTTCAGGACTAGGTTACAGCATTTCCTACGACTTTTATCAGGCAGGTCTGTGCTCTTAAATAGATAGGTTGTGGGAGTAAAGACTAATTGTAATTGGAGTCCTTTTCAGGACTAGGTTACATCAGTTCCTATCAGTTTTTGCCAGGCAGGTCTGTGCCAGTGCTGTGCAAGTTTTTTTCACAGCATTTGGCTGAATCTAGCAAAGCTAATCCTTTTTGGCCTATTGCAGAGTGTGTTAGTCAGTGGAGTAGCCTATCTGTGTTGCAAGATATACCACCTGTGTATAGAATACCAATTTTTTTACTGCACCTAGTGAAGTAAAATCTTTTGGGCATAGCATCATTCTATTAGTCCATCTATACTGACCTCCATCAGGTTGCAAACTGAATATAATTTTTTTCTGCATCTAGCTCTGAAAAAATATTTGGGCTTCTAGCAGTGTGTGGGACTTGGTCTATTAGTCCATCTATACTGACCTCCATCAGGTTGCAAATTAAAAATAATTTTTTTCTTCATTTAGCTCTGAAAAAATATTTGGGCTTCTAGCAGTGTGTGGGACTTGTTCTATTAGTCCTTCTATACTGACCTCCAGCAGGTTGCAAATTGAATATAATTTTTTTCTGCATCTAGCTCTGAAAAAATATTTGGGCTTCTAGCGGTGTGTGGGACTTGGTCTATTAGTCCATCTATACTGACCTCCATCAGGTTGCAAATTAAAAATAATTTTTTTCTGCATCTAGCTCTGAAAAAATATTTGGGCTTCTAGCAGTGTGTGGGACTTGTTCTATTAGTCCATCTATACTGACCTCCATCAGGTTGCAAATTAAAAATAATTTTTTTCTTCATTTATCTCTGAAAAAATATTTGGGCTTCTAGCAGCGTGTGGGACTTGTTCTATTAGTCCATCTATACTGACCTCCATCAGGTTGCAAATTAAAAATAATTTTTTTCTGCATCTAGCTCTGAAAAAATATTTGGGCTTCTAGCAGTGTGTGGGACTTGGTCTATTAGTCCATCTATACTGACCTCCATCAGGTTGCAAATTAAAAATAATTTTTTTCTGCATCTAGCTCTGAAAAAATATTTGGGCTTCTAGCAGTGTGTGGGACTTGGTCTATTAGTCCATCTATACTGACCTCCATCAGGTTGCAAATTGAATAAAAAAAATTTCTGCATCTAGCTCTGAAAAAATATTTGGGCTTCTAGCGGTGTGTGGGACTTGGTCTATTAGTCCATCTATACTGACCTCCATCAGGTTGCAAATTAAAAATAATTTTTTTCTGCATCTAGCTCTGAAAAAATATTTGGGCTTCTAGCAGTGTGTGGGACTTGGTCTATTAGTCCATCTATACTGACCTCCATCAGGTTGCAAATTGAATAAAAAAATTTTCTGCATCTAGCTCTGAAAAAATATTTGGGCTTCTAGCGGTGTGTGGGACTTGGTCTATTAGTCCATCTATACTGACCTCCATCAGGTTGCAAATTAAAAATAATTTTTTTCTGCATCTAACCCAGCCAATAGTTTTGGCCTAATACCACAGTTTGGCCACTCAGCTCTCCTCGGTTACCATCCATTGTTTTTTTGTGCAAACAACTCCAGAGTTGTGAATTAGTTAACCACCAAAATGAGTGGAAAAAGGCCTGCTGCTGGTGGAAAGGGGAATAGGCGTGTTGGGAAGGGGAAAAAAGGTTGTGTCCGTGGGGTAGGTGCAGAAGAAAGACCATCTTCCAGCCAAACTAAAATGTCTACTTCTTTTAGCGGACAATGTGATAAGATCCCTTTCTTACGGCCACGCCAATCGCTACAAATTCCAGATGAGGCACAAAAACAGCAGGTGCTTCAACGGATATCAAGTGCTCCTTTAAGTGGGCTCTCCTCCACATCAACTTCAACATCCCAAATACTCCAGTCCTCAAAGGTGTCACCCCAATCGCACTTGCTTCCTCACAGCTCCCAAATCTCCAGCTGCCCGTCTGAGTATGAGGTAGAACAGATGGTTGAGTCTGCAGAGCGGTTTACTCATACTATAGCCTGGGAATCAGAGGTCGACTCCAGCGCTTCTGTGAATGCAGACGAGGAAATGATCTGCACTGATGCCCAGAATCTTTGAGTCGGATCCAGGACCAGACGCAGAAGGTTCTGACCATAATGTAGACCCTCATTCCCAAACTGTAACTCCTGTTGGTGGAGACAATGAGGAAGACGATGATAAGACTCAAATACCTGATTGGAGCGACAACTTTAGTTTTTTGTCAGGGCAGGAACAGGTTGGCTCTGAGGACGACGGGTGTGATAACGCACAGGGTGATGATGATGAGGTCGGAGATCCCACTTACTGTCAACCCACAGTCAGCCAAGAGATGAGGTCAGCAGAGGAGGTGGAGGAAGATGCTAGTGACGACGAGGTCAGGTTGCGCCTTCCTGGACAGAGACGTAGTACTGGAAGCACGTCAACAACTGCATCCTCAAACACAACTCTGCCTCTCACCACAAGTCGTGGTGGCTCTTCAGGTCGCATGGGTGCTAAGCCTTGCATAGCCTGGGCATTTTTTCAGATCGATAAAGATGACCCAACTCGTGTTATCTGTAACATTTGTTAGCAAAAGCTAAGTAGAGGCCAAAAAATACATAGTTTGAGTACTTCATGCATGAACCGGCACATGGACATGAAGCATAAGTTGCAGTGGGAAGCTCAGTGTGCTACAATGCGGCCTAGCCGGCCGGGCCAACCACCGTCTGCCATATCTTGTGCATCCGCGGCCTCTTCATCCTCTGTGACTGGGGGGACAGCAGTCACACCTGTTTTGGGGCGCAGACCTGCCACCTCTTTACCCGCAACAGCCAGCGTGATTGGCAGGTCATCATTTTCTTTGGAGGTGGTAACACCAGCTGGTCTTGAGCGCTGTCCGACATCGATAGCACCACCTTTGGATCAAGGCAACCTAACATGTCCGCCTGCATCTTCCTCACAAACCGGCAGTTTGCCGGGGACACCCTTATCAACCCCGTCTAAGCACAATAGCCAGCCCTCGGTCCCTCAGATGTGGACAAGTAAAAGACCATTTCCTCCTAGCCATGAGAAAGCTAAGAGGTTGAATTTCACCATCTGCAAGCTCTTGGCTACAGAAATGCTGCCTTTCCGCCTGGTGGACACAGAGGATTTTCGAGACCTTATGTCCGTCGCAGTGCCCCAGTACCAGATGCCCAGTCGGCACTACTTCTCAAAGAAAGGTGTGCCTGCGCTCCACCAGCATGTCGCACACAACATCACCGCTTCTTTGAGAAACTCTGTGTGTGACAGGGTGCATTTCACCACAGACACTTGGACGAGTAGGCATGGACAGGGGCGTTACATGTCGCTGACTGGGCACTGGGTAACTATGGTGACAGCAGGACAAGGGGCTGCTGTCCAAGTCTTGCCGTCCCCACGAGTTGTGCGTCAATCCTCTTTATGTCAAAGTTCCTCCACTGCTTCTGCCTCCTCAACCTCCTCTCGGTCTTCCACCTGCACCCAAAGCCTGTCTGGTCATGCCACAAGCTTTCTAACTGCGCAGAAGGGATCCTGCACACCTCCTTACTATGCTGGCAGTAGGGCTCAACGTCATCAGGCGGTTTTTACATTGAAATGTCTGGGAAATGTGAGTCACACAGCTGAGGAGTTGTGGTCAGCTCTGGAGAACCAATTTCATGAATGGTTGTCTCCACTGGACCTGAAACCAGGGAAGGCCGTGTGCGACAATGCTGCAAACCTGGGTGCGGCCCTTCGCCGGGGCAATGTCACACACGTGCCTTGTATGGCTCACGTGTTGAACCTGGTTGTCCAGCAATTTTTAGCCCACTATCCCAGACTAGATGGCCTTCTGCAGAGGGCACGGTCGCTGTGTGCTCACTTCCGCCGTTCGCATCCCGCAGCTCAGCGACTTACATCTCTACAGAAGTCGTTGGGCCTGCCACTTCACCGGCTAAAATGCGATGTGCCTACCCGGTGGAATTCAACTCTGCACATGTTGCAGCGACTGTGGCAGCACCGACAAGCCCTGGTGCAATACGTTCTGACATATAGCCTGGGCCAACGAGATTCAGAGGTGGGGCAAATCACGCTGGAGGAGTGGTCTCAGATCAGGGACCTATGCACCCTTCTGCACAGTTTTGAAATGGCGACGAAGATGTTTAGTGCTGACGATGCCATTATCAGCATGACTATTCCGGTGATTTACATGCTGGAGCACATGTTAAACAGAATTCGGAGTCAGGTGGTGGCACAAGAGGAGGTGGAGGAAGTAGAGGAGGAGGAGTTGTATGCGGAAGGGCTAACATCTGCAAGGTCCAGACGGTCGGCAGCACCAAGGCGGCAGGCATGTGAGGGTGGGGGAGATGATTTTACCAGGGCGCATGGTAGCAGCCAAACTAGTGAGGAAGGTGCAGGAGCCCAGGAAGAAGTGGAGGACGAACTGATGGAAGACTCATCAGATGAGGGAGACCTTGATCACATTTCTGTTGTGCGAGGTTGGGGGGAGAGGACAGAGGAAGGAAGCATGATTGTTACCTCGCCACCAACACAACAGGGACTTGGTGCTCCCGGATGCGCAACACACATGAGTGCCTTCTTGCTGCACTACCTGCAACATGACCCTCGAATTGTGAGAATTAGAAATAATCCTGACTACTGGGTTGCCACACTGTTAGATCCCCGGTACAAAAGTAAATTTGCAGAAATTATTCCTGCCATAGAAAGGGATGCACGCATGCAGGAGTATCAGCAGAGACTGTTGCAGAATCTTACATGTGCTTTTCCACAAAACACCAGTGGTGCACGTAGTGAATCTCACAGTTCCAACTTGCCAACCGTGGGACCGTCAAGTGTTCAGCACTCAAACCGTAACAGAACCACAGTATCTGCTGGTAACATCAATTTTGCGGAATCATTTCACCACTTTTTTAGCCCATCCTTTGCAAGGCCACAGGAGACAAGAAGTCTGACACATAGTCAACGCCTAGAGACGATGGTACAGGAGTATCTCCAAGTAAACATTGAAGCCACGACTGTGTCACTGGACCCTTGCTCTTTTTGGGCTTCCAATCTGGATAAATGGCCGGAGCTAGCCACTTACGCCTTGGAGATCTTGTCATGCCCCGCAGCCAGCGTTCTGTCTGAACGTGTGTTCAGCGCTGCTGGTGGTGTGCTGACAGATAAGCGCACGCGGCTCTCCACTGATAATGTAGACAGACTCACGTTCATAAAGATGAACAAATCATGGATCCGAAACGACTTTTCTACCCCTGTGTCATCCTGGGGAGAGTAAAAGCTTGATGATTGGTTAAAATCACCCTACCAACCGTTTTAAGCTTTCAAATTACTAATCATGTTTATCTGTATCTTGACTGGAAAATAATTTGGGCTTTGTAGCAGTGTGCAGCACTGATCCTATTAGGCCATCTATAATAAGCTTCACCAGATTTAAAATTAAAAATAATTTTTAGCTGCATCTAGCCCGGAAAATAATTTTGGGGCTCCGAGATGCGCAAGACACATAAGTGCCTTCTTGCTGCACTACCTGCAGCATGACCCTCATATTGTCAGAATTCGAAGTAATCATGACTACTGGGTTGCCACACTCTTAGATCCCCCAAACTTTTCGATCAACCTTTTCATTTTAATATTGACCAAAAAAATGGTCATTTTTGAAATTATAAGCATTAGCAGGTTGTTAGAAACTGAAATCAAACAGTTTTCAACTCAAAACTTTATTCTAGGTGATGTTACATTTTCACATAGGACCCCTTGTTCGAAAGGAGCTTCTGAACTCTCTCGTCCATTGAATTTGTCAGGTTTTGGATGGTTTCTGCTTCAATTGTTTTGCATGAGGACAGAATACCCTCCCAGAGCTGTTGCTTAGATGTGAACTGCCTCCCGCCATCATAGACACTCCTTTTAATGATGCTCCAAAGGTTCTGAATGGGGTAGAGGTCAGGGGAGCATGGGGGTCACACCATAAGTTTGTCCCCTTTTATGCCCATATCAGCCAGAGATGCAGATGTTTTATGTGCAGCATGAGATGGTGCATTATCATGCAGAAAAATGATCTTGCTGTGAAATACACGGTTCTTCTTCTTGAACCATGGCAGGAAGTGCTGTTTGAGAAAATCCACATACATTATGGAGTTCATCTTTAGCGCCTTCAGGGATCCTAAAGGGGCCGACAATCTCTCTCCCCATGATTCCAGCCCAAAACATTACTCCACCTCCTCCTTGTTGGCGCTGTAGCCGTGTTTGCGTGGGGTGTCCATCAACCAGCCATCCTCCACTCCATTCATCTGGACCATCGAGCGCTGCACGGCACTCATCCGTGAACAAAACAGTTTTGAAATCAGTCTTCATGTAATGTTTGGCCCACTGGAGCCGTTTCTGCTTGTGTGAAGTGGATAGAGGAGGTCGACAGGATGGCGTATGCACAGCTGCAAACCTCTGAAGGACCCTGCATCTTGTTGTTCGGGGGACGTTGGAGGCACAAGCAGCTTCAAAAACTTGTCTGCTGCTATGACAAGGCTTTTTTGCCGCTGCTCTTTCAACCTGACGTAATTGCCTGTAGGAAAGAGTCCTCAATTTGCCCTTATCAGCACGCACACGTGTGTACTGTGATTCAGCTACATACTTCTTTATTGCCAAGACACTTCATCCTGATCATCGCACAATGTTGATTGTAGTCATGCCTTGACCTAAACACTCCACAATTTGTTGCTTCTCAGCAGCCGACACATCCTTTTTCTTTCCCATTTTGGCAGAAAATGTAGGCTGCTTAATAATGTGAGAGAGCCTTCTTAAGTAGTCTTGCCTTTCATTGGACACACCTGCCAAACTAATTAGCACAGGTGTCTGCAATTGCTTACAGTGATATAAAGAGCCCTGACACACATCACCATCAATGAGTTTAACTGACAAACAAACAAATTCTTCCCTTATCACTCCTAAACACTTTTTGCATAATAATTTGGAACGCGGTGTACATGTGCTTTTCCACAAAACACCAGTGGTTCACGTAGTGAATCTTACAGTTCTAACTTGCCAACCGTGGTCTGTATGGAATTGTTCAATAAAGGGCCCAAAATTAAGATAACATAGATGGGAGAGGTCTCTATGAATAGGAATTCCTAAGTATTTGATACCCTGTGAGGGCCAGGCAAAGGGAAAGTTGGACTGGATGGAATCCTATATGGATTTAGGGAGGGAGACATCGAGGGCCTCAGACTTCGCTGCATTGATTTTAAAATTTTACCATGTAACAAAGTGATCTATTTCAGCCATAACAGCAGGGATGGATATATGTGATTGAGTGATATATACTAGGACATCATCAGCAAATAGAGAGCACTTGTACTCGGTGCCTCCCACCTCAATCCACCTAATATTGGGGTTATGGCGAATTGATGAGAGCAGGTGCTCCGTCACTAGGATGTATAAGAGAGGGGACAGAGGACATCCCTGCCTTGTCCCATTGGTGATTGTGAAAGGTGATGAAAATGTTCTGACGCACCCCCTGGGCCTTGGGACACCCGGAGCCGGACCCTTTTTGGTGGATGCTGGTGGTTGTAGTCTTCGTGGCGGCGATCCGGTTCCGTGGCTCAGGGCGGTCAAACCAGTGGCGGAACTATTTATGTGGTTTTGATGTTTAAATGTCCGACTACGCCACCCGTGGATTGCGGTCAGAGTGAACCGCCGCTACAGGGCAGACCGCTAAGGCTGGTGTTGTGGGTGCAGCAGAGCGTAGCATAACTCCCCACGGGAGGAGTATAGCCTCAGGGCAGTGTATGCGGAGGATGGGGGTGATGGTGCAGGGCAGCAGCAGTAACGACACGGAGTCAGTGATGCAGTTCAGCGCCTTTACTCACAGTTCTTATTATCCAGACCACGTCTGCAGGTAACGGCTGCCCACGTCGTACTGTGCTCACCAGGTGAGGGGCTCAGACAACTCCCAGATAACTTTGGAGCGCTTCACAGGACCCCCTTTGTGTGTCCTTTGTCTGGCCTTTCTTACCAACACTTCTGTCCGGCTGCCTCGGGCCTCCTCTTGGTAAACTTGGCGCCAGTTTCCCTGACCCTATGTGGTGCCTTCCTAGCGGGTGGAGCAAGGGGCTGCGCCACATAAAATGTCAGAGCCTCCGGTTTCTAGCTAAGGGTCGTTTCCTGCCTCCACTAGTTCGGGGACCGGTCTCCCCCTTTGGCCTGACCCCTCCACGCAGGTGGATTCGGGCATGCGGTGGCGACTCGCCCATCCGCACCCCTGGGATCCCTTCATTCCTCGTTCCTGGAGCCTTCTCCGCTCCTCTTCCTTCCTTCTCCCTCTTCCAGGCCTGGGCCTCTGTTACTAAGCCCGCCTCCGGAGCAGAGCTCATGCAGAGCCCCTGCTCCCTGCCACTTCTGCTCAGACTTCTCTGCACTGAACTAAGATGGTGCCCACCTTTTATACTCCCTTCTCAATACACCCAGGAACTGCTTCCTCCCTGCTCCTGCACTGCAGGGTTCCCCTTCCTCAGTGTTCCCTCCCCCCACTCCAGCCAGGGACAGGGACTGTCGTGCCCATCTCAGGGGCATATTGGTCGCCCTGCCCCACGGCAATGTGGTGTAATGCATGCAGGTGTCGGGTCCTGATCCACACTCCATCCTTATCTGAGAGTGAGATATCAAACCTCTGGGTGAGGTGCAATACGTCTGTAGCAACCGAGCCCTCGGTGCTACAGTTCCATTTATCTTCAGCCTAGGTGACGTATTGTGATACAGGGCCGTGATTTTGGCTATAAAAGGGTCCCCTAGACCCCTACCCCAAGCTTTTTAAGAGAATCATATATGGCGTGCCAGGAGACTCTATGGAATGCTTTCTCAGCATCCAACGAGAGTATCTACTTACAAATTTTTAACTGCATCTAGCCCAGGAAATACTTTGTGCCTAGTAGCAGTGTCTGCTAGTCAGCGGATTATCCCGGCTGTTAAGCAAGCTACACCACCTGTAGTTTGGACACTTAATTTTTTCAAAGGAAATGCTTCGGGACCACGGGATACTCAGTGAAGAGCATCAGGAGGCACCCCAAGGCATAGGGGCTGGGACTGGCACTAGGATGCCTTGCGGTGGACAGCCGAGCTCGATCCTTATAAAAGCTTTTTAACTGCAGCAGCTTTAGTGGACGCTACTGGAGCTGGAATTACGCGGCTGCTGGCATGAGACTTGCCCTCCAATAGATCCTTGTAAATGGATTTAAAGTGTATTCATTCAAATTAGAGGGACAATTTAAATTAAAAAGCTTAGAGCTGCCTCCACCACAGGGGGGCTCTCTCGACCCACCAGCGGACAGGCACCAGTATTGGGAGAGGGGGGCTGGCCGTCAGGGTTCACCGCGGCTCTGGCACAAACCCGGCGACACGGAGGTGGCACGGGCAGGAGCGGACTGGCCGTCTCGGCTTCTCACTTTTTGGATTTTAGAAGGGCATGACATGCCTATATCTGTGTCTCCCCCTCTTTTTACTCCTCCACCTCTTTTCTTTTCGCATGACTATATGTACTTGTCACTTTTCCATGTGTTACTTGTGTCTTCTGAGCAGTTTGTCAGCTTTTGGACACCTTTGAAGGTGTTTTCTATGTGTTTCTATGTGTTTTTGTTTGCCTGCCATTGGTTTTAACGGTGTTCGAAGGTGTTCGACGAACCGAACCGAACTCGAACACTACGGGGGTGGCTCAACACTACTCATAATTAGTGTCAGATACCTGTATATCCAGTATCCTCTCTACATAATTTTCTATTGTATGAAGATGAGGGCCGTAACTACAATAGGTGCAGTGGTTACAATCGCACGTGGGCCCTGGTGGCTAGGGGGCCCCAAAAGTCCCTTTTGGCCTACAGAAAGACTAATGCTATTACAGATTTGCAACAATTGAGGGCTCCGTTGGAGCCTTTGCATTGGGGCCCATGAGCTTCCAGTTACGCCATTGATCAAGATCCTAACTAGAGTTGAGCGAACATGCTCGACACTGCTCGGTACTCGCCCGAGCATCACGCTACTCAGGATGTTCGGCAAGCACCGAGCATTTCTGGGTTACTCAGGCGGGAGCTCGGGTCTCCGCCCTTCATGTTTGGCGCTGCAGGGATTGCCAGCCAGTCACTGTAATGCCGCAGCCATGTTGGTTGTGGGCATTACATTGATTGGCCGGCCACACAGCGTCACCATGAGTATTTAAAACCTGGCGCCGCCATCTTGGACACAGACGGCTGGGATCAGACAGTGTAGGGACAGCGCTGCTGATTTAGGGAGAGATATATACTGCGAAATAGTTAGTGTAGGGTCTGTAAAGGCTGCCAGATCAAACAAACAGTCCTTCTCAGGACTAATATCCATCCCATATATCAGGCAGGCAGGCTGTATAGGAGACGCAGTGGTTATAAAAGCAAACGCTGCATTACAGTCCTGTGTGCTCCAGTTGCTGAAATTGCTGGACTTAGCTCCAGGTCTCGGGGGCCAGGAAAAATCCTTTTTTTTCATCTAAATTCTCTTTTTTTTCCCTCCTTCACACTGTACAAATACCCATCTTATTAAACTTTTGGTGTCCCCCCCCTCCCAAAAAAAAAGTGTATCTGTGACAGTTCAGACACAAATATATTTTTTAAAAGAGTCTGGTGTAGGCCAGAGAAATAGAGGTGTGATTTTGCAGTTCCACGGTTCAAACCTCTGTATTATCCACTTTTGGGCAATTTTTACCTAAAAAAAAACTGTTTGAGTGTGTGGCTCACTGTTAAGCCACACATATATATATTTAAAAAATCTGGCATACACCAGTAAATTATAACTGTGGTTTTGCCGTTCCACGGTAAAAAATCTCTATCATCCTGCTTTTGGCATTTTTTGCCGTAAAGAAAAACATTAATAGTGTCTCCTGATTGTTCAGACACCAATATATCTGTTTAAAATAGTCTGGTGTAGGCCCGAGAAATAGAACTGTGGTTTTGCAGTTCCACGGGTCAAAGCTTTGTATTATCCTGCTTTTGGCATTTTTTGCCGTAAAGAAAAACAGTAATAGTGTCTCCTGATTGTTCAGACACAAATATATCTGTTGAATATAGTCTGGTATACACCAGTAAATTATAACTGTGGTTTTGCCGTCCCACTGTAAAAAATCTCTATTATCCTGCTTTTTGTATTTTTTCCGTAAAGAAAAACAGTAATAGTGTCTCCTGATTGTTCAGACACGAATATATCTGTTTAAAAGAGTCTGGTATACACCAGTAAATTAGAAATGTAGTTTTGCCGTTCCACGGTGAAACATCTCTATTATCCTGCTTCTGGCATTTTTTGCCGTAAAGAAAAACAGTGATAGTGTCTCCTGATTGTTCAGACACAAATATATCTGTTTAAAATAGTCTGGTGTAGGCCTGAGAAGTAGAACCTTGGTTCTGCAGTTCCACGGGTCAAATCTCTGTATTATCCTGCTTTTGGCATTTTTTGCCGTAAAAAAAAACAGTAATAGTGTCTCCTGATTGTTCAGACACAAATATATCTTGAAAATAGTCTGGTATACACCAGTAAATTATAACTGTGGTTTTGCTGTCCCACGGTAAAAAATCTCTATTATCCAGCATTTTGTATTTTTTCTATAAAGAAAAACAGTAATAGTGTCTCCTGATTGTTCAGACACCAATATATCTGTTTAAAAGAGTTTGATATACACCAGTAAATTATAACTAGTTTTGCCGTTCCACGGTGAAAAATCTCTATTATCCTGCTTTTGGCATTTTTTTGCCATAAAGAAAAACAGGAATAGTGTCTCCTGATTGTTGAGACAGCAATATATCTGTTGAAAATAGTCTGGTATACACCAGTAAATTATAACTGTGGTTTTGCCGTTCCACTGTGAAAAATCTCTATTATCCTGCTTTTGGCATTTTTTGCCGTAAAGAAAAACAGTAATAGTGTCTCCTGATTGTTCAGACACAAATATATCTGTTGAAAATAGTCTGGTGTAGGCCCGAGAAATAGAACTGTGGTTTTGCAGTTCCACGGGTCAAATCTCTGTATTATCCTGCTTTTGTCATTTTTTGCCGTAAAGAAAAACACTAATAGTGTCTACTGTTTCTTCAGACACACATATATCTGTTGAAAATAGTCTGCTATACACCAGTAAATTATAACTGTGGGTTTGCCGTCCCACAGTAAAAAAAATCTCTATTATCCTACTTTTGGCATTTTTTGCCGTAAAGAAAAGCAGTAATAGTGTCTCCTGATTGTTCAGACACAAATATGTCTGGTGAAAATATTCTGGTGTAGGCCCAAGAAATAGTGCAGTTCCACGTGTCAAGTCTCTGTATTATCCTGCTTTTGGCATTTTTGGCCGTAAAGAAAGACAGTATTAGTGTCTCCTGATTGTTCAGACACAAATATATCTGTTGAAAAGAGTCTGGTATACAGCAGTAAATTATAACTGTGGTTTTGCCGTTCCACGGTTAACAATCTCTATTATCCTACTTTTGGCATTTTTTGCCGTAAAGAAAAGCGGTAATAGTGTCTCCTGATTGTTCAGACACAAATATATCTGTTGAAAATAGTCTGGTGTAGGCCCAAGAAATAGAACTGTGGTTTTGCAGTTCCAAGTGTAAAATCTCTATTATCCAGCTTTTGGTATTTTTTTCTGAAAAGAAAAACAGTAATAGTGTCTCCTGATTGTTCAGACACAAATATATCTGTTGAAAATAATCTGGTGTAGGACCAAGAAATAGAACTGTGGTTTTGCTACTCCACAGGTCAAATCTCTGTATTATCCTGCTTTTGCCATTTTTTGCCATAAAGAAAAACAGTAATAGTGTCTCCTGACTGCTCAGACACAAATATGTCTGTTGAAAATAGTCTGGTGTAGGCCCGAGAAATAGAACTGTGGTTTTGCAGTTTTAAGGGTCAAATCTCTGTATTATCCTGCTTTTGCCATTTTTTGCCGTAAAGAAAAATATTAATAGTGTCTCCTGATTGTTCAGACACAAATATATCTGTTTAAAAGAGTCTGGTATACACCAATAATTTATAACTGTGGTTTTGCTGTCCCACGTTAAAAAAATCTTTTATCCTTCATTTGGCATTTTTTGCCGTAAAGAAAAACAGTAATAGTGTCTCCTGATTGTTCAGACACAAATATATCTGTTTAAAAAAGTCTGGTATACACCAGTAAATTATAACTGTGGTTTTGCCGTCTTACGGTAAAAATTCTCTATTATCCAGCTTTTGGTATTTTTCTGAAAAGAAAAACAGTAATAGTGTCTCCTGATTGTTCAGACACAAATATATCTGTTGAAAATAATCTGGTGTAGGACCAAGAAATAGAACTGTGGTTTTGTAGTTCCACGGGTCAAATCTCTGTTTTAGCCTGCTTTTAGCATTTTTTGGTGTAAATTAAAACAGTAATAGTGTCTCCTGATTGTTCAGAAAAAAATATATCTGTTTAAAGGTGTCTGGTATACACTAATAAATTATAACTGTGGTTTTGACGTTCCATGGTGAAAAATCTCTATTATCCTGCTTTTGGCATTTTTCCGTAAAGAAAACAGATATAGTGTCTCCTGATTGTTCAGACACAAATATATTTGTTTAAAAGAGTCTGGTATACACCAGTAAATTATAGCTGTGGTTTTGCTGTCCCACGGTAAAAAATCTCTATTATCCTGCTTTTTGCATTTTTTCCGTAAAGAAAACAGTAATAGTGTCTCCTGATTGTTCAGACACAAATATATCTGTTTAAAAGAGTCTGGTGTAGGCCTGAGAAATAGATCGGTGGTCTTGCAGTTCCATTGATCATATCTCTGTATTATCCTGCTTTTGATATTTTTTGCCGCAAAGAAAAACAGTAATAGTGTTTTCTGATTGTTCAGACACAAATATATCTGTTTAAAAGAGTCTGGTGTACACCAGTTAATTATAACTGTGGTTTTGCCGTCCCACGGTAAAAAAAACCTCTATTATCCAGTTTTTGGTATTTTTTCCATAAAGAGTAACAGTAATAGTGTCTCCTGATTGTTCAGACACAAATGTATCTGTTGAAAATAGTGTGGTGTAGGCCCGAGAAATAGAACTGTGGTTTTGCAGTTCCACGGGTCAAATCTCTGTATTATCCTGCTTTTGCCATTTTTTGCCATAAAGAAAAACAGTAATAGTGTCTCCTGATTGTTCAGACACAAATATATCTGTTTAAAATAGTCTGGTATACACCAGTAAATTATAACTGTGGTTTTGCCTTTCCACGGTGAAAAATCTCTTATTATCCTGCTTTTGGCATTTTTTACCATAAAGAAAAACATTAATAGTGTCTTCTGATTGCTCAGACACAAATATATCTGTTGAAAATAGTCTGGTGTAGGCCCTAGAAATAGAACTGTGGTTTTGCAGTTTTAAGGGTCAAATCTCTACTATCTTGCTTTTGGCAATTTTTGCCGTAAAGAAAAACAGTAATAGTGTCTCCTGATTGTTCACACACAAATATATCTATTTAAAAGTGTCTGGTGTAAACCAATAAATTATAACTGTGGTTTTGCCGTCCCACGTTAAAAAAAATCTCTATTATCCTGCTTTTGGCATTTTTTGCCGTAAAGAAAAACAGTAATAGTGTCTCCTGATTGTTCAGACACAAATATATCTGTGTAAGAGAGTCTAGTGTAGGCCCGAAAAATAGAACTGTGGTTTTGCAGTGCCACGGTAAAAAATCTCTATTATCCAGCTTTTGGTATTTTTTCCGTAAAGAAAAGTAGTAATAGTGTCTCCTGATTGTTCAGACACAAATATATCTGTTGAAAATAGTCTGGTGTAGGCCCGAGAAATAGAACTGTGGTTTTGCAGTTCCACGGGTCAAATCTCTGTATTTTCCTCCTTTTGGCATTTTTTGCCGTAAAGAAAAACAGTAATAGTGTCTCCTGATTGTTCAGACACAAATATATCTGTTGAAAATAGTCTGGTATACACCAGTAAATTATAACTGTGGTTTTGCCGTTCCACGATGAAAAATCTCTATTATCCTGCTTTTGTTATTTTTTCCGTAAAGGAAAACAGTAATAGCGGCTCCTGATTGTTCAGACACAAATATATCTGTTTAAAAGAGTCTGGTGTACACCAGTAAATTATTACTGTAGTTTTCCCGTTCCACGGTGAAAAATCTCTTATCCTGCTTGGATTTTTTGCCGTAAAGAAAAACAGTAATAGTGTCTCCTGATTGTTCATACACAAATATATCTGTTTAAAAGAGTCTGATATACACCAGTAAATTATAACTGTGGTTTTGCCGTCCCACGGTAAAAATTCTCTATTATCCAGCTTTTGGTATTTCTTCCATAAAGTAAAACAGTAATAGTGTCTCCTGATTGTTCAGACACAAATATATCTGTTTAAAAGAGTCTGGTATACACCAATAATTTATAACTGTGGTTTTGCTGTCCCACGTTAAAAAAATCTTTTATCCTTCATTTGGCATTTTTTGTCGTAAAGAAAAACAGTAATAGTGTCTCCTGATTGTTCAGACACAAATATATCTGTTTAAAAAAGTCTGGTATACACCAGTAAATTATAACTGTGGTTTTGCCGTCTTACGGTAAAAATTCTCTATTATCCAGCTTTTGGTATTTTTTCTGAAAAGAAAAACAGTAATAGTGTCTCCTGATTGTTCAGACACAAATATATCTGTTGAAAATAGTGTGGTGTAGGCCCAAGAAATAGAACTGTGGTTTTGCAGTTCCACGGGTCAAATCTCTGTATTATCCTGCTTTTGCCATTTTTTGCCATAAAGAAAAACAGTAATAGTGTCTCCTGATTGTTCAGACACAAATATATCTGTTTAAAATAGTCTGGTATACACCAGTAAATTATAACTGTGGTTTTGCCTTTCCACGGTGAAAAATCTCTTATTATCCTGCTTTTGGCATTTTTTACCATAAAGAAAAACAGTAATAGTGTCTCCTGATTGCTCAGACACAAATATATCTGTTGAAAATAGTCTGGTATACACCAGTAAATTATAACTGTGGTTTTGCCGTTCCACGATGAAAAATCTCTATTATCCCGCTTTTGTCATTTTTTCCGTAAAGGAAAACAGTAATAGCGGCTCCTGATTGTTCAGACACAAATGTATCTGTTGAAAATAGTCTGGTGTTGGACCGAGAAATAAAACTGTGGTTTTGCAGTTCCAAGGGAGAAATCTCTATTATCCTGCTTTTGACATTTTTTGCCATAAAGAAAAACAGTAATAGTGTCTCCTGATTGTTCAGACATAAATACATCTGTTTAAAAGAATCTTGTATACACCAGTAAATTATAACTGTGTTCTTGCCGTTCCACGGTGAAAAATCTCTATTGTCCTGCTTTTGGCATTTTTGTACCGTAGAGAAAAACAGTAATAGTGTCTCCTGATTGTTCAGACACAAATATATCTGTTGAAAATAGTCTGGTGTAGGCCCGAGAAATAGAACTGTGGTTTTGCAGTTCCACGGGTCAAATCTCTGTATTATCCTGCTTTTGGCATTTTTTGCCGTAAAGAAAAACAGTAATAGTGTCTCCTGATTTTTCAGACACAAATATATCTGTTGGAAATAGTCTAGTGTACGCCCGAGAAATAGAACTGTGGTTTTGCAGTTCCAAGGGTCAAATCTCTGTATTATCCTGCTTTTGGCATTTTTTGCCGTAAATAAAAACAGTAATAGTGTCTCCTGATTGTTCAGACACAAATATATCTGAAAATAGTCTGGTTTAGGCCTGAGAAATAGAACTGTGGTTTTGCAGTTCCACGGGTCAAACCTCTGTATTGTCCTGCTTTTGGTATTTTTTCCGTAAAGAATAACAGTAATAAAGTCTCCTGAATATTCAGACACCAATATATCTGTTTAAAATAGTCTGGTGTAGGCCCGAGAAATAGAACTGTGGTTTGGCAGTTCCATGAGTCAAATCTCTGTTTTTTCCTGCTTTTGGCATATTTTTCGGTAAAGAAAAACAGTAATAGTGTCTCCTGATTTTTCAGACGCAAATATATCTGTTGAAAATAGTCTGGTATAGGCCCAAGAAATAGAACTGTGGTTTTGCCGTTCCACGGTGAGAAATCTGTATTATCCTGCTTTTGGCATTTTTTGCCTTAAAGAAAAACAGTAATAGTGTCTCCTTATTATTCAGACACAAATATATCTGTTTAAAAGGGTCTGGTATACACCAGTAAATTATAACTGTGGTTTTGCCGTTCCACAGTGAAAAATCTCTATTATCCTGCTTTTGGCATTTTTTGCTGTAAAAAAAAACCGTAACAGTGTCTCCTGATTGTTCAGACACAAATATATCCGTTGAAAACATTCTGGTGTAGACCCGAGAAATAGAACTGTGGTTTTGCAGTTCCACGGGTCATATCTCTATTATCCTTTTTTCATTTTTTTCCGTAAAGGAAAACCGTAATAGTGTCTCCTGATTGTTCAGACACAAATATATCTGTTTAAAAGAGTCTGGTATACACCAGTAAATTATACCTGTGGTTTTGCCGTTCCACGGTGAAAAATCTATTATCCTGCTTTTGACATTTTTGTGCCATAGAGAAAAACAGTAATAGTGTCTCCTGATTGTTCAGACACAAATATATCTGTTGAAAATAGTCTGGTGTTGGACCGAGAAATAAAACTGTGGTTTTGCAGTTCCAAGGGAGAAATCTCTATTATCCTGCTTTTGGCATTTTTTGCCATAAAGAAAAACAGTAATAGTGTCTCCTGATTGTTCAGACATAAATACATCTGTTTAAAAGAATCTTGTATACACCAGTAAATTATAACTGTGTTTTTGCCGTTCCACGGTGAAAAATCTCTATTGTCCTGCTTTTGGCATTTTTGTACCGTAGAGAAAAACAGTAATAGTGTCTCCTGATTGTTCAGACACAAATATATCTGTTGAAAATAGTCTGGTATACACCAGTAAATTATAACTGTGGTTTTGCCGTTCCACGATGAAAAATCTCTATTATTCTGCTTTTGTCATTTTTTCCGTAAAGGAAAACAGTAATAGTGGCTCCTGATTGTTCAGACACAAATATATCTGTTTAAAAGAGTCTGGTATACACCAGTAAATTATTACTGTAGTTTTCCCGTTCCACGGTGAAAAATCTCTTAACCTGCTTTGGATTTTTTGCCGTAAAGAAAAACAGTAATAGTGTCTCCTGATTGTTCATACACAAATATATCTGTTTAAAAGAGTCTGATAAACACCAGTAAATTATAACTGTGGTTTTGCCGTCCCACGGTAAAACTTCTCTATTATCCAGCTTTTGGTATTTCTTCCATAAAGTAAAACAGTAATAGTGTCTCCTGATTGTTCAGACACAAATATATCTGTTGAGAATAGTCTGGTGTAGGGCCAAGAAATAGAACTGTGGTTTTGCAGTTCCAAGTGTAAAATCTCTATTATCCTGCTTTTGGCATTTTTTGCCATAAATTAAAACAGTAATAGTGTCTCCTGACTGTTCAGACAGAATTATATCTGTTTAAAATAGTCTGGTGTAGGCCCGAGAAATAGAACTGTTGTTTTGCAGTTCCACGGTAAAAAATCTCTATTATACAGCTTTTGGTATTTTTTCCGTAAAGAATAACAGTAATAGTGTCTCCTGATTGTTCAGACACAAATATATCTGTTTAAAAGAGGCTAGTGTAGGCCCGAAAAATAGAACTGTTATTTTGCAGTTCCACGGTAAAAAATCTCTATTATACAGCTTTTGGTATTTTTTTCCGTAAAGAAAAAGAGTAATAGTGTATCCTGATTGTTCAGACATAAATATATCTGTTTAATAGAGTCTGGCATACACCAGTAAATTATAACTGTGCTTTTGCCTTTCCAAGGGTCAAATCTCTGTATTATCCTGCTTTTGGCATTTTTTGCCGTAAAGAAAAACAGTAATAGTGTCTCCTGATTTTTCAGACGCAAATATATCTGTTGAAAAGAGTCTGGTATGCACCAGTACATTATAACTGTGGTACGCCGTCCCACGGTAAAAAATCTCTATTATCCTGCTTTTGGTATATTTTCCATAAAGAAAAACAGTAATAGTGTCTCCTGATTGTTCAGACACAAATATATCTGTTGAAAATAGTCTGGTGTAGGACCCAGAAAAAGAACTGTGGTTTTCCAGTCCCAAGGGTCAAATCTCTATTATCCTGCTTTTCGCATTTTTTGCCGTAAATTAAAAAAAGTAAGAGTGTCTCCTGATTTTTCAGACACCATAGTCTGGTGTAGGCAAGAGAAATAGAACTGTGGTTTTGCCGTCCCAAGGTAAAAAACTCTATTATCCAGCTTTTGGTATTTTTTCCGTATAGAAAAACAGTAATAGTGTCTCCTGATTGTTTAGACACCAATATATCTGTTTAAAAAGAGTCTGGTGTACACCAGTAAATTATAACTGTGGTTTTGCCTTTCCACGTTGAAAATCTCTATTATCCTGCTTTTGGCATTTTTTGCCATAAAGAAAAACAGTAATACTGTCTCCTGATTGCTCAGACTCATATATATCTGAAGATAGTCTGGTTTAGGCCTGAGAAATAGAACTGTGGTTCTGCAGTTCCATGGGTCAAGTCTCTGTATTATCCTGCTTTTGACAGTAATAGTGTCTCCTGATTGTTCAGACAGAAATATATCTGTTTAAAAGAGTCTGGTATACACCAGTAAATTATAACTGTGGTTTTGCCGTCCCAAGGTAAAAAACTCTATTATCCAGCATTTGGTATTTTTTTCCGTAAAGAATAACAGTAATAAAGTCTCCTGAATATTCAGACACAAATATATCTATTGAAAATAGTCTGGTGTAGGCCACAGAAATAGAACTGTGATTTTGCATTTCCACGGGTCAAATCTCTGTATTATCCTGCTTTTGGCATTTTTTGCCGTAAAGAAAAACAGTAATAGTGTCTCCTGATTGTTCAGACACAAATATATTTGTTGAAAATAGTCTGGTGTAGTTCTGAGAAACAGAACTGTGATTTTGCACTTCCACGGGTAAAATCTCTGTATGATCCGGCTTTTGGCATTTTTTCCCGTAAAGAAAAACAGTAATAGTGTCTCCTGATTGTTCAGACACAAATATATCTGTTTAAAAGAATCTTGTATACACCAGTAAATTATAACTGTGGTTTTGCCATTCCACGGTGAAAAATCTCTATTATCCTGCTTTTGGCATTTTTGTGCCGTAGACTAAAACAGTAATAGTGTCTCCTGATTGTTCAGACACAAATATATCTGTTGAAAATAGTCTGGTGTAGGACCGAGAAATAGAACTGTGGTTTTGCAGTTCCTAGGGTCAAATCTCTATTATCCTGCTTTTTGCATTTTTTGTCATAAAGAAAAACAGTAATCGTGTGTCCTGATTGTTCAGACACCAATATATCTGTTTAAAAAGAGTCTGGTATACACCAGTAAATTATATTTGTGGTTTCGCCGTTCCACGGTGAAAATCTCTATTATCCTGCTTTTGGCATTTTTTGCCGTAAAGAAAAACAGTAATAGTGTCTCCTGATTGTTCAGACACAAATATATCTGAAAATAGTCTGGTTTAGGCCTGAGAAATAGAACTGTGGTTTTGCAGTTCCACGGGTCAAACCTCTGTATTGTCCTGCTTTTGGTATTTTTTCCGTAAAGAATAACAGTAATAAAGTCTCCTGAATATTCAGACACCAATATATCTGTTTAAATTAGTCTGGTGTAGGCCCGAGAAATAGAACTGTGGTTTGGCAGTTCCATGAGTCAAATCTCTGTTTTTTCCTGCTTTTGGCATATTTTTCGGTAAAGAAAAACAGTAATAGTGTCTCCTGATTGTTCAGACGCAAATATATCTGTTGAAAATAGTCTGGTATAGGCCCAAGAAATAGAACTGTGGTTTTGCTGTTCCACGGTGAAAAATCTGTATTATCCTGCTTTTGGCATTTTTTGCCTTAAAGAAAAACAGTAATAGTGTCTCCTTATTATTCAGACACAAATATATCTGTTTAAAAGAGTCTGGTATACACCAGTAAATTATAACTGTGGTTTTGCTGTTCCACAGTGAAAAATCTCTATTATCCTGCTTTTGGCATTTTTTGCTGTAAAAAAAAAACAGTAACAGTGTCTCCTGATTGTTCAGACACAAATATATCCGTTGAAAACATTCTGGTGTAGATCCGAGAAATAGAACTGTGGTTTTGCAGTTCCACGGGTCATATCTCTATTATCCTGCTTTTGGCATTTTTTTCCGTAAAGAAAAACAGTAATAGTGTCTCCTGATTGTTCAGACACAAATATATCTGTTTAAAAGAGTCTGGTATACACCAGTAAATTATACCTGTGGTTTTGCCGTTCCACGGTGAAAAATCTCTATTATCCTGCTTTTGCCATTTTTGTGCCATAGAGAAAAACAGTAATAGTGTCTCCTGATTGTTCAGACAAAAATATATCTGTTGAAAATAGTCTGGTGTTGGACCGAGAAATAAAACTGTGGTTTTGCAGTTCCAAGGGAGAAATCTCTATTATCCTGCTTTTGGCATTTTTTGCCATAAAGGAAAACAGTAATAGTGTCTCCTGATTGTTCAGACATAAATACATCTGTTTAAAAGAATCTTGTATACACCAGTAAATTATAACTGTGTTTTTGCCGTTCCACGGTGAAAAATCTCTATTGTCCTGCTTTTGACAATTTTTGTACCGTAGAGAAAAACAGTAATAGTGTCTCCTGATTGTTCAGACACAAATATATCTGTTGAAAATAGTATGGTGTAGGCCCGAGAAATAGAACTGTGGTTTTGCAGTTCCACGGGTCAAATCTCTGTATTATCCTGCTTTTGGCATTTTTTGCCTTAAAGAAAAACAGTAATAGTGTCTCCTGATTGCTCAGACACAAATATATCTCAAAATAGTCTAGTGTAGGCCAAAGAAATAGAACTGTGGTTTTGCAGTTCCACAGGTCAAATCTCTGTATTATCCTGCTTTTGGCATTTTTTGCCATAAATGAAAACAGTAATAGTGTTACCTGATTGTTCAGACACAAATATATCCGTTGAAAACAGTCTGCTCTAGGCCCGAGAAATAGAACTGTGGTTTTGCAGTTCCACCGTGACAAATCTCTATTATCCTACTTTTGGCATTTTTTTGCCTTAAAGGAAAACAGTAATAGCGTCTCCTGATTGTTCAGACACAAATATATCTGTTTAAAAGAGTCTGGTATACTCCAGTAAATTATAACTGTGGTTTTGCCTTTCCACGGTGAAAAATCTCTATTTTCCTGCTTTTGGAATTTTTTGCCATAAAGAAATACAGTAACAGTTTCTCCTGATTGTTCAGACACAAATACATCCGTTGAAAACAGTCTGGTGTAGGCCCGAGAAATAGAACTGTGGTTTTGCAGTTCCACAGGTCAAATCTCTGTATTATCCTGCTTTTGGCATTCTTTGCCGTAAAGAAAAACAGTAATAGTGTCTCCTGATTGTTCAGACAAAAATTTATCTGTTGAAAAGAGTCTGGTGTAGGCCCGAGAAATAAAAATGTGGTTTTGCCGTTCCACGGTGAAAAATCTCTATTATCCTGCTTTTGGCATTTTTTGCCTTAAAGAAAAACAGTAATAGTGTCTCCTGATTGTTCAGACACAAATATATCTGTTGAAAATAGTCTGGTGTAGGAACGAGAAATAGAACTGTGGTTTTGCAGTTCCCAGGGTCAAATCTCTATTATCCTGCTTTTGGCATTTTTTGTCATAAAGAAAAACAGTAATCGTGTGTTCTGATTGTTCAGACACCAATATATCTGTTTAAAAAGAGTCTGGTATACACCAGTAAATTATATCTGTGGTTTCGCCGTTCCACGGTGAAAATCTCTATTATCCTGCTTTTGGCATTTTTTGCCGTAAAGAAAAACAGTAATAGTGTCTCCTGATTGTTCAGACACAAATATATCTGAAAATAGTCTGGTTTAGGCCTGAGAAATAGAACTGTGGTTTTGCAGTTCCACGGGTCAAACCTCTGTATTGTCCTGCTTTTGGTATTTTTTCCGTAAAGAATAACAGTAATAAAGTCTCCTGAATATTCAGACACCAATATATCTGTTTAAAATAGTCTGGTGTAGGCCCGAGAAATAGAACTGTGGTTTGGCAGTACCATGAGTCAAATCTCTGTTTTTTCCTGCTTCTGGCATATTTTTCGGTAAAGAAAAACAGTAATAGTGTCTCCTGATTGTTCAGACGCAAATATATCTGTTGAAAATAGTCTGGTATAGGCCCAAGAAATAGAACTGTGGTTTTGCTGTTCCACGGTGAAAAATCTGTATTATCCTGCTTTTGGCATTTTTTGCCTTAAAGAAAAACAGTAATAGTGTCTCCTTATTATTCAGACACAAATATATCTGTTTAAAAGAGTCTGGTATACACCAGTAAATTATACCTGTGGTTTTGCCGTTCCACAGTGAAAAATCTCTATTATCCTGCTTTTGCCATTTTTGTGCCATAGAGAAAAACAGTAATAGTGTCTCCTGATTGCTCAGACACAAATATATCTCAAAATAGTCTAGTGTAGGCCAAAGAAATAGAACTGTGGTTTTGCAGTTCCACAGGTCAAATCTCTGTATTATCCTGCTTTTGGCATTTTTTGCTATAAATAAAAACAGTAATAGTGTTACCTGATTGTTCAGACACAAATATATCCGTTGAAAACAGTCTGGTGTAGGCCCGAGAAATAGAACTGTGGTTTTGCAGTTCCACAGGTCAAATCTCTGTATTATCCTGCTTTTGGCATTCTTTGCTGTAAAGAAAAACAGTAATAGTGTCTCCTGATTGTTCAGACACAAATATATCTGTTTAAAAGAGTCTGGTATACACCAGTAAATTATAACTGTAGTTTTGCAGTTCCACGGTAAAAAGCTCTATTATCCAGCTTTTGTTTTTTTTTCCGTAAAGAGTAACAATAATAAAGTCTCCTGAATGTTCAGACACCAATATATCTGTTTAAAATAGTCTGGTGTAGGCCAGAGAAATAGAACTGTGGTTTTGCAGTTTAACGGGTCAAATCTCTGTATTTTCCTGCTTTTGGCATTTTTTTCCATAAAGAAAAAGAGTAATAGTGTCTCCTGATTGTTCAGACACAAATATATCTGTTGAAAATAGTCTGGTGTAGGCCAGAGAAATAGAACTGTGGTTTTGTAGTTCCATTGGTTAAATCTCTATTATCCTAATTTTGGCATTTTTTCCCGTAAATAAAAACAGTAATAGTGTCTCCTGATTGTTCAGACACAAATTTATCTGTTGGAAATAGTCTGGTGTAGACCCGAGAAATAAAAATGTGGTTTTGCCGTTCCACGGTGAAAAATCTCTATTATCATGCTTTTGGAATTTTTTCCCATAAAGAAAAACAGAAATAGTGTCTCCTGATTGTTCAGACACAAATATATCTGTTTAGAAGAGTCTGGTATACACCAGTAAATTATAAATGTGGTTTTGCAGTCCCACGGTAAAAAGCTCTATTATCCAGCTTTTGTTTTTTTTTTCCGTAAAGAATAACAGCAAAGAAGTCTCCTGAATGTTCAGACACCAATATATCTGTTGAAAATAGTCTGGTGTAGGCCCGAGAAATAGAACTGTTTTTTTGCCGTTCCACGGTGAAAAATCTCTATTATCCTGCTTTTGGCATTTTTTGCCATAAAGAAAAACAGTAATAGTGTCTCCTGATTGTTCAGACACAAATATATCTGTTGAAAATAGTCTGGTGTTGGATCGAGAAATAAAACTGTGGTTTTGCAGTTCCAAGGGACCAATCTCTATTATCCTGCTTTTGACATTTTTTGCCTTAAAGAAAAACAGTAATAGTGTCTCCTGATTGCTCAGACACAAATATATTTGAAAATAGTCTGGTGTATTCCCAAGAAATATAACTGTGGTTTTGCAGTTCCAGAGGTCAAATCTCTGTATTATCCTGCTTTTGGCATTTTTTGCCATAAAGAAAAACAGTAATAGTGTCTCCTGATTGTTCAGACACAAATATATCTGTTGAAAATAGTCTGGTGTAGGCCCGAGAAATAGAACTGTGGTTTTGCCGTTTCACGGTAAAAAATCTCTATTATCCTGCTTTTTGCATTTTTTGCCTTAAAGAAAAACACTAATAGTGTCTCCTGATTGTTCAGACACCAATATATCTGTTGAAAACAGTCTGGTGTAGGCCCGAGAAATAGAACTGTGGTTCTGCAGTTCCACGTGTCAAATCTCTGTATTATCCTGCTTTTGGCATTTTTTGCCATAATGAAAAACAATAATAGTGTCTCCTGATTTTACAGACACATATATCTATTGAAAATAGTCTGGTGTAGGTTTGAGAAATAGAACTGTGGTTTTGCAGTTCCACGGGTCAAATCTCTGTATTATCCTGCTTTTGCCATTTTATCCCGTAAAGAAAAACAGTAATAGTGTCTCCTGATTGCTCAGACACAAATATATCTGTTGAAAAGAGTCTGGTATTCACCAGTAAATTATAACCGTGGTTTTGCCATTCCACGGTGAAAAATCTATTTTATCCTGCTTTTGTCATTTTTTGCCTTAAAGAAAAACAGGAATAGTGTCTCCTGATTGTTCAGACACAAATATATCTGTTTAGAAGAGTCTGGTACACACCAGTAAATTCTAACTGTGGTTTTGCCGTTCCACTGTGAAAAATCTCTATTATCCTGCTTTTGGCATTTTTTGCCATAAAGAAAAACAGTAATATTGTCTCCTGATTGTTCAGACACAAATATATCTGTTGAAAATAGTCTGGTGGAGACCCGAGAAATAGAACTGTGGTTTTGCAGTTCCACGGGTCAAATCTCTGTATTATCCTGCTTTTGCCATTTTATCCCATAAAGAAAAACACTAATAGTGTCTCCTGATTGTTCAGACACAAATATATCTGTTTAACGGAGTCTTGTGTACACCAGTAAATTATAACTGGTTTTGCCGTCGCACGGTAAAAAACTCTATTATCCAGCCTTTGGTATTTTTTCCGTAAAGAATAACAGTAACGAAGTCTCCTGAATGTTCAGATACCAATATATCTGTTGAAAATAGTCTGGTGTAGGCCCCAGAAATAGAACTGTGGTTTTGCAGTTCCATGGGTCAAATCTCTGTATTTTGCTGCTTTTGGCATTTTTTTCCGTAAGGAAAAATAGTACTAGTGTCTCCTGATTGTTCAGACACAAATATATCTGTTGAAAATAGTCTGGTGTAGGCCCGAGAAATAGAACTGTGGTTTTGCAGTTCCACGCTTTATCCTGCTTTTGGCATTTTTTGCTGTAAAGAAAAACAGTAATAGTGTCTCCTGATTTTTCAGACACAGATATATCTGTTGAAAATAGTCTGGTGTAGGCCTGAGAAATAGAACTGTGGTTTTACAGTTCCATGGGTCAAATCTCTGTATTATCCTGCTTTTGGCATTTTTTCCCATAAAGAAAAACAGTAATAGTGTCTCCTGGTTGTTCAGACGCAAATATATCTGTTGAAAATAGTCTGGTGTAGGCCCGAGAAATAGAGCTGTGGATTTGCCGTTCCACGGTGAAAAATCCTGCTTTTGGCATTTTTTGCCATAAAGAAAAACAGCAATATTGCTATTGCTATTCTCCTTATTACCACTATACACTTGTTATCTTCCGGTCATTTTTGACCGGACTTAATAAAGTCTTGATTTTTAGCTAATTTAAGTGTTTTAATTGAATTATTTTTGCAGTATTATATTGTATGTGAACCTGGTTGTTTATAAACAAATGAAAAATGGAAAGAAAACTTACTTTTTATTTTTTTTTGTGTCAAAACATTTAACATGGCTTTATTGGAATATTTATGCATATTGCATATTTGCACGTACAAAAATAATTATTCATCCAACTGTAAACTATAACTAATAACAATAAACTAAATGTAATTATATTATTTTCCAAAAAAAAAAAAAAAAAATTAACAGTTCAGTTTTTTATATGTAAAATTATAAATAAGTCACACGGTGTAAAATTTACTGTTTGCAATTGTCACAGGTATAATTGCCATGTCTTTTGCATAAATATTTTCCACATCTGTAACATATCACATTTGGTTTGTGATTGCTTGATGTTGGACAGAAGTCGCATTGTTTCCGTTTTAGGCTGGTTGCGTTGCTGGTGGCGTCCATGGGTATTGTAGCAGTGCTGGTGTAAGCTGTTGGTTCACTTTCTTTATCTTGCTGTTGGATCCTGTGGACAATGGCTGCCGCTCCATCAGCTCTGGGTGTTACCTTTCGTTCTTCGATATATGGGCTAACCAGTGATTTTCCCAACTCCTCTATAAAAAGTCTTCTCTTATATAGTTTATTTTTGTTCCAATTTGGGTCTATTTCCTTCCATAGCACGAATGCATTGTATGCTGACACATCAAGCATATTGTAAAAAATCACCATTGGCCACCGATTTGTTTTGCGCTTACAGGTGTAAGTGCCTATCAGTTGATCTAGAGTATCAACAGCCCCTTTTGTAGCATTATATTCTAAAATGATGTCCGGTTTTCTGTCATCTCTCTTACTTATTTCACTATCATGATGCATTGTGCTCATCAGAATTACCTGCTTGTGTTTTTTTGGGACGTAAGATACTACTGTGGTTTCCTTAGTAAAATAAAACATAGAACTATAAATGTCTCTCTTACTGAGAATACCTTGCTGCAGTTCTGGCTTATTTTTTCTAATAGTACCCAACATGGTCATTTTTCTTTTCATCAACATCTGCCCTAATTGATATGATGTAAAAAAAATTGTCGCATGTGACATTTTGTCCTTTGAGTCCCTGGGTCAAATCCAAGACTACTCGCATGCCTTGATTTTTTTCGGCTCTTTCTCCAGCTTGTTTTCCTATGTATACCTGTGCATTTAGAGCATACGCACTTTTTCTGTCGCACAGAGTCCATATTTTGATGCCGTACTTTGCAGGCTTACATGGAATATACTGCCTGAACGGACACCTACCTCTGAACGAGACTAATTGCTCATCTACAGTCACATTGTCACCAGGATTATAAAATATTGGCAGATTTTCTACCCATTTCTTCCCACAAATCTCTAATAGGGGCAAGTTTGTCTGTGGCTCTTCTTTCAATTCGATTGCTTTTATTATCAAAACGAAGGACTCTTGAAATTTGATGAAATCTTTTCACAGACATTGTGGCCCTAAATATGTGGCAACCAGTTTCTGAATCCCATAAACTACTGGTTGACTCACCGTATGACCTGTAGACTCCTGCTAACAGTAGTAATCCTATGAAAGCATTTAGAGCTGTCAAATCTAAAGTATTCCATTTCTCGCCATAAACTTGTTGTCCCTCAATGTTGGACATTTGGATTATGATGTTTTGTATGGTAATATTTATAAACAATTTGAATGCAGATTGTATGTCATCAATTCTTGATATAGCATACCTGGTAGGACCAGGTGTACCTTTTATGACATCTTTAGAAGACATTCTACCAGACTGAGTAAAAGGCTGCAGGTTCCAAATGACATCTTTGTTCTTTGAAAGGATTTCTTGGATCCCACTAGTTGTCTGGGTTTCCTCATCAGATTCCACTTCAGAATCAGATTGCTCTGCATTGAATTCCCCATCACTTATGTGGTCCTCCTCTTCTGACACATTCTCAGGCGGGGCATCATCATCAGAATTAGAGGCGTTTACAAAGTCCTCCAAATCTCTTTCAGTCATTATATGTTTTCTCATTAGGCAAAGAGGCAACACTCTGGAATGAAAACATAAAATATACATAAAAAATAATAATACAATGAGAGAACAAACTATTACCAGTTTTACAACAATAAACACAATTAGGGCCCCATCACACATTGAGAAATCCCCTGCGATTGTGATGCTGGCATCGCAAACAAGACCATCCATATAAGCATGCACTCATTCTATCAATCGCTGCTTTACACTATAACATCTAATCAAAAGAATTGAATACTTTGACAATAAAAAATAGTTTATCTGCTACATACCTGTAAAGACGATCCTTTAGAACTCTGTTGTCTGTATATGTCCTTTCTGCTCTCTCTCCAGCTGGACTGAAAATGAAACTGGATAGACTACTATGGCAATTGTCTACTAATAGGATAAAATAAACCCCACCCCCACCCTTTAGGATAAGAGCTCAGAGTAAAGCAAACACACTTTTCAGACAGAATTTATTAGTACTCTTTCAGGTCAGTATTTCACAGAAATTAGATCAGGGATCACAAGTGAAAAAAGAGAATATGTTCATTTACAATATGAAATGTTGAGAACTGAATTGAACTATTTTACAGGAACAGCAGGGTAAAAATATTTGGCACATAACTATACTGGAAGGTAATCCATCAGCAGTATTGTAATGAGAAAATGTATGTATGTGTAAATCTACATGGACCAAAAGGACCTAAATAAATTGATAAATAGTAGTGCATGTAATATATAGTCCAAAATGAGATTATAGCTCCTTTATTTTACTCATAAAATGGCTGGAGATCACTATAAAAGGCTATCGGTCATTTTTGACCGAAGAGTACAAGTGTATAAAAAATTGTGGAGCAAAAAGTAAACATAAAAAAATATATATAACAATACACATAGTAAGAACCCCTCAAATGAGGAATAGTCAATCAACCACAAGTTTCAGAACCGCATATTGCATATTTTAAAAAAATATTAAAGTTCAAAATCAGTCGTTTTTGACCGAAGACAACAGCAGGGTTAAAGAAAAACAGTAATAGTGTCTCCTGATTGTTCAGACACCAATATATCTGTTTAAAAGAGTCTGGTATACATCAGTAAATTATAACTGTGGTTTTGCCGTTCCACGGTGAAAAATCTCTATTATCCTGCTTTTGGCATTTTTTGCCGTAAAGAAAAACAGTAATATTGTCTCCTGATTGTTCAGACACAAATATATCTGTTGAAAATAGTCTGGTGTAGGCCCGAGAAATAGAACTGTGGTTTTGCAGTTCCACGGCTCAAATCTCTCTATTATCCTGCTTTTGGCATTTTTTGCCGTAAAGAAAAACAGTAATAGTGTCTCCTGATTGTTCAGACGTAAATATATCTATTGAAAATAGTCTGGTGTAGGCCCGAGAAATAGAATTGTGCTTTTGCCGTTCCACAGTGAAAAATCTCTATTATCCTGCTTTTGGCATTTTTGGCCTTAAAGAAAAACAGTAATAGTGTCTCCTGATTGTTCAGACACAAATATATCTGTTGAAAATAGTCTGGTGTAGGTGTTAGAACTCTCCTGTTAAGTTTTGCTATCTTGCTGGTCACATGACCTTTTTTTGCCTATTTAGTCCTGCTCCGCCCTCCTGGCCTTGCTGAACTTCATTGTAATTTCTACTCTTAAGCTAGCCTGTTGCTAAGTACCTTTCTCTGTCAGTTTAGTTAGGTCTTCGGACCTTTATCTTCTATGCTGTGTGTTTGTCTTTTACTGCTACAATTTCTGCTAGGAGGTGTCCAACTTTATCCCAGTCCCTAGTTCTTGTAGGGATCCCTCCCTTGCATCTATATGTCTTCGTACAGACTAGCCGAGGACTTTAGCGGGTCTGATCGCAGGATCAGGTTCCCCGTTACACCGTAGGGATCTAGCTTAGTTCTATTGTAGGGACAGATCTCCTTTCTTTCCTTAGTGTTTGTAGCAGATCATAACAGTAGGCCCGAGAAGTAGAACTGTGGTTTTGCAGTTCCATGGGTCAAATCTCTGTATTTTCCTGCTTTTGGCATTTTTTTCCATAAAGAAAAACAGTAATTGTGTCTCCTGATTGTTCAGACGCAAATATATCTGTTGAAAATAGTCTGGTGTAGGCCCGAGAAATAGAACTGTGGTTTTGCCATTCCACGGTGAAAAATCTCTATTATCCTGCTTTTGGCATTTTTTGCCTTAAAGAAAAACAGTAATAGTGTCTCCTGATTGTTCAGACACCAATATATCTGTTTAAAAGAGTCTGGTATACACCAGTAAATTATAACTGTGGTTTTGCCGTTCTACGGTGAAAAATCTCTATTATCCTGCTTTTGGCATTTTTTGCCGTAAAGAAAAACAGTAATAGTGTCTCCTGATTGTTCAGACACAAATATATCTGTTGAAAATAGTCTGGTGTAGGCCCGAGAAATAGAACTGTGGTTTTGCAGTTCCAGGGGTCAAATCTCTGTATTTTCCTGCTTTTGGCATTTTTTTCCATAAAGAAAAACAGTAATAGTGTCTCCTGATTGTTCAGACGCAATTATATCTGTTTATAATAGTCTGGTGTAGGCCCGAGAAATACAACTGTAGTTTTGCCGTTCCACGGTGAAAAATCTCTATTATCCTGCTTTTGACATTTTTTGCCTTAAAGAAAAACAGTAATAGTGTCTCCTGAATAGTGTTGAGCCACCCCCGTATTGTTCGAGTTCGGTTCGTCGAACTGTTCGTCGAACACCTTCGAACACCGTTAAAACCAATGGCAGGCAAATAGAAACACATAGAAAACAACTTCAAAGGTGTCCAAAAGCTGACAAACTGCTCAGAAGACATAACTAACACATGGAAAAGTGACAAGTACATATAGTCATGCGAAAAGAAAAGAGGTGGAGAAGTAAAAGGAGGGGGAGACACAGATTTAGGCATGTCATGCCCTTCTAAAATCCAAAAAGTGAGAAGCCGACACGGCCAGTGTCGCCGGGTTTGTGCCAGAGCCGCGGTGGACCCTTACGGCCAGCCCCCCTCTCCCAATACTGGTGCCTGTCCGCTGGTGGGTCGAGCGAGCCCCCCTGTGGTGGAGGCAGCTCTAAGCTTTTTAATTTAAATTGTCTCTCTAATTTGAATGAATACACTTTAAATCATTTTACAAGGATCTATTGGAGGGCAAGTCTCATGCCAGCAGCCACTTAATTCCAGCTCCAGTAGCGTCCACTAAAGCTGCTGCAGTTAAAAAGCTTTTATAAGGATCGAGCTCAGCTGTCCACCGCAAGGCGTCCTACCCCCAGTCCCAGCCCCTATGCCTTGGGGTGCCTCCTGATGTTCTTCACTGAGTATCCCGTGGTCCCGAAGCATTTCCTTTGAAAAAATTAAGTGTCCAAACTGTTATGTTCTGCTACCAAAGCTAAGGAAAGAGAGGAGATCTGTCCCTACTATAGGACTCAGCTGAATCCCTACGATGTAACAGGGAACCTGATCCTGCGATCAGACCTGCTAAAGTCCTAATCTAGTCTGTACGGAGACCTATAGATGTGGGGAGGGAATCCCTACAAGTACTAAGGACTGGGAGGAATATGGGACACCTCCTAACAGAAATAGTAGCAGACAGACGAACAAACAAAATAGATAGAACATAGAGGTCCGTAGACCAAGCAAACTAACAGAGTTAGATACAGAGCACAGGCTAGCTAGAAAGTAGATATACAATGAAGTCCAGCAAAGCCAGAAGGGCGGAGCAGGATTAAATAGGCCAACAAGGTCATGTGACCAGCAAAGGAAAAAAAACCTAACAGCAAGGTTCTAACAGTACCCCCCCTTCTAAGAGGATCCTCCAGATCCCCTAGGACCAGGCTTATCAGGAAATCTCCTGTGAAACGCTCTGATAAGTCTGGACGCGGAAACATCATCTGACCTCACCCAAGAGTTATCCTTGGGTCCGAAACCTTTCCAGGCCACAAGATACTGCAAACTACCTCTATACCGTCTAGAGTCAAGGATGCGAGAAATTTCATATTCCCCGTCCTCCACCACCGGAGGAACAGAGGCAGAGGCGTCACCATCCGACACAACAGCTTTTTTTAACAGAGAGACATGAAAGACCGGATTAATTCTCCAGGAGGTAGGAACCTCCAACCTAACAGCAGATTGGTTGACAACCTGAAGCACCTTAAAGGGCCCTACAAACTTGGGACCCAATTTCTTAGAAGGAATCCTCAACCGCAGATTCCTAGAGGACAACCAAACCATGTCACCAACAGCGAACAAAACCTCCTGTCGTTTCCTATCAAAGTAGTCTTTAGATTTTCTGTTGGCCTCCTGAAGATTACCACGCACATCCGTCCAAACTCTTTCCAAATCACCGGAAAAATTCTCCTCCTCAGGCACGGCAGATCCCAACTTGGAGAACGACCCAAACGACGGATGTCTCCCAGAACAACAAAAAAAAGGCGAACAACCAGCAGAAGAAGATGTATGATTGTTCAGAGCAAATTCGGCAAGTGGCAGAAACTCAGACCACCCCTCTTGATTGTCTGCCACAAAACAACGCAAGAACTGCTCAACATCCTGGTTTTTCCTTTCTGTCTGGCCATTAGATTCAGGATGATATCCGGACGAAAACGACAAATGAATTCCCAACCTGTCACAAAAGGCACGCCAAAAACGAGCCACGAACTGAGGACCCCTATCAGAAACAATGTCAGTAGGTACGCCATGAAGTCTGACAATTTCCTTGACAAAGGCCTTAGCGAGAGTTTTAGCGCAGGGCAGTTTGACGAAGGGAACCAAGTGACACATCTTGCTAAAACGGTCCACGACCACCCAGATGACAGTAAAACCCTCAGAGGGGGGAAGGTCAGTTATAAAGTCCATAGCCAAATGTGTCCAAGGAGCACTGGGGACCTCCAAAGGACAAAGCAACCCCGCAGCAGGAGTATGTGAGGACTTAGATCTAGCACATATAGTACATTGGCGCACCCACTTAATGACTTCCTTCTGCCATCCAGGCCACCAAAAACTGCGACCCACCAGTCTCTTGGTCTCAGAGATTCCGGGATGACCTGCCAACCGAGATTCGTGACACTCAACAAACAAATCTCTCCTAAAGGTCCCAGGCACAAACAACCTCCCATGAGGAGTGTTAGATGGGGCATTCTCCTGAGCTTTAAGAATCTCATCTTCCAAAACGGAGTCTAAAGCAGCTATCACAACACCTTCTTGTAAAATGTTTTCCTCTTTCTCAGCACCGACTATGGGAGAAAAACTGCGAGACAAGGCATCCGCCTTAACATTCTTAGTACCAGGGATGTAAGTAACGGAGAAATTAAACCGCGAGAAAAACAGTGCCCACCTAGCCTGACGGGCATTCAGGCGCTTGGCAGCATCAAGATATATCAGATTTTTATGATCCGTAAGAACCTGAACGGGAAATTCCGCACCTTCCAAGAAGTGGCGCCAGTGTTCAAATGCGAGTTTAATAGCCAATAATTCCCGATTACCAATATCGTAATTCAGTTCAGTCTCCGAAAATTTTTTTGAAAAAAAGGCACAGGGATGTAATCCATCCCCGTTATCCTGAGACAATACTGCGCCAACCCCCACAGAGGAAGCATCAACCTCAACCAAAAACGGCCTAGTAACATCAGGCTGCATAAGGATGGGAGCAGAGGTGAACCTCTCCTTGAGATACACAAAAGCTTCAATGGCCTCAGAAGACCACTGAACCGCATCAGCACCTTTCCTGGTGAGATCAGTCAGAGGTTTGACAATACTAGAAAAATTTTTTATGAATTTTCTGTAGTAATTGGCGAAACCCAAAAACCTCTGTATCGATTTCAAACCAATAGGCCTAGGCCATTCCTGCACAGCCTGAACCTTAACCGGATCCATCTCAAAACCTTTGCTGGAGATAATGTAGCCCAAAAAACTAATTCTCTGTACAGCGAACTCACATTTCTCCAGCTTAGCAAAAAGCGAATTGTCCATTAATAACTGTAATACCTCACGCACGCTCCGCCATTGAGACTCCAGATCTGGCGAATAAATCAAAATGTCATCCAAATACACAACCACATTTTTACCGATCAAAGGTCTAAGGATGTCATTAATCAGATTCTGAAAAAATGCAGGAGCATTAGTAAGACCAAAAGGCATAACCAGATTCTCAAAATGACCCACAGGAGTGTTAAAAGCAGTCTTCCATTCATCACCCTCCTTCATGCGCAACAGATTGTATGCCCCCTTAAGGTCAATTTTAGAGAACCACTTGGCCCCCAATAACTGGTTAAACAGATCAGGAATCAATGGCAGTGGGTAAGGATTGCGTACCGTAATTTTGTTAATCTCACGAAAATCCAGACAAGGACGTAAACCGCCGTCCTTTTTTTTTACAAAAAAAAATCCAACCGCCACAGGAGACTTAGAGGGCCTAATGTGACCGGCGGCCAAACTTGTCTGTATGTATTCCTCCAAAGCCTTCCTCTCAGGAATAGTAAGGTTAAATAAACGACTTTTAGGAAGAGTCGCTCCAGGGACAAATTCAATAGAACAATCATAGTCTCTATGGGGAGGCAAAACCTGCGATTCCTTCTCAGAAAAAACTCTCCAAAAATCCTGAATAGGAACAGGCAATTCTCCCCTATCCAAAGCTGCAATACGCCCGTTACAACACTTGTCATAACATTTATGGCTCCAGGATTTAATTTCACTGGTAGACCAATCCAGTACAGGATTGTGAAATTTTAACCAGGGCAAACCCAATATTACTGGAGAAGGCAAGTTATTCAACACTACCAAATCCAATTTCTCATGGTGAACACCATTAATAGTGAGAGGAAATTCACTGACCTTGAGAGTAATATTCTTCAAAGGGGAGCCATCCACAGAAACCACAGCAATGGGGGATGATAAAGGTTCAGGTTTTAAATTGAGTTTTTCCACGAATCCCCCATCAATTACATTCAGTGTAGACCCGCAATCAACAAACACCCGAAATTCCATTAATTTTTCCTGAGCAATCGTGGAAGCAGCTAAAAATATACCCTTGGAATTTAAACAGGCAATACGGGCGTGACTGACCATTTTTTTTTCTTTCTTCATACGAAGCTCACAGCCTTTAATCAAATGACCAGATTTTCCGCAATAGAAACACAAGCCTTCCGAAAAACGACGGTCTTTTTCTTGAGAGCGAGGTGCCACCGATCCAATCTCCATCGGTTCACCACTGTTAGTACACACATTATCATAACCAGAAACTGACATAGCAGAGGATTTGCTCTCATTAACCCTAGCACGCAGTCTTCTATCCACCCGTATAGCTAATTGCATAGCCTGTTGCAAATCCTCAGGTGTAGGATAAGCAATTAGCAGGTCTTTAACCCTTTCACTGAGCCCAGCAAGAAATAGACTTTTCAGAGCAGAATCGTTCCACCCTGTTTGAGTGGACCAACGACGAAAATGAGTACAATATTTTTCGACATTACCTGATCCTTGTTTTAAACGTCTCAACTCAGTCTCAGCTGAAGCCACACCGTCAGGATCATCATATAATAGTCCTAAAGCAGAAAAAAAACTATCCACTGATCTGAAGCATGTATCACTAGGTTGCAAAGAAAAGGCCCACTCCTGAGGCTCTTTGCGCAAAAGTGACATTATGAACCCTACGCGCTGGGATTCATCCCCAGAGGACTTGGGTCTCAAACGAAAATACAATAAGCAAGCATTTTTAAATGAAAAAAATTCTCGATGTTCACCAAAAAATAAATCCGGCAAACATACCTTAGGCTCCAAGAAATATGCTCCAGGACAGTTACTCACGTGCTGACGGAGCTCGGCCACTTCCAGAGAGAGTCCCTGCAGGTGTTTAGCCAAATCCTGAACCGACACCATGATGGAACAAAAAAAAAAAATCTTTCCTTAGAGAATTTGCAGGCTGGACTTACTGTTATGTTCTGCTACCAAAGCTAAGGAAAGAGAGGAGATCTGTCCCTACTATAGGACTCAGCTGAATCCCTACGATGTAACAGGGAACCTGATCCTGCGATCAGACCTGCTAAAGTCCTAATCTAGTCTGTACGGAGACCTATAGATGTGGGGAGGGAATCCCTACAAGTAGTAAGGACTGGGAGGAATATGGGACACCTCCTAACAGAAATAGTAGCAGACAGACGAACAAACAAAATAGATAGAACATAGAGGTCCGTAGACCAAGCAAACTAACAGAGTTAGATACAGAGCACAGGCTAGCTAGAAAGTAGATATACAATGAAGTCCAGCAAAGCCAGAAGGGCGGAGCAGGATTAAATAGGCCAACAAGGTCATGTGACCAGCAAAGGAAAAAAAACCTAACAGCAAGGTTCTAACACAAACTACAGGTGGTGTAGCTTGCTTAACAGCTGGGATAATCCGCTGACTAGCAGACACTGCTACTAGGCACAAAGTATTTCCTGGGATAGATGCAATTAAAAACTTGTAATTAGATACTCTCGTTGGATGCTGATAAAGCATTCCATAGAGTCTCCTGGCACACCATATATTATTCTCTTAAAAAGCTTGGGGTAGGGGTCTAGGGGACCCTTTTATAGCCAAAATCACGGCCCTGTATCGCAATACGTCACCTAGGCTGAAGATAAATGGAACTGTAGCACCCTGAGGGCTCGGTTGCTACAGACGTATTGCATCTCACTCTCAGGTAAGGATGGAGTGTGGATCAGGACCCGACACCTGCATGCATTACACCACATTGCCGTGGGGCAGGGCGACCAATATGCCCCTGTGATGGGCACGACAGTCCCTGTCCCTGGCTGGAGTGGGGGGAGGGAACACCGAGGAAGGGGAACCCTGTAGTGCAGGAGCAGGGAGGAAGCAGTTCCTGGGTGCATTGAGAAGTGAGTATAAAAGGTGGGCACCATCTTAGTTCAGTGCAGAGAAGTCTGAGCAGAAGTGACAGGGAGCAGGGGCTCTGCATGAGCTCTGCTCCCGAGGCGGGCCTAGTAACAGAGGCCCAGGCCTGGAAGAGGGAGAAGGAAGGAAGAGAAGCGGAGAAGGCTCCAGGAACGAGGAATGAAGGGATCCCAGGGGTGCGGACCGGCGAGTCGTCACCGCACGCCCGAATCCACCTGCGTGGAGGGGTCAGGCCAAAGGGGGAGACCGGTCCCCGAAACTAGTGGAGGCGGGAAACGACCCTCCACTAGAAACCGGAGGCTGTCACATTTTATGTGGCGCAGCCCCTCGCTACACCCGCTAGGAAGGCACCACATAGGGTCAGGGAAACTGGCGCCAAGTTTACCAAGAGGAGGCCCGAGGCAGCCGGACAGAAGGGTTGGTAAGAAAGGCCAGACAAAGGACACACAAAGGGGGTCCTGTGAAGCGCTCCAAAGTTATCTGGGAGTAGTCTGAGCCCCTCACCTGGTGAGCACAGTACGACGTGGGCAGCCGTTACCTGCAGAAGTGATCTGGATAATAAGAACTGTGAGTAAAGGCCCTGGACTGCATCACTGACTCCGTGTCATTACTGCTGCTGCCCTGCACCATCACCCCTATCCTCCGCATACACTGCCCTGAGGATATACTCCTCCCGTGGGGAGTTATGCTACGCTCTGCTGCACCCACAACACCAGCCTCAGCGGTCTGCTCTGCAGCGGCGGTTCACTCTGACCACAATCCACGGTTGGCGTAGTCGGACATTTAAACATCAAAACCACATAAATAGTTCCTCCACTGGTTTGACCGCCCTGAGCCATGGAACCGGGTCGCTGCCACGGAGACTACAACCACCAGCATCCACCAAAAACGGTACGGCTCCGGGTGTCTCAAGGCCCAGGGGGCGCGTCAGAACATTTTCATCACCTTTCATAATCACCAATGGGACAAGGCAGGGATGTCCTCTGTCCCCTCTCTTATACATCCTAGTGACGGAGCACCTGCTCTCATCAATTCGCCATAACCCCAATATTAGGTGGATTGAGGTGGGAGGCACCGAGTACAAGTGCTCTCTATTTGCTGATGATGTCCTAGTATATATCACTCAATCACATATATCCATCCCTGCTGTTATGGTTGAAATAGATCACTTTGTTACATGGTCAAATTTTAAAATCAATGCAGCGAAGTCTGAGGCCCTCGATGTCTCCCTCCCCAAATCCATACAGGATTCCATCCAGTCCAACTTTCCCTTTGCCTGGCCCTCACAGGGTATCAAATACTTAGGAATTCCTATTCATAGAGACCTCTCCCGTCTATGTTATCTTAATTTTGGGCCCTTTATTGAACAACTCCATACAGACCACGGTTGGCAAGTTAGAACTGTAAGATTCACTATGTGAACCACTGGTGTTTTGTGGAAAAGCACATGTACACTGTGTTCCAAATTATTATGCAAAAAGTGTTTAGGAGTGATAAGGGAAGAATTTGTTTGTTTGTCAGTTAAACTCATTGATGGTGATGTGTGTCAGGGCTCTTTATATCATTGTAAGCAATTGCAGACACCTGTGCTAATTAGTTTGGCAGGTGTGTCCAATGAAAGGCAAGACTACTTAAGAAGGCTGTCCCACATTATTAAGCAGCCTACATTTTCTGCCAAAATGGGAAAGAAAAAGGATGTGTCGGCTGCTGAGAAGTAACAAATTGTGGAGTGTTTAGGTCAAGGCATGACTACAATCAACATTGTGCGATGATCAGGATGAAGTGTCTTGGCAATCAAGAAGTATGTAGCTGATTCACAGTACACACGTGTGCGTGCTGATAAGGGCAAATTGAGGACTCTTTCCTACAGGCAATTACGTCAGGTTAAAAGAGCAGCGGCAAAAAAGCCTTGTCATAGCAGCAGACAAGTTTTTGAAGCTGCTGGTGCCTCCAACGTCCCCTGAACAACAAGGTGCAGGGTCCTTCAGAGGTTTGCAGCTGTGCGTACGCCATCCTGTCGACCTCCTCTATCCACTGCACGCAAGCAGAAACGGCTCCAGTGGGCCAAACAATACATGAAGACTGACTTCAAAACTGTTTTGTTCACAGATGAGTGCGTGCAACGCTCGATGGTCCAGATGGATGGAGTGGAGGATGGCTGGTTGATGGACACCCCACGCAAACACGACTACAGCGCCAACAAGGAGGAGGTGGAGTAATGTTTTGGGCTGGAATCATGGGGAGAGAGATTGTCGGCCCCTTTAGGATACCTGAAGGGGTAAAGATGAACTCCATAATGTATGTGGAGTTTCTCAAACAGCACTTCCTGCCATGGTTCAAGAAGAGGAACCGTGTATTCCACAGCAACATCATTTTCATGCATGATAATGCACCGTCTCATGCTGCACATAACACATCTGCATCTCTGGCTGATATGGGCATAAAAGGGGACAAACTTATGGTGTGACCCCCTTGCTCCCCTGACCTCTACCCCATTCAGAACCTCTGGAGCATCATCAAAAGGAGTGTCTATGATGGCGGGAGGCAGTTCACATCTAAGCAACAGCTCTGGGAGGGTATTCTGTCCTCATGCAAAACAATTGAAGCAGAAACCATCCAAAACCTGACAAATTCAATGGACGAGAGAGTTCAGAAGCTCCTTTCGAACAAGGGGTCCTATGTGCAAATGTAACAACCTAGAATAAAGTTTTGAGTTGAAAACTGTTTGATTTCAGTTTCTAATAACCTGCTAATGCTTATAATTTCAAAAATGACCATTTTTTTGGTCTTTATTAAAATGAAAAGGTTGATCGAAGAGTGTGGGGGATCTAAGAGTGTGGCAACCCAGTAGTCAGGATTACTTCGAATTCTGATAATCTGAGGGTCATGTTGCAGGTAGTGCAGCAAGAAGGCACTTATGTGTCTTGCGCATCTCGGAGCCCCAAAATTATTTTCCGGGCTAGATGCAGCTAAAAATTATTATTAATTTTAAATCTGGTGGAGCTTAGTATAGATGGCCTAATAGAATCAGTACTGCACACTGCTACAAAGCCCAAATTATTTTCCAGCCAAGATACAGATAAACATGATTAGTAATTTGAAAGCTTAAAACGGTTGGTGAGGTGATTTTAACCAATCATCAAGCTTTTACTCTCCCCAGGATGACACAGGGGTAGAAAAGTCGTTTCGGATCCATGATTTGTTCATCTTTATGAACGTGAGTCTGTCTACATTATCAGTGGAGAGCCGCGTTCGCTTATCTGTCAGAACACCACCAGCAGCGCTGAACACATGTTCAGACAGAACGCTGGCTGCGGGGCATGACAAGATCTCCAAGGCGTAAGTGACGAGCTCCGGCCATTTATCCAGATTGGAAGCCCAAAAAGAGCAAGGGTCCAGTGACACAGTCATGGCTTCAATGTTTACTTGAAGATACTCCTGTACCATCGTCTCTAGGCGTTGACTATGTGTCAGACTTCTTGTCTCCTGTGGCCTTGCAAAGGATGGGCTAAAAAAGTGGTGAAATGATTCCGCAAAATTGATGTTACCAGCAGATACTGTGTTTCTGTTACGGTTTGAGTGCTGAACACTCGACAGTCCCACGGTTGGCAAGTTGGAACTGTGAGATTCACTACGTGCACCACTGGTGTTTTGTGGAAAAGCACATGTAAGATTCTGCAACAGTCTCTGCTGATACTCCTGCATGCGTGCATCCCTTTCTATGGCAGGAATAATTTCTGCAAATTTACTTTTGAACCGGGGATCTAACAGTGTGGCAACCCAGTAGTCAGGATTATTTCTAATTCTCACAATTCGAGGGTCATGTTGCTGGTAGTGCAGCAAGAAGGCACTCATGTGTCTTGCGCATCCAGGAGTACCAAGTCCCTGTTGTGTTGGTGGTGAGGTAACAATCATGCTTCCTTCCTCTGTCCTCTCCCCCCAACCTCGCACAACAGAAATATGATCAAGGTCTCCCTCATCTGATGAGTCTTCCATCAGTTCGTCCTCCACTTCTTCCTGGGCTCCTGCACCTTCCTCACTAGTTTGGCTGCTACCATGCGCCCTGGTAAAACCATCTCCCCCACCCTCACATGCCTGCCGCCTTGGTGCTGCCGACCGTCTGGACCTTGCAGATGTTAGCCCTTCCGCATACAACTCCTCCTCCTCTACTTCCTCCACCTCCTCTTGTGCCACCACCTGACTCCGAATTCTGTTTAACATGTGCTCCAGCATGTAAATCACCGGAATAGTCATGCTGATAATGGCATCGTCAGCACTAAACATCTTCGTCGCCATTTCAAAACTGTGCAGAAGGGTGCATAGGTCCCTGATCTGAGACCACTCCTCCAGCGTGATTTGCCCCACCTCTGGATCTCATTGGCCCAGAACGTATTGCACCAGGGCTTGTCGGTGCTGCCACAGTCGCTGCAACATGTGCAGAGTTGAATTCCACCGGGTAGGCACATCGCATTTTAGCCGGTGAAGTGGCAGGCCCAACGACTTCTGTAGAGATGTAAGTCGTTGAGTTGCGGGATGCGAACGGCGGAAGTGAGCACACAGCGACCGTGCCCTCTGCAGAAGGCCATCTAGTCCGGGATAGTGTGCTAAAAATTGCTGGACAACCAGGTTCAACACGTGAGCCATACAAGGCACGTGTGTGACATTGTTCCGGCGAAGGGCCGCACCCAGGTTTGCAGCATTGTCGCACACGGCCTTCCCTGGTTTCAGGTCCAGTGGAGACAACCATTCATGAAATTGGTTCTCCAGATCTGACCACAACTCCTCAGCTGTGTGGTGTGACTCACATTTCCCAGACATTTCAAAGTAAAAACCGCCTGATGACGTTGAGCCCTACTGCCAGCATAGTAAGGAGGTGTGCAGGATCCCTTCTGCGCAGTTAGAAAGCTTGTGGCATGACCAGACTGGCTTTGGGTGCAGGTGGAGGACCGAGAGGTGGTTGAGGAGGCAGAAGCAGTGGAGGAACTTTGAGATAGAGGATTGACGCACAACTCGTGGGGACGGCAAGACTTGGACAGTAGCCCCTTGTCCTGCTGTCACCATAGTTACCCGGTGCCCAATCAGCGACATGCAACGCCCCTGTCCATGCCTACTCGTCCAAGTGTCTGTGGTGAAATGTACCCTGTCACACACAGAGTTTCTCAAAGAAGCAGTGATGTTGTGTGCGACATGCTGGTGGAGCGCAGGCACACCTTTCTTTGAGAAGTAGTGCCGACTGGGCATCTGGTACTGGGGCACTGCGATGGACATAAGGTCTCGAAAATCCTCTGTGTCCACCAGGCGGAAAGGTGTTATGTTCTGCTACCAGAGCTAAGGAAAGAGAGGAGATCTGTCCCTACGATAGAACTCAGCTGAATCCCTATGATGTAACAGGGAACCTGATCCTGCGATCAGACCTGTTAAAGTCCTAAGCTAGTCTGTACGGAGACCTATAGATGTGGGGAAGGCATCCCTACAAGTACTAAGGACTGGGAGGAAAATGGGACACCTCCTAACAGAAATAGTAGCAGACAGACGAACAAACAAAATAAATAGAACATAGAGGTCCGTAGACCAAGCAAACTAACAGAGTTAGATACAGAGCACAGGCTAGCTAGAAAGTAGTTATACAATGAAGTCCAGCAAAGCCAGAAGGGCAGAGCAGGATTAAATAGGCCAACAAGGTCATGTGACCAGCAAAGGAAAAAACCTAAGAGCAAGGTTCTAACAGTACCCCCCCTTCTAAGAGGATCCTCCGGATCCCCTAGGACCAGGCTTATCAGGAAATCTCCTGTGAAACGCTCTGATAAGTCTGGACGCGGAAACATCATCAGACCTCACCCAAGAGTTATCCTCGGGTCCGAAACCTTTCCAGGCCACAAGATACTGCAAACTACCTCTATACCGTCTAGAGTTAAGGATGCGAGAAATTTCATATTCCCCGTCCTCCACCACCGGAGGAACAGAGGCAGAGGCATCACCATCCGACACAACAGCTTTTTTTAACAGAGAGACATGAAATACCGGATTAATTCTCCAGGAGGTAGGAACCTCCAACCTAACAGCAGATTGGTTGACAACCTGAAGCACCTTAAAGGGCCCTACAAACTTGGGACCCAATTTCTTTGAAGGAATCCTCAACCGCAGATTCCTAGAGGACAACCAAACCATGTCACCAACAGCGAACAAAACCTCCTGTCGTTTCCTATCAAAGTAGTCTTTAGATTTTCTGTTGGCCTCCTGAAGATTACCACGCACATCCGTCCAAGCTCTCTCCAAATCACCGGAAAAATTCTCCTCCTCAGGCACGGCAGATCCCAACTTGGAGAACGACCCAAACGACGGATGTCTCCCAGAACAACAAAAAAAAGGCGAACAACCAGCAGAAGAAGATGTATGATTGTTCAGAGCAAATTCAGCAAGTGGCAGAAACTCAGACCACCCCTCTTGATTGTCAGCCACAAAACAACGCAAGAACTGCTCAACATCCTGGTTTTTCCTTTCTGTCTGGCCATTAGATTCAGGATGATATCCGAACGAGAACGACAAATGAACTCCCAACCTGTCACAAAAGGCACGCCAAAAACGAGCCACGAACTGAGGACCCCTATCAGAAACAATGTCAGTAGGAACGCCATGAAGTCTGACAATTTCCTTGACAAAGGCCTTAGCGAGAGTTTTAGCGCAGGGCAGTTTGACGAAGGGAACCAAGTGACACATCTTGCTAAAACGGTCCACGACCACCCAGATGACAGTAAAACCCTCAGAGGGGGGAAGGTCAGTTATAAAGTCCATAGCCAAATGTGTCCAAGGAGCACTGGGAACCTCCAAAGGACAAAGCAACCCCGCAGCAGGAGTATGTGAGGACTTAGATCTAGCACATATAGTACATTGACGCACCCACTTAATGACTTCCTTCTGCCATCCAGGCCACCAAAAACTGCGACCCACCAGTCTCTTGGTCTCAGAGATTCCGGGATGACCTGCCAACCGAGATTCGTGACACTCAACAAACAAATCTCTCCTAAAGGTCCCAGGCACAAACAACCTCCCATGAGGAGTGTTAGATGGGGCATTCTCCTGTGCTTTAAGAATCTCATCTTCCAAAACGGAGTCCAAAGCAGCTATCACAACACCTTCTTGTAAAATGTTCTCCTCTTTCTCAGCACCGACTATGGGAGAAAAACTGCGAGACAAGGCATCCGCCTTAACATTCTTAGTACCAGGGATGTAAGTAACGGAGAAATTAAACCGCGAGAAAAACAGTGCCCACCTAGCCTGACGGGCATTTAGGCGCTTGGCAGCATCAAGATATATCAGATTTTTATGATCCGTAAGAACCTGAATGGGAAGTTCCGCACCTTCCAAGAAGTGTCGCCAGTGTTCAAATGCGAGTTTAATAGCCAATAATTCCCGATTACCAATATCGTAATTCAGTTCAGTCTCCGAAAAATTTTTTGAAAAAAAGGCACAGGGATGTAATCCATCCCCGTTATCCTGAGACAATACTGCGCCAACCCCCACAGAGGAAGCATCAACCTCAACCAAAAACGGCTTAGTCATATCAGGCTGCATAAGGATGGGAGCAGAGGTGAACCTCTCCTTGAGATACACAAAAACTTCAATGGCCTCAGAAGACCACTGAACCGCATCAGCACCTTTTCTGGTGAGATCGGTCAGAGGTTTGACAATACTAGAAAAATTTTTTATGAATTTTCTGTAATAATTGGCGAAACCTAAAAACCTCTGTATCGATTTCAAACCAATAGGCCTAGGCCATTCCTGTACAGCTTGAACTTTAACCGGGTCCATCTCAAAACCTTCGCTGGAGATAATGTAACCCAAAAAACGAATTCTCTGTACAGCGAACTCACATTTCTCCAGCTTAGCAAAAAGCGAATTGTCCATTAATAACTGTAATACCTCACGTACGCTCCGCCAATGAGACTCCAGATCCGGCGAATAAATCAAAATGTCATCCAAATACACAACCACATTTTTGCCGATCAAAGGTCTAAGGATGTCATTAATAAGATTCTGAAAAAATGCAGGAGCATTAGTAAGACCAAAAGGCATAACCAGATTCTCAAAATGACCCATAGGAGTGTTAAAAGCAGTCTTCCATTCGTCACCCTCCTTCATGCGCAACAGATTGTATGCCCCCTTAAGGTCAATTTTAGAGAACCACTTGGCCCCCATTAACTGGTTAAACAGATCAGGAATCAATGGCAGTGGGTAAGGATTGCGTACAGTAATTTTGTTAATCTCACGAAAATCCAGACAAGGACGTAAACCGCCGTCCTTTTTTTTTACAAAAAAAAATCCAACCGCCACAGGAGACTTAGAGGGCCTAATGTGACCGGCGGCCAAACTTGTCTGTATGTATTCCTCCAAAGCCTTCCTCTCAGGAATAGTAAGGTTAAATAAACGACTTTTAGGAAGAGTCGCTCCAGGGACAAATTCAATAGAACAATCATAGTCTCTATGGGGAGGCAAAACCTGCGATTCCTTCTCAGAAAAAACTCTCCAAAAATCCTGAATAGGAACAGGCAATTCTCCCCTACCCAAAGCTGCAATACGCCCGTTACAACACTTGTCATAACATTTATGGCTCCAGGATTTAATTTCACTGGTAGACCAATCCAGTACAGGATTGTGAAATTTTAACCAGGGCAATCCCAATATTACTGGAGAAGGCAAGTTATTCAAAACTACCAAATCCAATTTCTCATGGTGAACACCATTAATAGTGAGAGGAAATTCACAGACCTTGAGAGTAATATTCTTCAAAGGGGAACCATCCACAGAAACCACAGCAATGGGGGATGATAAGGGTTCGGGTTTTAAATTGAGTCTTTCCAAGAATCCCCCATCAATTACATTCAGAGTAGACCCACAATCAACAAACACCCGAAATTCCATTAATTTTTCCTGAGCAATCGTGGAAGCAGCTAAAAATACACCCTTGGAATTTAAACAGGCAATACGGGCATGACTGACCATTTTTTTTTCTTTCTGCATACGAAGCTCACAGCCTTTAATCAAATGACCAGATTTTCCGCAATACAAACACAAGCCTTCAGAAAATCTACGGTCTTTTTCTTGAGAGCGAGGTGCCACCGATCCAATCTCCATCGGTTCACCACTGTTAGTACACACATTCTCATAACCAGAAACTGACATAGCAGAGGATTTGCTCTCATTAACCCTTGCACGCAGTCTCCTATCCACCCGTATAGCTAATTGCATAGCCTGTTGCAAATCTTCAGGTGTAGGATAAGCAATTAGCAGGTCTTTAACCCTTTCACTGAGCCCAGCAAGAAATAGACTTTTCAGAGCAGAATCGTTCCACCCTGTTTGAGTAGACCAACGACGGAAATGAGTACAATATTTTTCCACATTACCTGATCCCTGTTTTAAACGTCTCAACTCAGTCTCAGCTGATGTGACACGGTCAGGATCATCATATAATAGTCCCAAAGCAGAAAAAAAACTATCCACTGATCTAAAGCATGTATCACTAGGTTGCAATGAAAAGGCCCACTCCTGAGGCTCTTTGCGCAAAAGTGACATTATGAACCCTATGCGCTGGGATTCATCCCCAGAGGACTTGGGTCTCAAACGAAAATACAATAAGCAAGCATTTTTAAATGAAAAAAATTCTCGGTGTTCACCAAAAAATAAATCCGGCAAACATACCTTAGGCTCCAAGAAATGTGCTCCAGGACAGTTACTCACGTGCTGATGGAGCTCGGCCACCTCCAGAGAGAGTCCCTGCAGGCGATGAGCCAAATCCTGAACCGACACCATGATGGAACAGAAAAATCTTTCCTTAGAGAATTTGCAGGCTGGACTTACTGTTATGTTCTGCTACCAGAGCTAAGGAAAGAGAGGAGATCTGTCCCTACGATAGAACTCAGCTTGATCCCTACGATGTAACAGGGGACCTGATCCTGCGATCAGACCTGCTAAAGTCCTAAGCTAGTCTGTACGGAGACCTATAGATGTGGGGAAGGAATCCCTACAAGTACTAAGGACTGGGAGGAAAATGGGACACCTCCTAACAGAAATAGTAGCAGACAGACGAACAAACAAAATATAAAGAACACAGAGGTCCGTAGACCAAGCAAACTAACAGAGTAGATACAGAGCACAGGCTAGCTAGAAAGTAGTTATACAATGAAGTCCAGCAAAGCCAGAAGGGCGGAGCAGGATTAAATAGGCCAACAAGGTCATGTGACCAGCAAAGGAAAAAACCTAAGAGCAAGGTTCTAACAAAAGGCAGCATTTCTGTAGCCAAGAGCTTGCAGATGGTGAAATTCAACCTCTTAGCTTTCTCATGGCTAGGAGGAAATGGTCTTTTACTTGTCCACATCTGAGGGACCGAGGGCTGGCTATTGTGCTTAGACGGGGTTGATAAGGGTGTCCCCGGCAAACTGTCGGTCTGTGAGGAAGATGCAGGCGGACATGTTAGGTTGCCTTGATCCAAAGGTGGTGCTATCGATGTCGGACAGCGCTCAACACCAGCTGGTGTTACCACCTCCAAAGAAAATGATGACCTGCCAATCACGCTGGCTGTTGCGGGTAAAGAGGTGGCAGGTCTGCGTCCCAAAACAGGTGTGTCTGCTGTCCCCCCAGTCACAGAGGATGAAGAGGCCGCAGATGCACAAGATGGGGCAGACGGTAGTTGGCCCGGCTGGCTAGGCCGCATTGTAGCACAGTGAGCTTCCCACTGCAACTTATGCTTCATGTCCATGTGCTGGTTCATGCATGAAATACTCAAATTATGTATTTTTTGGCCTCTACTTAGCTTTTGTTGACAAATGTTACAGATAACACGAGTTTAGTCATCTTTATCGATCTGAAAAAATGCACAGGCTATGCAATGCTTAGCACCCATGCGACCTGAAGAGCCACCACGACTTGTGGTCAGAGGCACAGTTGTGTTTGAGGATGCCGTTGTTGATGTGCTTCCAGTACTACGTCTCTGTCCAGGAAGGCGCAACCTGACCTCGTCGTCACTAGCATCCTCCTCCACCTCCACTGCTGACCTTATCTCTTGGCTGACTGTGGGTTGACAGTAAGTGGGATCTCCAACCTCATCATCATCACCCTGTGCGTTATCACACCCGTCGTCCTCAGAGCCAACCTGTTCCTGCCCTGACAAAAAACTAAAGTTGTCGCTCCAATCAGGTATTTGAGTCTCATCATCGTCTTCCTCATTGTCTCCACCAACAGAAGTTACAGTTTTGGAATGAGGGTCTACATTATGGTCAGAACCTTTTGCGTCTGGTCCTGGATCCGACTCAAAGATTCTGGGCATCAATGCAGATCATTTCCTCGTCTGGATTCACAGAAGCGCTGGAGCCGACTTCTGATTCCCAGGCTATAGTATGAGTAAACAGCTCTGCAGACTCAACCATCTGTTCTACCTCATACTCAGACGGGCAGCTGGAGATTTGGGAGCTGTGAGGAAGCAAGTGCGATTGGGGTGACACCTCTGAGGACTGGAGTATTTGTGATGTTGAAGTTGATGTGGAGGAGAGCCCACTTAAAGGAGCACTTGATATCCGTTGAAGCACCTGCTGTTTTTGTGCCTCATCTGGAATTTGTAGCGATTGGCGTGGCCGTAAGAAAGGAATCATCACATTGTCCGCTAAAAGAAGTAGACATTTTAGTTTGGCTGGAAGATGGTCTTTCTTCTGCAGATGTTACTGTTGCTTTAACACCTACCCCATGGACACAACCTTTTTTCCCCTTCCCAACACGCCTATTCCCCTTTCCACCAGCAGAAGGCCTTTTTCCACTCATTTTGGTGGTTAACTAATTCACAACTCTGGAGTTGTTTGCACAAAAAAACAATGGATGGGAACCGAGCAGAGCTGAGTGGCCAAACTGTGGTATTAGGCCAAAACTATTGTCTGGGTTAGATGCAGAAAAAAATTATATTCAATTTGCAACCTGATGGAGGTCAGTATAGATGGACTAATAGAACAAGTTCCACACACTGCTAGAAGCCCAAATATTTTTTCAGAGCTAGATGCAGAAAAAAATTATATTCAATTTGCAACCTGATGGAGGTCAGTATAGATGGACTAATAGAACAAGTTCCACACACTGCTAGAAGGCCAAATATTTTTTCAGAGCTAGATGCAGAAAAAAATTATATTCAATTTGCAACCTAATGGAGGTCAGTATAGATGGACTAATAGAACAAGTCCCACACCGCTAGAAGGCCAAATATTTTTTCAGAGCTAGATGCAGAAAAAATTATATTCAAATTGCAACCTGTTGGAGGTCAGTATAGATGGACTAATAGAACAAGTCCCACACACTGCTAGAAGGCCAAATATTTTTTCAGAGCTAGATGCAGATAAAAATTGTTCTTAATTTGCAACCTGATGGAGGTCAGTATAGATGGACTAATAGAACAAGTCCCACACACTGCTAGAAGGCCAAATATTTTTTCAGAGCTATATGCAGAAAAAAATTATATTCAATTTGGAACCTGATGGAGGTCAGTATAGATGGACTAATAGAACAAGTCCCACACACTGCTAGAAGGCCAAATATTTTTTCAGAGCTAGATGCAGATAAAAATGATTTTTAATTTGCAACCTGATGGAGGTCAGTATAGATGGACTAATAGAACAAGTCACACACACTGCTAGAAGGCCAAATATTTTTTCAGAGTTAGATGCAGAAAAAAATTATATTCAATTTGCAACCTGATGGAGGTCAGTATAAATGGACTAATAGAACAAGTCCCACACACTGCTAGAAGGCCAAATATTTTTTCAGAGCTAGATGCAGATAAAAATGATTTTTAATTTGCAACCTGATGGAGGTCAGTATAGATGGACTAATAGAACAAGTCCCACACACTGCTAGAAGGCCAAATATTTTTTCAGAGCTAGATACAGATAAAAATTATTTTTAATTTGCAACTTGATGGAGGTCAGTATAGATGGACTAATAGAACAAGTCCCACACACTGCTAGAAGGCCAAATATTTTTTCAGAGCCAGATGCATAAAAAAATTATATTCAATTTGCAACCTGATGGAGGTCAGTATAGATGGACTAATAGAACAAGTCCCACACACTGCTAGAAGGCCAAATATTTTTTCAGAGCTAGATGCAGATAAAAATGATTTTTAATTTGCAACCTGATGGAGGTCAGTATAGATGGACTAATAGAACAAGTCCCACACACTGCTAGAAGGCCAAATATTTTTTCAGAGCTAGATGCAGAAATAAATTATAATCAATTTGCAACCTGATGGAGGTCAGTATGGATGGACTAATAGAACAAGTCCCACACACTGCTAGAAGGCCAAATATTTTTTCAGAGCTAGATGCAGAAAAAAATTATATTCAATTTGCAACCTGATGGAGGTCAGTATAGATGGACTAATAGAACAAGTCCCACACACTGCTAGAAGGCCAAATATTTTTTCAGAGCTAGATGCAGAAAAAAATTATATTCAATTTGCAACCTGATGGAGGTCAGTATAGATGGACTAATAGAACAAGTCCCACACACTGCTAGAAGGCCAAATATTTTTTCAAAGCTAGATGCAGAAAAAAATTATTTTTAATTTACAACCTGATGGAGGTCAGTATAGATGGACTAATAGAACAAGTCCCGCACACTGCTAGAAGGCCAAATATTTTTTCAGAGCTAGATGCTAAGGGAAGATATAGGAGAGGGAGAAGAGGGGGTCGAGTCCATGTGGGTAGAGATAGAGGGGTTAAAAAATAATAATAAAATATTACTGGGGGTCTGCTATAAGCCACCAAATATAACAGAGGAGAATGAGAATCTGCTATTAGGACAAATAGACAAAGTAGCAAAACATAATGAAGTGATTGTAATGGGGGACTTCAACTACCCGGATATTGACTGGGAAACAGAAACCTGTAGATCTCAGAAAGGAAAAAGGTTCTTGACAAATATTAAGGATAATTATCTCTCCCAACTAGTGCAGGAACCAACGAGAGGGAAGGCCGTGTTGGACTTAATATTGACTAATAGGCCTGATAGAATAACTGAGGTACAGATAGGGGGGCACCTAGGTAATAGCGATCATAATATTATCGACTTCAAAATGCCCTTCAGTAGGGTTATCAATAAGGGAACAACAAAAACATTAAACTTTAGGAGGGCGAAGTTTGATCAGCTGATAGAAAACCTTCAACTTATTGACTGGGACAAAGTACTTAATGGAATACGAATAGTAAATGGGAAACCTTCAAAAGAATTCTGAATAGTCAGTGCGAGAGGTACATACCGTATGGGAATAAAAGGGCCAGAAATAAGAGGAAACCAATATGGTTGAACAAGAACGTAAAAGGGGCGTTAAATAGCAAAAAAGAGGCATTCAAGAGATTAAAACAGGAAAACAGTAAGGAGGCACTAATGTGTTACAAGGAAAAAACGAGAACCTGTAAAAAACAAATAAAAATAGCAAAGGAGGAAACAGAGAAACGTATTGCCAGGGAAAGTAGATCAAATCCCAAACTGTTCTTTACGTATATAAATAGTAAAAGGATTAAATCGGATAATATTGGACCGATAAAAAGTGAGGAAGGCAAAATCATAGAGAAAGATGAGGATAAAGCTAATCTATTAAATAATTTTTTTTCGACAACTTTCACAAAGGAAATAGAACTAACAGGCGAAATGAGAAGTGACAAGCTTAATCCTCCACTAAGTATGACAAATCTAACCCAAGCTGGGGTACAGAAACGCCTCAGTAACATTAAAATAAGCAAATCACCAGGACCTGATGGCATACACCCACGGGTACTAAGGGAACTAAGTAATGTGATAGACAGACCGTTATATCTTATATTTAAGGACTCTGTTGAGACTGGGTCTGTACCACTTGATTGGCGACAGGCGAATGTAGTGCCAATATTCAAAAAGGGAGCGAAAAGTGACGCCGGAAACTATCGGCCGGTGAGTCTGAAGTCCGTTGTGGGCAAAATTTTTGAAAGCTTCATTAAAGAGGCAATTACGGAGCATCTTGATGCTAATAATCTTTTAATCCCGAACCAACATGGATTCATGAGGAATCGCTCCTGCCAAACAAACCTGATTGACTTCTACGAGGAGGTTAGCTCTCGAGTAGATCAGGGGGAACCAGTGGATGTCGTGTATCTCGACTTCTCAAAAGCGTTCGATAGTGTGCCACATAATAGGTTGGTATACAAAATGAGAATGATGGGGCTGGGGGAAAATGTCTGCAAGTGGGTAGCTAACTGGCTAAAGGATAGAAGGCAGAGGGTGGTTATAAATGGAATATTCTCAGATTGGGTAAGCGTCACTAGTGGGGTACCACAGGGGTCTGTACTAGGCCCAATGTTATTTAATATCTTTATTAACGACATAGTCGACGGGATAAATAGTAAAATGTCAATATTTGCAGATGACACAAAGTTATGTAAAACAATTAATACAAAAGAGGACAGTGCAGACCTACAGAGGGATTTGGATAAGCTGGGTAGGTGGAGCATTAAATAGCAAATGAGGTTTAACGAGGAGAAATGTAAGGTCATACATATGGGAAGGAAAAATGGAAGTCACCAGTACTCACTGAATGGGAAATCATTGGGGAATTCAGAGATGGAGAAGGACTTGGGCATCTTGATTGATAGCAAACTAAATTGGAGTGCCCAAAGTCAGGCCGCTGCTGTAAGGGCAAACAGGGTAATGGGATGTATCAGAAGAGGTATAGCTGCAAAGGATGAGAACATTGTTCTTCCACTGTACAAAGCACTGGTCAGACCACACTTGGAATACTGTGCTCAGTTATGGGCCCCAATATATAGAAAGGATATAAATGAGCTTGAAAAGGTACAAAGGAGGGCAACAAAATTAATAAAGGGAATGGAGGGACTGCAATACCCAGAGAGGTTGGCAAAACTAGGACTATTCAGCCTGGAAAAGAGAAGGTTGAGGGGGGACATAATAAATGTGTACAAATATGTTAGGGGACAGTATAGAGATCTTGCCCGGGATTTATTCAAAAGGAGGGATATTACGGTAACAAGAGGGCATTCACTAAGACTGGAAGAGAAAAGGTTTCAGCACCAGCATAGGAAGGGGTTATTTACGGTAAGAGCAGTGAGAATATGGAATTCACTGAGTGAGGAGACGGTAATGTCAGATTCACTACACCAGTTCAAGCGGGGACTGGATGCATTTCTAGATACCAGGCAGATTTCAGCATATACTTAAAAATAAAATAAAATAGTAGGTTGATACAGGGATTTATTCTGACTGCTGGTTTCAGAGTCGGGAGGGAATTTTTCCTCAGGTGAAGATTGGCTAAATCATTTGGGGTTTTTGCCCTACTCTGGATCAACTTTAGCAATTACAGAACTAACAGGTCGAACTTGATGGATGCAAGTCTTTATTCGGCTTTACAAACTATGTTACTATGTTACTATATGTTACTATGCAGATAAAAATTATTTTTAATTTGCAACCTGATGGAGGTCAGTATAGATTGACTAATAGAACAAGTCCCACACACTGCTAGAAGGCCAAATATTTTTTCAGAGCTAGATGCAGAAAAAAATTATATTCAATTTGCAACCTGATGGAGGTCAGTATAGATGGACTAGTAGAATGATGCTATGCCCAAAAGGTTTTACTTCACTAGGTGCAGTAAAAAAATTGGTATTCTATACACAGGTGGTGTAGCTTGCAACACAGATAGGCTACTCCACTGACTAACACACTCTGCAATAGGCCAAAAAGGATTAGGTTTGCTAGATTTAGCCAAATGCTGTGAAAAAAACTTGCACAGCATTGGCACAGACCTGCCTTGCAAAAACTGATAGGAACTGATGTAACTTAGTCCTGAAAAGGACTGCAATTACAATTAGTCTTTACTCCCAACCTATTTAAGAGCACAAACCTGCCTGATAAAAGTCGTAGGAAATGCTGTAACCTAGTCCTTAAAAGGACTGAAATCACAACTATTCCCTACTTCCAAGCTATCTGTAGATTTGTGCGAAAATTGGCTTTAAATTAACAAGGTATAGCGCACACAGCAACAGCGGTGCCGTCTAACACGCAGCTGCAGCAGTGAGAAAATGGTGGCGACGGGGAAAATGGCTGTGTCTTATAGGGCAAGGACATGTGACATACACTGCCAATGACACATGCCCTTGCTTGTGTGAAAAAAAGCACTTCGCTCCGCGTGTGCGCTGCTGATAGGCTGACAGACTGCACCTCCCCACTGTAAATGCGGGAAAGAGATCTGCAGATATCCATCCCCTGCCCCTCCCCCCGCCCCACTGTACACTCAAACTGCGTATTAACATTAATTTTCACCATTACTGAGAAAAAATCCAGTTATGATTTTGGTGCACGAACAGTTATCGAACATAACCTCGAACAGCCGAATTTTTTTCAAATCGTTCGTGTTCGCCGAATGGCTCGAACACTGCCCAAAACAGCTCGAATTTGAGATTGGCGAACAGTTCGAGTTGAACAACGCTCATCTCTACTTCTGATTGTTCAGACACCAATATATCTGTTTACAGGGTCTGGTATACACCAGTAAATTATAACTGTGGTTTTGCCGTTCCACGGTGAAAAATCTCTATTATCCTGCTTTTGGCATTTTTTGCCGTAAAGAAAAACATTAACAGTGTCTCCTGATTGTTCAGACACAACTATATCTGTTGAAAATAGTCTGATGTAGGTCCGAGAAATAGAACTGTGGTTTTGGAGTTCCACGGGTCAAATCTCTATTATCCTGCTTTTGGCCATTTTTGCCGTAAAGAAAAACAGTAATAGTGTCTCCTGATTCTTCAGACACAAATATATCTGTTGAAAAGAGTCTCGTATACACCAGTAAATTGTAACTGTGGTTTTGCCGTTCCATGGTGAAAAATCTCTATTATCTTGCTTTTGGCATTTTTTGCCGTAAAGAAAAACAGTAATAGTGTCTCCTGATTGTTCAGATACATCTGTTGAAAATAGTCTGGTATACACCAGTAAATTATAACTCTGGTTCTGCCGTCCCACGGTAAAAAATCTCTATTATCCAGCTTGTGATATTTTTTCCGTAACGAAAAACAGTAATAATGTCTCCTGATTGTTCAGACACAAATATATCTGTTGAAAATAGTCTGGTGTAGGCCCGAGAAATAGAACTGTGGTTTTGCAGTTCCACGGGTCAAATCTCTGTATTATCCTGCTTTTGGCATTTTTTGCCGTAAAGAAAAGCAGTAATAATGTCTCCTGATTGTTCAGACCCAAATATATCTGTTTAAAAGAGTCTGGTATACACCAGTAAATTATAACTGGTTTTGCTGTTCCACGGTGAAAAATCTCTATTATCCTGCTTTTGGCATTTTTTGCCGTAAAGAAAAACAGTAATAGTGTCTCCTAATTGTTCAGACACAAATATATCTGTTGAAAATAGTCTGGTACACACCAGTAAATTATAACTGTGGTTTTGCCGTTCCACGGTGAAAAATCTCTATTATTCTACTTTTGGCATTTTTTGCCGTAAAGACAAACATTAACAGTGTCTCCTGATTGTTCAGACACACATATATCTGTTGAAAATAGTCTGGTGTAGGCCCGAGAAATAGAACTGTGGTTTTGCCGTTCCATGTGTCAAATCTCTGTATTTTCATGCTTTTGGCATTCTTTGCCATAAAGAAAAACAGTAATAGTGTCTCCTGATTGTTCAGACACCAATATATCTGTTTAAAATAGTCTGGTGAAGGCCCAAGAAATAGAACTGTGGTTTTGCAGTTCCATACTTCAAATCTCTGTATTATCCTGCTTTTGGCATTTTTTGCCATAAAGAAAAACAGTAATAGTGTCTCCTGATTGTTCAGACACAAATATATCTATTGAAAATAGTCTGGTATACACCAGTAAATTATAACTGTGGTTTTGCCGTTCCACTGTGAAAAATCTCTATTATCCTGCTTTTGGCATTTTTTGCCGTAAAAAAATAACAGTAATAGTGTCTACTGATTCTTCAGACACAAAGATATCTGTTTAAAAGAGTCTGGTATACCCCAGTAAATTATAACTGTGGTTTTTCTGTTCCACGGTGAAAATCTCTAATATCCTGCTTTTGGCATTTTTTGCCGTAAAGAAAAACAGTAATAGTGTCTCCTGATTGTTCAAACACCAATATATCTGTTTAAAATAGTCTGGTGTAGGCCCAAGAAATAGAACTGTGGTGTTGCAGTTCCACGGGTCAAATCTCTGTATTATCCTGCTTTTGACATTTGTTGCCGTAAAGAAAAACAGTAATATAGCCTCATGATTGTTCAGACACAAATATATCTGTTTAAAAGAGTCTGGTATACACCAGTAAATTATAACTGTGGTATTGCAGTCCCACGGTAAAAAATCTCTATTATCCTGCTTTTGGCATTTTTTGCCGTAAACAAAAACAGTAATAGTGTCTCCTGATTGTTCAGACACCAATATATCTGTTTAAAGTAGTCTGGTGTATGCACCAAGAAATAGAACTGTGGTTTTGCAGTTCCACGGGTCAAATCTCTGTGTTATCCTGCTTTTGGAAATTTTTGCCATAAAGAAAAACAGTAATAGAGTCTCCTGATTGTTCAGACCCAAATATATTTGTTTAAAAGAGTCTGGTATACACCAGTAAATTATAACAATGGTTTTGCCATTCCACGGTGAAAAATCTCTTATTATCCTGCTTTTGTCATTTTTTGCCGTAAAGAAAAACAGTAATAGTGTCTCCTGATTCTTCAGACACAAAGATATCTGTTTAAAAGAGTCTGGTATACACCAGTAAATTATAACTGTGGTTTTTCCGTTCCATGGTGAAAAATCTCTTATTATCCTGCTTTTGGCATTTTTTGCCGTAAAGAAAAACAGTTTTAGTGTCTCCTGATTTCAACAGATATATTGGTGTCTGAACAATCAGGAGACACTATTAATGTTTGTCTTTATGGCAAAAATGCCAAAAGTAGGATATTAGAGATTAATCACCGTGGAGCGGCAAAACCACAGTTATAATTTACTGGGGTATACCAGACTCTTTTAAACCGATATATTTGTGTGTGAACAAAGAGTCTGGTATACCCCAGTAAATTATAACTGTGGTTTTGCCGTTCCACGGTGATTAATCTCTATTATCCTACTTTTGGCATTTTTTGCCGTAAAGTCAAACATTAATAGTGTATCCTGATTCTTCAGGCACAAATATATCTGTATAATGAGTCTGGTATACACCAGTAAATTATAACTGTGGTTTTGCCGTTCCAATGTGAAAAATCTCTATTATCCTGCTTTTGGCATTTTTTGCTGTAAAGAAAAACAGTAATAGTGTCTCCTGGTTGTTCAGACGCAAATATATCTGTTGAAAATAGTGTGGTGCAGGCCCGAGAAATAGAACTGTGGTTTTGCCGTTCCACGGGTCAAATCTCTGTGTTATCCTTCTTTTGGAAATTTTTGCCGTAAAGAAAAACAGTAATAGAGTCTCCTGATTGTTCAGACCCAAATATATTTGTTTAAAAGAGTCTGGTATACACCAGTAAATTATAACTATGGTTTTGCCGTTCCACGGTGAAAAATCTCTATTATCCTTCTTTTGGCATTTTTTGCCGTAAGGAAAAACAGTAATAGTGTCTCCTGATTGTTCAGACACAAATATATCTGTTTAAAAGAGTCTGGTATACCCTAGTAAATTATAACTGTGGTTTTGCCGTTCCACGGTGAAAAATCTCTATTATTCTACTTTTGGCATTTTTTACCGTAAAGACAAACATTAATAGTGTCTCCTGATTGTTCAGACACAAATATATCTGTTGAAAATAGTCTGGTGTAGGCCCGAGAAATAGAACTGTGGTTTTGCCGTTCCACGGGTCAAATCTCTGTATAATCCTGCTTTTGGCATTTTTTGCCGTAAAGAAAAACAGTAATAGTGTCTACTGATTGTTCAGACCCAAATATATCTGTTTAAAAGAGTCTGGTATACACCAGTAAATTATAAATATGGTTTTGCCGCTCCACGGTGAAAAATCTCTATTATCCTGCTTTTGGCATTTTTTGCCGTAAAAAAATAACAGTAATAGTGTCTACTGATTCTTCAGACACAAAGATATCTGTTTAAAAGAGTCTGGTATACCCCAGTAAATTATAACTGTGGTTTTTCCGTTCCACGGTGAAAATCTCTAATATCCTGCTTTTGGCATTTTTTGCCGTAAACAAAAACAGTAATAGTGTCTCCTGATTGTTCAAACACCATTATATCTGTTTAAAATAGTCTGGTGTAGGCCCAAGAAATAGAACTGTGGTGTTGCAGTTCCACGGGTCAAATCTCTGTATTATCCTGCTTTTGGCATTTGTTGCCGTAAAGAAAAACAGTAATAGTGTCTCCTGATTGTTCAGACCCAAATATATTTGTTTAAAAGAGTCTGGTATACACCAGTAAATTATAACAATGGTTTTGCCATTCCACGGTGAAAAATCTCTATTATCCTGCTTTTGTCATTTTTTGCCGTAAAGAAAAACAGTAATAGTGTCTCCTGATTCTTCAGACACAAAGATATCTGTTTAAAAGAGTCTGGTATACACCAGTAAATTATAACTGTGGTTTTTCCGTTCCATGGTGAAAAATCTCTATTATCCTGCTTTTGGCATTTTTTGCCGTAAAGAAAAACAGTTTTAGTGTCTCCTGATTTCAACAGATATATTGGTGTCTGAACAATCAGGAGACACTATTAATGTTTGTCTTTACGGCAAAAATGGCAAAAGTAGGATATTAGAGATTAATCACCGTGGAGCGGCAAAACCACAGTTATAATTTACTGGGGTATACCAGACTCTTTTAAACCGATATATTTGTGTGTGAACAAAGAGTCTGGTATACCCCAGTAAATTATAACTGTGGTTTTGCCGTTCCACGGTGATTAATCTCTATTATCCTACTTTTGGCATTTTTTGCCGTAAAGTCAAACATTAATAGTGTTGTTAGAACCTTGCTCTTAGGTCTTTTTTCCTTTGCTGGTCACATGACCTTGTTGGCCTATTTAATCCTGCTCCGCCCTTCTGGCTTTGCTGGACTTCATTGTATATCTACTTTCTAGCTAGCCTGTGCTCTGTGTCTTGCTCTGTTAGTTTGCTTGGTCTACTGACCTCTATGTTCTATATATTTTGTTTGTTCGTCTGTCTGCTACTATTTCTGTTAGGAGGTGTCCCATATTCCTCCCAGTCCTTAGTACTTGTAGGGATTCCTTCCCCACATCTATAGGTCTCCGTACAGACTAGCTTAGGACTTTAGCAGGTCTGATCGCAGGATCAGGTCCCCTGTTACATCGTAGGGATTAAGCTGAGTTCTATCGTAGGGACAGATCTCCTCTCTTTCCTTAGCTCTGGTAGCAGAACATAACAGTAAGTCCAGCCTGCAAATTCTCTAAGGAAAGATTTTTCTGTTCCATCATGGTGTCGGTTCAGGATTTGGCTCATCGCCTGCAGGGACTCTCTCTGGAGGTGGCCGAGCTCCGTCAGCATGTGAGTAACTGTCCTGGAGCACATTTCTTGGAGCCTAAGGTATGTTTGCCGGATTTATTTTTTGGTGAACACCGAGAATTTTTTTCATTTAAAAATGCTTGCTTATTGTATTTTCGTTTGAGACCTAAGTCCTCTGGGGATGAATCCCAGCTCGTAGGGTTCATAATGTCACTTTTGCGCAAAGAGCCTCAGGAGTGGGCCTTTTCTTTGCAACCTAGTGATTCATGCTTCAGATCAGTGGATAGTTTTTTTTCTGCTTTGGGACTATTATATGATGATCCTGACCGTGTCGCATCAGCTGAGACTGAGTTGAGACGTTTAAAACAAGGATCAGGTAATGTGGAAAAATATTGTACTCATTTCCGTCGTTGGTCGACTCAAACAGGGTGGAACGATTCTGCTCTGAAAAGTCTATTTCTTGCTGGGCTCAGTGAAAGGGTTAAAGACCTGCTAATTGCTTATCCTACACCTGAAGATTTGCAGCAGGCTATGCAATTAGCTATGCGGGTGGATAGAAGACTGCGTGCAAGGGTTAATGAGAGCAAATCCTCTGCTATGTCAGTTTCTGGTTATGAGAATGTGTGTACTAACAGTGGTGAACCGATGGAGATTGGATCGGTGGCACCTCGCTCTCAAGAAAAAGATCGTCGATTTTCTGAAGGCTTGTGTTTCTATTGCGGAAAATCTGGTCATTTGATTAAAGGCTGTGAGCTTCGTATGAAGAAAGAAAAAAAAAATGGTCAGTCACGCCCGTATTGCCTGTTTAAATTCCAAGGGTATATTTTTAGCTGCTTCCACGATTGCTCAGAAAAAAATTAATGGAATTTCGGGTGTTTGTTGATTGCGGGTCTACACTGAATGTAATTGATGGGGGATTCGTGGAAAGACTCAATTTAAAACCTGAACCTTTATCATCCCCCATTGCTGTGGTTTCTGTGGATGGTTCCCCTTTGAAGAATATTACTCTCAAGGTCTGTGAATTTCCTCTCACTATTAATGGTGTTCACCATGAGAAATTGGATTTGGTAGTGTTGAATAACTTGCCTTCTCCAGTAATATTGGGATTGCCCTGGTTAAAATTTCACAATCCTGTACTGGATTGGTCTACCAGTGAAATTAAATCCTGGAGCCATAAATGTTATGACAAGTGTTGTAACGGGCGTATTGCAGCTTTGGATAGGGGAGAATTGCCTGTTCCTATTCAGGATTTTTGGAGAGTTTTTTCTGAGAAGGAATCGCAGGTTTTGCCTCCCCATAGAGACTATGATTGTTCTATTGAATTTGTCCCTGGAGCGACTCTTCCTAAAAGTCGTTTATTTAACCTTACTATTCCTGAGAGGAAGGCTTTGGAGGAATACATACAGACAAGTTTGGCCGCCGGTCACATTAGGCCCTCTAAGTCTCCTGTGGCGGTTGGATTTTTTTTTTGTAAAAAAAAAAGGACGGCGGTTTACGTCCTTGTCTGGATTTTCGTGAGATTAACAAAATTACGGTACGCAATCCTTACCCACTGCCATTGATTCCTGATCTGTTTAACCAGTTATTGGGGGCCAAGTGGTTCTCTAAAATTGACCTTAAGGGGGCATACAATCTGTTGCGCATGAAGGAGGGTGATGAATGGAAGACTGCTTTTAACACTCCTGTGGGTCATTTTGAGAATCTGGTTATGCCTTTTGGTCTTACTAATGCTCCTGCATTTTTTCAGAATCTGATTAATGACATCCTTAGACCTTTGATCGGTAAAAATGTGGTTGTGTATTTGGATGACATTTTGATTTATTCGCCAGATCTGGAGTCTCATTGGCGGAGCGTGCGTGAGGTATTACAGTTATTAATGGACAATTCGCTTTTTGCTAAGCTGGAGAAATGTGAGTTCGCTGTACAGAGAATTAGTTTTTTGGGCTACATTATCTCCAGCAAAGGTTTTGAGATGGATCCGGTTAAGGTTCAGGCTTTGCAGGAATGGCCTAGGCCTATTGGTTTGAAATCGATACAGAGGTTTTTGGGTTTCGCCAATTACTATAGAAAATTCATAAAAAAATTTTCTAGTATTGTCAAACCTCTGACTGATCTCACCAGGAAAGGTGCTGATGCGGTTCAGTGGTCTTCTGAGGCCATTGAAGCTTTTGTGTATCTCAAGGAGAGGTTCACCTCTGCTCCCATCCTTATGCAGCCTGATGTTACTAGGCCGTTTTTGGTTGAGGTTGATGCTTCCTCTGTGGGGGTTGGCGCAGTATTGTCTCAGGATAACGGGGATGGATTACATCCCTGTGCCTTTTTTTCAAAAAAATTTTCGGAGACTGAACTGAATTACGATATTGGTAATCGGGAATTATTGGCTATTAAACTCGCATTTGAACACTGGCGCCACTTCTTGGAAGGTGCGGAATTTCCCGTTCAGGTTCTTACGGATCATAAAAATCTGATTTATCTTGATGCTGCCAAGCGCCTGAATGCCCGTCAGGCTAGGTGGGCACTTTTTCTCGCGGTTTAATTTCTCCGTTACTTACATCCCTGGTACTAAGAATGTTAAGGCGGATGCCTTGTCTCGCAGTTTTTCTCCCATAGTCGGTGCTGAGAAAGAGGAGAACATTTTACAAGAAGGTGTTGTGATAGCTGCTTTGGACTCCGTTTTGGAAAATGAGATTCTTAAAGCACAGGAGAATGCCCCTTCTAACACTCCTCATGGGAGGTTGTTTGTGCCTGGGACCTTTAGGAGAGATTTGTTTGTTGAGTGTCACGAATCTCGGTTGGCAGGTCATCCCGGAATCTCTGAGACCAAGAGACTGGTGGGTCGCAGTTTTTGGTGGCCTGGATGGCAGAAGGAAGTCATTAAGTGGGTGCGTCAATGTACTATATGTGCTAGATCTAAGTCCTCACATACTCCTGCTGCGGGGTTGCTTTGTCCTTTGGAGGTTCCCAGTGCTCCTTGGACACATTTGGCTATGGACTTTATAACTGACCTTCCCCCCTCTGAGGGTTTTACTGTCATCTGGGTGGTCGTGGACCGTTTTAGCAAGATGTGTCACTTGGTTCCTTTCGTCAAACTGCCCTGCGTTAAAACTCTCGCTAAGGCCTTTGTCAAGGAAATTGTCAGACTTCATGGCGTTCCTACTGACATTGTTTCTGATAGGGGTCCTCAGTTCGTGGCTCGTTTTTGGCGTGCCTTTTGTGATAGGTTGGGAATTCATTTGTCGTTCTCGTCCGGATATCATCCTGAATCTAATGGCCAGACAGAAAGGAAAAACCAGGATGTTGAGCAGTTCTTGCGTTGTTTTGTGGCAGACAATCAAGAGGGGTGGTCTGAGTTTCTGCCACTTGCTGAATTTGCTCTGAACAATCATACATCTTCTTCTGCTGGTTGTTCGCCTTTTTTTTGTTGTTCTGGGAGACATCCGTCGTTTGGGTCGTTCTCCAAGTTGGGATCTGCCGTGCCTGAGGAGGAGAATTTTTCCGGTGATTTGGAGAGAGTTTGGACGGATGTGCGTGGTAATCTTCAGGAGGCCAACAGAAAATCTAAAGACTACTTTAATAGGAAACGACAGGAGGTTTTGTTCGCTGTTGGTGACATGGTTTGGTTGTCCTCTAGGAATCTGCGGTTGAGGATTCCTTCAAAGAAATTGGGTCCCAAGTTTGTAGGGCCCTTTAAGGTGCTTCAGGTTGTCAACCAATCTGCTGTTAGGTTGGAGGTTCCTACCTCCTGGAGAATTAATCCGGTATTTCATGTCTCTCTGTTGAAAAAAGCTGTTGTATCGGATTGTGACGCCTCTGCCTCTGTTCCTCCGGTGGTGGAGGACGGGGAATATGAAATTTCTCGCATCTTTGACTCTAGACGGTATAGAGGTAGTTTGCAGTATCTTGTGGCCTGGAAAGGTTTCGGTCCCGAGGATAACTCTTGGGTGAGGTCGGATGATGTTTCCGCGTCCAGACTTATCAGAGCGTTTCACAGGAGATTTCCTGATAAGCCTGGTCCTAGGGGATCCGGAGGATCCTCTTAGAAGGGGGGGTACTGTTAGAACCTTGCTCTTAGGTCTTTTTTCCTTTGCTGGTCACATGACCTTGTTGGCCTATTTAATCCTGCTCCGCCCTTCTGGCTTTGCTGGACTTCATTGTATATCTACTTTCTAGCTAGCCTGTGCTCTGTGTCTTGCTCTGTTAGTTTGCTTGGTCTACTGACCTCTATGTTCTATATATTTTGTTTGTTCGTCTGTCTGCTACTATTTCTGTTAGGAGGTGTCCCATATTCCTCCCAGTCCTTAGTACTTGTAGGGATTCCTTCCCCACATCTATAGGTCTCCGTACAGACTAGCTTAGGACTTTAGCAGGTCTGATCGCAGGATCAGGTCCCCTGTTACATCGTAGGGATTAAGCTGAGTTCTATCGTAGGGACAGATCTCCTCTCTTTCCTTAGCTCTGGTAGCAGAACATAACAAGTGTCTCCTGATTCTTCAGGCACAAATATATCTGTATAATGAGTCTGGTATACACCAGTAAATTATAACTGTGGTTTTGCCGTTCCACTGTGAAAAATCTCTATTATCCTGCTTTTGGCATTTTTTGCTGTAAAGAAAAACAGTAATAGTGCCTCCTGGTTGTTCAGACGCAAATATATCTGTTGAAAATAGTGTGGTGCAGGCCCGAGAAATAGAACTGTGGTTTTGCCGTTCCACGGGTCAAATCTCTGTGTTATCCTGCTTTTGGAAATTTTTGCCGTAAAGAAAAACAGTAATAGTGTCTCCTGATTGTTCAGACACAAATATATCTGTTGAAAATAGTCTGGTATACACCAGTAAATTATAACTGTGGTTTTGCCATCCCACATTAAAAAATCTCTATTATCCAGCTTTTGGTATTTTTTCCGTAAAGAAAAACAGTAATAGTGTCTCCTGATTGTTCAGACACAAATATATCTGTTGAAAATAGTCTGGTATACACCAGAAAATTATAACTGTGGTTTTGCCGTTCCACTGTGAAAAATCTCTATTATCCTGCTTTTGGCATTTTTTGCCGTAAAAAAATAACAGTAATAGTGTCTACTGATTCTTCAGACACAAAGATATCTGTTTAAAAGAGTCTGGTATACCCCAGTAAATTATAACTGTGGTTTTTCCGTTCCACGGTGAAAATCTCTAATATCCTGCTTTTGGCATTTTTTGCCGTAAAGAAAAACAGTAATAGTGTCTCCTGATTGTTCAGACACCAATATATCTGTTTAAAATAGTCTGGTGTAGGCCCAAGAAATAGAACTGTGGTGTTGCAGTTCCACGGGTCAAATCTCTGTATTATCCTGCTTTTGGCATTTGTTGCCGTAAAGAAAAACAGTAATAGTGTCTCCTGATTGTTCAGACACAAATATATCTGTTGAAAATAGTCTGGTAAACACCAGTAAATTATAACTGTGGTATTGCAGTCCCACGGTAAATAATCTCTATTATCCTGCTTTTGCCATTTTTTGCAGTAAAGAAAAACAGTAATAGTGTCTCCTGGTTGTTCAGACACCAATATATCTGTTTAAAATAGTCTGGTGTAGGCCCAAGAAATAGAACTGTGGTTTTGCAGTTCAAAGGGTCAAATCTCTGTATTATCCTGCTTTTGGAAATTTTTGCCGTAAAGAAAAACAGTAATAGAGTCTCCTGATTGTTCAGACCCAAATATATTTGTTTAAAAGAGTCTGGTATACACCAGTAAATTATAACAATGGTTTTGCCATTCCACGGTGAAAAATCTCTATTATCCTGCTTTTGTCATTTTTTGCCGTAAAGAAAAACAGTAATAGTGTCTCCTGATTCTTCAGACACAAAGATATCTGTTTAAAAGAGTCTGGTATACACCAGTAAATTATAACTGTGGTTTTTCCGTTCCATGGTGAAAAATCTCTATTATCCTGCTTTTGGCATTTTTTGCCGTAAAGAAAAACAGTTTTAGTGTCTCCTGATTTCAACAGATATATTGGTGTCTGAACAATCAGGAGACACTATTAATGTTTGTCTTTACGGCAAAAATGCCAAAAGTAGGATATTAGAGATTAATCACCGTGGAGCGGCAAAACCACAGTTATAATTTACTGGGGTATACCAGACTCTTTTAAACCGATATATTTGTGTGTGAACAAAGAGTCTGGTATACCCCAGTAAATTATAACTGTGGTTTTGCCGTTCCACGGTGATTAATCTCTATTATTCTACCTTTGGCACTTTTTGCCGTAAAGTCAAACATTAATAGTGTCTCCTGATTCTTCAGGCACAAATATATCTGTATAATGAGTCTGGTATACACCAGTAAATTATAACTGTGGTTTTGCCGTTCCACTGTGAAAAATCTCTATTATCCTGCTTTTGGCATTTTTTGCTGTAAAGAAAGACAGTAATAGTGTCTCCTGGTTGTTCAGACGCAAATATATCTGTTGAAAATAGTGTGGTGCAGGCCCGAGAAATAGAACTGTGGTTTTGCCGTTCCACGGGTCAAATCTCTGTGTTATCCTGCTTTTGGAAATTTTTGCCATAAAGAAAAACAGTAATAGAGTCTCCTGATTGTTCAGACCCAAATATATTTGTTTAAAAGAGTCTGGTATACACCAGGAAATTATAACTATGGTTTTGCCGTTCCACGGTGAAAAATCTCTATTATCCTTCTTTTGGCATTTTTTGCCGTAAGGAAAAACAGTAATAGTGTCTCCTGATTGTTCAGACACAAATATATCTGTTGAAAATAGTCTGGTATACACCAGTAAATTGTAACTGTGGTTTTGCCATCCCACATTAAAAAATCTCTATTATCCAGCTTTTGGTATTTTTTCCGTAAAGAAAAACAGTAATAGTGTCTCCTGATTGTTCAGACACAAATATATCTGTTGAAAATAGTCTGGTATACACCAGAAAATTATAACTGTGGTTTTGCCGTTCCACTGTGAAAAATCTCTATTATCCTGCTTTTGGCATTTTTTGCCATAAAGAAAAACAGTAATAGTGTCTCCTGATTGTTCAGACACAAATATATCTGTTTAAAAGAGTCTGGTATACCCCAGTAAATTATAACTGTGGTTTTGCCGTTCCACGGTGAAAAATCTCTATTATTCTACTTTTGGCATTTTTTACCGTAAAGACAAACATTAATAGTGTCTCCTGATTGTTCAGACACAAATATATCTGTTGAAAATAGTCTGGTGTAGGCCCGAGAAATAGAACTGTGGTTTTGCCGTTCCACGGGTCAAATCTCTGTATAATCCTGCTTTTGGCATTTTTTGCCGTAAAGAAAAACAGTAATAGTGTCTACTGATTGTTCAGACCCAAATATATCTGTTTAAAAGAGTCTGGTATACACCAGTAAATTATAAATATGGTTTTGCCGCTCCACGGTGAAAAATCTCTATTATCCTGCTTTTGGCATTTTTTGCCGTAAAAAAATAACAGTAATAGTGTCTACTGATTCTTCAGACACAAAGATATCTGTTTAAACGAGTCTGGTATACCCCAGTAAATTATAACTGTGGTTTTTCCGTTCCACGGTGAAAATCTCTAATATCCTGCTTTTGGCATTTTTTGCCGTAAAGAAAAACAGTAATAGTGTCTCCTGATTGTTCAGACACCAATATATCTGTTGAAAATAGTCTGGTGTAGGCCCAAGAAATAGAACTGTGGTGTTGCAGTTCCACGGGTCAAATCTCTGTATTATCCTGCTTTTGGCATTTGTTGCCTTAAAGAAAAACAGTAATAGTGTCTCCTGATTGTTCAGACACAAATATATCTGTTGAAAATAGTCTGGTAAACACCAGTAAACTATAACTGTGGTATTGCAGTCCCACGGTAAATAATCTCTATTATCCTGCTTTTGCCATTTTTTGCAGTAAAGAAAAACAGTAATAGTGTCTCCTGGTTGTTCAGACACAAATATATCTGTTGAAAATAGTCTGGTGTAGGCCCAAGAAATAGACCTGTGGTTTTGCCGTTCCACGGGTCAAATCTCTGTATTATCCTGCTTTTGGCATTTTTTGCCGTAAAGAAAAACAGTAATATAGCCTCATGATTGTTCAGACACAAATATATCTGTTTAAAAGAGTCTGGTATACACCAGTAAATTATAACAATGGTTTTGCCATTCCACGGTGAAAAATCTCTATTATCCTGCTTTTGTCATTTTTTGCCGTAAAGAAAAACAGTAATAGTGTCTCCTGATTCTTCAGACACAAAGATATCTGTTTAAAAGAGTCTGGTATACACCAGTAAATTATAACTCTGGTTTTTCCGTTCCATGGTGAAAAATCTCTATTATCCTGCTTTTGGCATTTTTTGCCGTAAAGAAAAACAGTTTTAGTGTCTCCTGATTTCAACAGATATATTGGTGTCTGAACAATCAGGAGACACTATTAATGTTTGTCTTTACGGCAAAAATGCCAAAAGTAGGATATTAGAGATTAATCACCGTGGAGCGGCAAAACCACAGTTATAATTTACTGGGGTATACCACTCTTTTAAACCGATATATTTGTGTGTGAACAAAGAGTCTGGTATACCCCAGTAAATTATAACTGTGGTTTTGCTGTTCCACGGTGATTAATCTCTATTATTCTACCTTTGGCATTTTTTGCCGTAAAGTCAAACATTAATAGTGTCTCCTGATTCTTCAGGCACAAATATATCTGTATAATGAGTCTGGTATACACCAGTAAATTATAACTGTGGTTTTGCCGTTCCACTGTGAAAAATCTCTATTATCCTGCTTTTGGCATTTTTTGCCGTAAGGAAAAACAGTAATAGTGTCTCCTGATTGTTCAGAAACAAATATATCTGTTTAAAAGAGTCTGGTATACCCCAGTAAATTATAACTGTGGTTTTGCCGTTCCACGGTGAAAAATCTCTATTATTCTACTTTTGGCATTTTTTACCGTAAAGACAAACATTAATAGTGTCTCCTGATTGTTCAGACACAAATATATCTGTTGAAAATAGTCTGGTGTAGGCCCGAGAAATAGAACTGTGGTTTTGCCGTTCCACGGGTCAAATCTCTGTATAATCCTGCTTTTGGCATTTTTTGCCGTAAAGAAAAACAGTAATAGTGTCTACTGATTGTTCAGACCCAAATATATCTGTTTAAAAGAGTCTGGTATACACCAGTAAATTATAAATATGGTTTTGCCGCTCCACGGTGAAAAATCTCTATTATCCTGCTTTTGGCATTTTTTGCCGTAAAAAAATAACAGTAATAGTGTCTACTGATTCTTCAGACACAAAGATATCTGTTTAAACGAGTCTGGTATACCCCAGTAAATTATAACTGTGGTTTTTCCGTTCCACGGTGAAAATCTCTAATATCCTGCTTTTGGCATTTTTTGCCGTAAAGAAAAACAGTTTTAGTGTCTCCTGATTTCAACAGATATATTGGTGTCTGAACAATCAGGAGACACTATTAATGTTTGTCTTTACGGCAAAAATGCCAAAAGTAGGATATTAGAGATTAATCACCGTGGAGCGGCAAAACCACAGTTATAATTTACTGGGGTATACCACTCTTTTAAACCGATATATTTGTTTGTGAACAAAGAGTCTGGTATACCCCAGTAAATTATAACTGTGGTTTTGCCGTTCCACGGTGATTAATCTCTATTATTCTACCTTTGGCATTTTTTGCCGTAAAGTCAAACATTAATAGTGTCTCCTGATTCTTCAGGCACAAATATATCTGTATAATGAGTCTGGTATACACCAGTAAATTATAACTGTGGTTTTGCCGTTCCACTGTGAAAAATCTCTATTATCCTGCTTTTGGCATTTTTTGCTGTAAAGAAAGACAGTAATAGTGTCTCCTGGTTGTTCAGACGCAAATATATCTGTTGAAAATAGTGTGGTGCAGGCCCGAGAAATAGAACTGTGGTTTTGCCGTTCCACGGGTCAAATCTCTGTGTTATCCTGCTTTTGGAAATTTTTGCCGTAAAGAAAAACAGTAATAGAATCATAGAATGGTAGAGTTGGAAGGGACCTCCTGGGTCATCTGGTCCAACCCCCTGCTCAAAGCAGGATTCACTAAATCATCTCAGACAGATGTCTGTCCAGCCTCTGTTTGAAGACGTCCATTGAAGGGGAACGCACCACCTCTCGTGGCAGCCTGTTCCACTCATTAATCACCCTAACTGTCAAAAAGTTTTTTCTAATATCTAATCTGTGTCTCCTCCCATTTAGTTTCATCCCATTGCTTTTAGTCTTTCCTTGTGCAAATGAGAATAAAGATGATCCTTCTACAATGTGACAGCCCTTGACATATTTGTAGACAGCTATTAAGTCTCCTCCTAATAGAGTCTCCTGATTGTTCAGACCCAAATATATTTGTTTAAAAGAGTCTGGTATACACCAGTAAATTATAACTATGGTTTTTCAGTTCCACGGGTCAAATCTCTGTATTATCCTGCTTTTGGCATTTTTTCCGTAAAGAAAAGCAGTAATAGAGTCTCCTGATTGTTCAGACCCAAATATATCTGTTTAAAAGTGTCTGGTATACACCAGTAAATTATAACTGGTTTTGCTGTTCCACGGTGAAAAATCTCTATTATCCTGCTTTTGGCATTTTTTGCCGTAAAGAAAAACAGTAATAGTGTCTCCTAATTGTTCAGACACAAATATATCTGTTGAAAATAGTCTGGTACACACCAGTAAATTGTAACTGTGGTTTTGCCGTTCCACAGTGAAAAATCTCTATTATTCTACTTTTGGCATTTTTTGCCGTAAAGACAAACATTAACAGTGTCTCCTGATTGTTCAGACACAAATATATCTATTGAAAATAGTCTGTTGTAGGCCTGAGAAATAGAACTGTGGTTTTGCCGTTCCATGGGTCAAATCTCTGTATTTTCATGCTTTTGGCATTTTTTGCCATAAAGAAAAACAGTAATAGTGTCTCCTGATTGTTCAGACACCAATATATCTGTTTAAATTAGTCTGGTGCAGGCCCGAGAAATAGAACTGTGGTTTTGCAGTTCCATAGGTCAAATCTCTGTATTATCCTGCTTTTGGCATTTTTTGCCGTAAAGAAAAACAGTAATAGTGTCTCTTGATTCTTCAGACACAAATATATCTGTTGAAAAGAGTCTGGTATACACCAGTAAATTGGAACTGTTTTCCCTGTTGAATGGCAAAACCCATCTCTATTATCCTGCTTTTGTCATTTTTTGCCATAAAGAAAAACATTAATAGTGTCTCCTGATTCTTCAGACAAAAATATATCTGTACAATGAGTCTGGTATACACCAGTAAATTATAACTGTGGTTTTCCCGTTCCACTGTGAAAAATCTCTGTTATCCTGCTTTTGGCATTTTTTGCCGTAAAGAAAAACAGTAATAGTGTCTCCTGGTTGTTCAGACGCAAATATATCTGTTGAAAATAGTCTGGTGTAGGCCCGAGAAATAGAACTGTGGTTTTGCCGTTCCACGGGTCAAATCTCTGTATAATCCTGCTTTTGGCATTTTTTGCCGTAAAGAAAAACAGTAATAGTGTCTCCTGATTGTTCAGACCCAAATATATCTGTTTAAAAGTCTGGTATACACCAGTAAATTATAAATATGGTTTTGCCGCTCCACGGTGAAAAATCTCTATTATCCTGCTTTTGGCATTTTTTGCCGTAAGGAAAAACAGTAAGAGTGTCTCCTGATTGTTCAGAAACAAATATATCTGTTGAAAATAGTCTGGTATACACCAGTAAATTATAACTGTGGTTTTGCCATCTCACGGTAAAAAATCTCTATTATCCTGCTTTTGGTATTTTTTGCCATAAAGAAAAACAGTAATAGTGTCTCCTGATTGTTCAGACACCAATATATCTGTTTAAAAGAGTCTGGTATACATCAGTAAATTATGACTGTGGTTTTGCCGCTCCACGGTGAAAAATCTCTATTATTCTGCTTTTGGCATTTTTTGCCGTAAAGACAAACATTAACAGTGTCTCCTGATTGTTCAGACACAAATATATCTGTTGAAAATAGTCTGGTGTAGGCCCGAGAAGTGGAACTGTGGTTTTGCCGTTCCACGGGTCAAATCTCTGTATTATCCTGCTTTTGGCATTTTTTGCCGTAAAGAAAAACAGTAATAGTGTCTCCTGATTGTTCAGACACAAATATATCTGTTTAAAATAGTCTGGTGCAGGCCCGAGAAATAGAACTGTGGTTTTGCACTTCCATAGGTCAAATCTCTGTATTTTCCTGCTTTTGGCATTTTTTGCCATAAACAAAAACAGTAATAGTGTCTCCTGATTGTTCAGACCCAAATATATCTATTTAAAAGAGTCTGGTATACACCAGTAAATTATAACTATGGTTTTGCCGTTCCACAGTGAAAAATCTCTATTATCCTGCTTTTGCCATTTTTCCCGTAAGGATAAACAGTAATAGTGTCTCCTGATTGTTCAGACACAAATATATCTGTTGAAAATAGTCTGGTATACACCAGTAAATTATAACTGTGGTTTTGCCATCCCACGGTAAAAAATCTCTATTATCCAGCTTTTGGTATTTTTTCCGTAAAGAAAAACAGTAATAGTGTCTCCTGATTGTTCAGACACAAATGTATCTGTTTAAAAGAGTCTGGTATACCCCAGTAAATTATAACTGTGGTTTTGCCGTTCCACGGTGAAAAATCTCTATTATCCTACTTTTGGCATTTTTTGCCGTAAAGACAAACATTAATAGTGTCTCCTGATTGTTCAGGCACAAATATATCTGTTGAAAATAGTCTGGTGTAGGCTCGAGAAATAGAACTGCGGTTTTGCCGTTCCACGGGTCAAATCTCTGTATTATCCTGCTTTTGGCATTTTTTGCCGTATAGAAAAACAGTAAGTGTCTCCTGATTCTTCAGACACAAATATATCTGTTGAAAAGAGTCTCGTATACACCAGTAAATTGTAACTGTGGTTTTGCCGTTCCATGGTGAAAAATCTCTATTATCCTGCTTTTGGCATTTTTTGCCGTAAAGAAAAACAGTAATAGTGTCTCCTGATTGTTCAAATACATCTGTTGAAAATAGTCTGGTATACACCAGTAAATTATAACTGTGGTTCTGCCGTCCCACGGTAAAAAATCTCTATTATCCAGCTTGTGATATTTTTTCCGTAACGAAAAACAGTAATAATGTCTCCTGATTGTTCAGACACAAATATATCTGTTTAAAAGAGTCTGGTGTAGGCCCGAGAAATAGAACTGTGGTTTTGCAGTTCCACGGGTCAAATCTCTGTATTATCCTGCTTTTGGCATTTTTTGCCGTAAAGAAAAGCAGTAATAATGTCTCCTGATTGTTCAGACCCAAATATATCTGTTTAAAAGAGTCTGGTATACACCAGTAAATTATAACTGGTTTTGCTGTTCCACGGTGAAAAATCTCTATTATCCTGCTTTTGGCATTTTTTGCCGTAAAGAAAAACAGTAATAGTGTCTCCTAATTGTTCAGACACAAATATATCTGTTGAAAATAGTCTGGTACACACCAGTAAATTGTAACTGTGGTTTTGCCGTTCCACAGTGAAAAATCTCTATTATTCTACTTTTGGCATTTTTTGCCGTAAAGACAAACATTAACAGTGTCTCCTGATTGTTCAGACACACATATATCTGTTGAAAATAGTCTGGTGTAGGCCCGAGAAATAGAACTGTGGTTTTGCCGTTCCATGGGTCAAATCTCTGTATTTTCATGCTTTTGGCATTTTTTGCCGTAAACAAAAACAGTAATAGTGTCTCCTGATTGTTCAGACACCAGTATATCTGTTTAAAGTAGTCTGGTGTATGCACCAAGAAATAGAACTGTGGTTTTGCAGTTCCACGGGTCAAATCTCTGTGTTATCCTGCTTTTGGAAATTTTTGCCATAAAGAAAAACAGTAATAGAGTCTCCTGATTGTTCAGACCCAAATATATTTGTTTAAAAGAGTCTGGTATACACCAGTAAATTATAACAATGGTTTTGCCATTCCACGGTGAAAAATCTCTATTATCCTGCTTTTGTCATTTTTTGCCGTAAAGAAAAACAGTAATAGTGTCTCCTGATTCTTCAGACACAAAGATATCTGTTTAAAAGTGTCTGGTATACACCAGTAAATTATAACTGTGGTTTTTCCGTTCCATGGTGAAAAATCTCTATTATCCTGCTTTTGGCATTTTTTGCCGTAAAAAAAAACAGTTTTAGTGTCTCCTGATTTCAACAGATATATTGGTGTCTGAACAATCAGGAGACACTATTAATGTTTGTCTTTACGGCAAAAATGCCAAAAGTAGGATATTAGAGATTAATCACCGTGGAGCGGCAAAACCACAGTTATAATTTACTGGGGTATACCAGACTCTTTTAAACCGATATATTTGTGTGTGAACAAAGAGTCTGGTATACCCCAGTAAATTATAACTGTGGTTTTGCCGTTCCACGGTGATTAATCTCTATTATCCTACTTTTGGCATTTTTTGCCGTAAAGTCAAACATTAATAGTGTCTCCTGATTCTTCAGGCACAAATATATCTGTATAATGAGTCTGGTATACACCAGTAAATTATAACTGTGGTTTTGCTGTTCCACTGTGAAAAATCTCTATTATCCTGCTTTTGGCATTTTTTGCTGTAAAGAAAAACAGTAATAGTGTCTCCTGGTTGTTCAGACGCAAATATATCTGTTGAAAATAGTCTGGTGCAGGCCCGAGAAATAGAACTGTGGTTTTGCCGTTCCACGGGTCAAATCTCTGTGTTATCCTGCTTTTGGAAATTTTTGCCGTAAAGAAAAACAGTAATAGAGTCTACTGATTGTTCAGACCCAAATATATTTGTTTAAAAGAGTCTGGTATACACCAGTAAATTATAACTATGGTTTTGCCGTTCCACGGTGAAAAATCTCTATTATCCTGCTTTTGGCATTTTTTGCCGTAAGGAAAAACAGTAATAGTGTCTCCTGATTGTTCAGAAACAAATATATCTGTTTAAAAGAGTCTGGTATACCCCAGTAAATTATAACTGTGGTTTTGCCGTTCCACGGTGAAAAATCTCTATTATTCTACTTTTGGCATTTTTTACCGTAAAGACAAACATTAATAGTGTCTCCTGATTGTTCAGACGCAAATATATCTGTTGAAAATAGTCTGGTATACACCAGTAAATTATAACTGTGGTTCTGCCGTCCCACGGTAAAAAATCTCTATTATCCAGCTTGTGATATTTATTCCGTAACGAAAAACAGTAATAATGTCTCCTGATTGTTCAGACACAAATATATCTGTTGAAAATAGTCTGGTGTAGGCCCGAGAAATAGAACTGTGGTTTTTCAGTTCCACGGGTCAAATCTCTGTATTATCCTGCTTTTGGCATTTTTTCCATAAAGAAAAGCAGTAATAGAGTCTCCTGATTGTTCAGACCCAAATATATTTGTTTAAAAGAGTCTGGTATACACCAGTAAATTATAACAATGGTTTTGCCATTCCACGGTGAAAAATCTCTATTATCCTGCTTTTGGCATTTTTTGCCGTAAAGAAAAACAGTTTTAGTGTCTCCTGATTTCAACAGATATATTGGTGTCTGAACAATCAGGAGACACTATTAATGTTTGTCTTTACGGCAAAAATGCCAAAAGTAGGATATTAGAGATTAATCACCGTGGAGCGGCAAAACCACAGTTATAATTTACTGGGGTATACCAGACTCTTTTAAACCGATATATTTGTGTGTGAACAAAGAGTCTGGTATACCCCAGTAAATTATAACTGTGGTTTTGCCGTTCCACGGTGATTAATCTCTATTATCCTACTTTTGGCATTTTTTGCCGTAAAGTCAAACATTAATAGTGTCTCCTGATTCTTCAGGCACAAATATATCTGTATAATGAGTCTGGTATACACCAGTAAATTATAACTGTGGTTTTGCTGTTCCACTGTGAAAAATCTCTATTATCCTGCTTTTGGCATTTTTTGCTGTAAAGAAAAACAGTAATAGTGTCTCCTGGTTGTTCAGACGCAAATATATCTGTTGAAAATAGTCTGGTGCAGGCCCGAGAAATAGAACTGTGGTTTTGCCGTTCCACGGGTCAAATCTCTGTGTTATCCTGCTTTTGGAAATTTTTGCCGTAAAGAAAAACAGTAATAGAGTCTACTGATTGTTCAGACCCAAATATATTTGTTTAAAAGAGTCTGGTATACACCAGTAAATTATAACTATGGTTTTGCCGTTCCACGGTGAAAAATCTCTATTATCCTGCTTTTGGCATTTTTTGCCGTAAGGAAAAACAGTAATAGTGTCTCCTGATTGTTCAGAAACAAATATATCTGTTTAAAAGAGTCTGGTATACCCCAGTAAATTATAACTGTGGTTTTGCCGTTCCACGGTGAAAAATCTCTATTATTCTACTTTTGGCATTTTTTACCGTAAAGACAAACATTAATAGTGTCTCCTGATTGTTCAGACGCAAATATATCTGTTGAAAATAGTCTGGTATACACCAGTAAATTATAACTGTGGTTCTGCCGTCCCACGGTAAAAAATCTCTATTATCCAGCTTGTGATATTTATTCCGTAACGAAAAACAGTAATAATGTCTCCTGATTGTTCAGACACAAATATATCTGTTGAAAATAGTCTGGTGTAGGCCCGAGAAATAGAACTGTGGTTTTTCAGTTCCACGGGTCAAATCTCTGTATTATCCTGCTTTTGGCATTTTTTCCATAAAGAAAAGCAGTAATAGAGTCTCCTGATTGTTCAGACCCAAATATATCTGTTTAAAAGTGTCTGGTATACACCAGTAAATTATAACTGGTTTTGCTGTTCCACGGTGAAAAATCTCTATTATCCTGCTTTTGGCATTTTTTGCCGTAAAGAAAAACAGTAATAGTGTCTCCTAATTGTTCAGACACAAATATATCTGTTGAAAATAGTCTGGTACACACCAGTAAATTGTAACTGTGGTTTTGCCGTTCCACAGTGAAAAATCTCTATTATTCTACTTTTGGCATTTTTTGCCGTAAAGACAAACATTAACAGTGTCTCCTGATTGTTCAGACACAAATATATCTATTGAAAATAGTCTGTTGTAGGCCTGAGAAATAGAACTGTGGTTTTGCCGTTCCATGGGTCAAATCTCTGTATTTTCATGCTTTTGGCATTTTTTGCCATAAAGAAAAACAGTAATAGTGTCTCCTGATTGTTCAGACACCAATATATCTGTTTAAAATAGTCTGGTGCAGGCCTGAGAAATAGAACTGTGGTTTTGCAGTTCCATAGGTCAAATCTCTGTATTATCCTGCTTTTGGCATTTTTTGCCGTAAAGAAAAACAGTAATAGTGTCTCTTGATTCTTCAGACACAAATATATCTGTTGAAAAGAGTCTCGTATACACCAGTAAATTGGAACTGTTTTCCCTGTTAAATGGCAAAACCCATCTCTATTATCCTGCTTTTGTCATTTTTTGCCATAAAGAAAAACATTAATAGTGTCTCCTGATTCTTCAGACAAAAATATATCTATACAATGAGTCTGGTATACACCAGTAAATTATAACTGTGGTTTTCCCGTTCCACTGTGAAAAATCTCTGTTATCCTGCTTTTGGCATTTTTTGCCGTAAAGAAAAACAGTAATAGTGTCTCCTGGTTGTTCAGACGCAAATATATCTGTTGAAAATAGTCTGGTGTAGGCCCGAGAAATAGAACTGTGGTTTTGCCGTTCCACGGGTCAAATCTCTGTATAATCCTGCTTTTGGCATTTTTTGCCGTAAAGAAAAAGAGTAATAGTGTCTCCTGATTGTTCAGACCCAAATATATCTGTTTAAAAGAGTCTGGTATACACCAGTAAATTATAAATATGGTTTTGCCGCTCCACGGTGAAAAATCTCTATTATCCTGCTTTTGGCATTTTTTGCCGTAAGGAAAAACAGTAATAGTGTCTCCTGATTGTTCAGAAACAAATATATCTGTTGAAAATAGTCTGGTATACACCAGTAAATTATAACTGTGGTTTTGCCATCTCACGGTAAAAAATCTCTATTATCCAGCTTTTGGTATTTTTTGCCATAAAGAAAAACAGTAATAGTGTCTCCTGATTGTTCAGACACCAATATATCTGTTTAAAAGAGTCTGGTATACATCAGTAAATTATGACTGTGGTTTTGCCGCTCCACGGTGAAAAATCTCTATTATTCTGCTTTTGGCATTTTTTGCCGTAAAGACAAACATTAACAGTGTCTCCTGATTGTTCAGACACAAATATATCTGTTGAAAATAGTCTGGTGTAGGCCCGAGAAGTGGAACTGTGGTTTTGCCGTTCCACGGGTCAAATCTCTGTATTATCCTGCTTTTGGCATTTTTTGCCGTAAAGAAAAACAGTAATAGTGTCTCCTGATTGTTCAGACACAAATATATCTGTTTAAAATAGTCTGGTGCAGGCCCGAGAAATAGAACTGTGGTTTTGCACTTCCATAGGTCAAATCTCTGTATTTTCCTGCTTTTGGCATTTTTTGCCATCAAGAAAAACAGTAATAGTGTCTCCTGATTGTTCAGACCCAAATATATCTATTTAAAAGAGTCTGGTATACACCAGTAAATTATAACTATGGTTTTGCCGTTCCACAGTGAAAAATCTCTATTATCCTGCTTTTGCCATTTTTCCCGTAAGGAAAAACAGTAATAGTGTCTCCTGATTGTTCAGACACAAATATATCTGTTGAAAATAGTCTGGTATACACCAGTAAATTATAACTGTGGTTTTGCCGTTCCACGGTGAAAAATCTCTATTATCCTACTTTTGGCATTTTTTGCCGTAAAGACAAACATTAATAGTGTCTCCTGATTGTTCAGGCACAAATATATCTGTTGAAAATAGTCTGGTGTAGGCCCGAGAAATAGAACTGCGGTTTTGCCGTTCCACGGGTCAAATCTCTGTATTATCCTGCTTTTGGCATTTTTTGCCGTATAGAAAAACAGTAATAGTGTCTCCTGATTCTTCAGACACAAATATATCTGTTGAAAAGAGTCTCGTATACACCAGTAAATTGTAACTGTGGTTTTGCCGTTCCATGGTGAAAAATCTCTATTATCCTGCTTTTGGCATTTTTTGCCGTAAAGAAAAACAGTAATAGTGTCTCCTGATTGTTCAGATACATCTGTTGAAAATAGTCTGGTATACACCAGTAAATTATAACTGTGGTTCTGCCGTCCCACGGTAAAAAATCTCTATTATCCAGCTTGTGATATTTTTTCCGTAACGAAAAACAGTATTAATGTCTCCTGATTGTTCAGACACAAATATATCTGTTGAAAATAGTCTGGTGTAGGCCCGAGAAATAGAACTGTGGTTTTGCAGTTCCACGGGTCAAATCTCTGTATTATCCTGCTTTTGGCATTTTTTGCCGTAAAGAAAAGCAGTAATAATGTCTCCTGATTGTTCAGACCCAAATATATCTGTTTAAAAGAATCTGGTATACACCAGTAAATTATAACTGGTTTTGCTGTTCCACGGTGAAAAATCTCTATTATTCTACTTTTGGCATTTTTTGCCGTAAAGACAAACATTAACAGTGTCTCCTGATTGTTCAGACACACATATATCTGTTGAAAATAGTCTGGTGTAGGCCCGAGAAATAGAACTGTGGTTTTGCCGTTCCATGGGTCAAATCTCTGTATTTTCATGCTTTTGGCATTTTTTGCCATAAAGAAAAACAGTAATAGTGTCTCCTGATTGTTCAGACACCAATATATCTGTTTAAAATAGTCTGGTGAAGGCCCAAGAAATAGAACTGTGGTTTTGCAGTTCCATACTTCAAATCTCTGTATTATCCTGCTTTTGGCATTTTTTGCCATAAAGAAAAACAGTAATAGTGTCTCCTGATTGTTCAGACACAAATATATCTGTTGAAAATAGTCTGGTATACACCAGTAAATTATAACTGTGGTTTTGCCGTTCCATGGTGAAAAATCTCTATTATCCTGCTTTTGGCATTTTTTGCCGTAAAAAAATAACAGTAATAGTGTCTACTGATTCTTCAGACACAAAGATATATGTTTAAAAGAGTCTGGTATACCCCAGTAAATTATAACTGTGGTTTTTCTGTTCCACGGTGAAAATCTCTAATATCCTGCTTTTGGCATTTTTTGCCGTAAAGAAAAACAGTAATAGTGTCTCCTGATTGTTCAAACACCAATATATCTGTTTAAAATAGTCTGGTGTAGGCCCAAGAAATAGAACTGTGGTGTTGCAGTTCCACGGGTCAAATCTCTGTATTATCCTGCTTTTGGCATTTGTTGCCGTAAAGAAAAACAGTAATAGTGTCTCCTGATTGTTCAGACACAAATATCTGTTGAAAATAGTCTGGTATACACCAGTAAATTATAACTGTGGTTTTGCCGTTCCACGGTGAAAAATCTCTAATATCCTGCTTTTGGCATTTTTTGCCGTAAAGAAAAACAGTAATAGTGTCTCCTGATTGTTCAGACACAAATATATCTGTTGAAAATAGTCTGGTGTAGGCCCAAGAAATAGACCTGTGGTTTTGCCGTTCCACGGGTCAAATCTCTGTATTATCCTGCTTTTGGCATTTTTTGCCGTAAAGAAAAACAGTAATATAGCCTCATGATTGTTCAGACACAAATATATCTGTTTAAAAGAGTCTGGTATACACCAGTAAATTATAACTGTGGTATTGCAGTCCCACGGTAAAAAATCTCTATTATCCTGCTTTTGGCATTTTTTGCCGTAAACAAAAACAGTAATAGTGTCTCCTGATTGTTCAGACACCAATATATATCTGTTTAAAGTAGTCTGGTGTATGCACCAAGAAATAGAACTGTGGTTTTGCAGTTCCACGGGTCAAATCTCTGTGTTATCCTGCTTTTGGAAATTTTTGCCGTAAAGAAAAACAGTAATAGAGTCTCCTGATTGTTCAGACCCAAATATATTTGTTTAAAAGAGTCTGGTATACACCAGTAAATTATAACAATGGTTTTGCCATTCCACGGTGAAAAATCTCTATTATCCTGCTTTTGTCATTTTTTGCCGTAAAGAAAAACAGTAATAGTGTCTCCTGATTCTTCAGACACAAAGATATCTGTTTAAAAGAGTCTGGTATACACCAGTAAATTATAACTGTGGTTTTGCCGTTCCACGGTGAAAAATCTCTAATATCCTGCTTTTGGCATTTTTTGCCGTAAAGAAAAACAGTAATAGTGTCTCCTGATTGTTCAGACACAAATATATCTGTTGAAAATAGTCTGGTGTAGGCCCAAGAAATAGACCTGTGGTTTTGCAGTTCCACGGGTCAAATCTCTGTATTATCCTGCTTTTGGCATTTTTTGCCGTAAAGAGAAACAGTAATATAGCCTCATGATTGTTCAGACACAAATATATCTGTTTAAAAGAGTCTGGTATACACCAGTAAATTATAACTGTGGTATTGCAGTCCCACGGTAAAAAATCTCTATTCTGCTTTTGGCATTTTTTGCCGTAAAGAAAAACAGTAATAGTGTCTCCTGATTGTTCAGACACCAATATATCTGTTTAAAATAGTCTGATGTAGGCCCAAGAAATAGAACTGTGGTGTTGCAGTTCCACGGGTCAAATCTCTGTATTATCCTGCTTTTGGCATTTGTTGCCGTAAAGAAAAACAGTAATAGTGTCTCCTGATTGTTCAGACACAAATATATCTGTTGAAAATAGTCTGGTAAACAACAGTAAATTATAACTGTGGTATTGCAGTCCCACTGTAAATAATCTCTATTATCCTGCTTTTGCCATTTTTGCAGTAAAGAAAAACAGTAATAGTGTCTCCTGGTTGTTCAGACACCAATATATCTGTTTAAAATAGTCTGGTGTAGGCCCAAGAAATAGAACTGTGGTTTTGCAGTTCAAAGGGTCAAATCTCTGTATTATCCTGCTTTTGGCATTTTTGCTATAAAGAAAAAAAGTAATAGAGTCTCCTGATTGTTCAGACACAAATATATCTATTTAAAAGAGTCTGGTATACACCAGTAAATTATAACTGTGGTTTTGCCGTTCCACGGTGAAAAATCTCTTAATATCCTGCTTTTGGCATTTTTTGCCGTAAAGAAAAACAGTAATAGTGTCTCCTGATTGTTCAGACACAAATATATCTGTTGAAAATAGTCTGGTGTAGGCCCAAGAAATAGACCTGTGGTTTTGCAGTTCCACGGGTCAAATCTCTGTATTATCCTGCTTTTGGCATTTTTTGCCGTAAAGAAAAACAGTAATATAGCCTCATGATTGTTCAGACACAAATAAATCAGTTTAAAAGAGTCTGGTATACACCAGTAAATTATAACTGTGGTATTGCAGTCCCACGGTAAAAAATCTCTATTATCCTCCTTTTGGCATTTTTTGCCGTAAACAAAAACAGTAATAGTGTCTCCTGATTGTTCAGACACCAATATATCTGTTTAAAGTAGTCTGGTGTATGCACCAAGAAATAGAACTGTGCTTTTGCAGTTCCACGGGTCAAATCTCTGTGTTATCCTGCTTTTGGAAATTTTTGCCGTAAAGAAAAACAGTAATAGAGTCTCCTGATTGTTCAGACCCAAATATATTTGTTTAAAAGAGTCTGGTATACACCAGTAAATTATAACAATGGTTTTGCCGTTCCACGGTGAAAAATCTCTATTATCCTGCTTTTGTCATTTTTTGCCGTAAAGAAAAACAGTAATAGTGTTTCCTGATTCTTCAGACACAAAGATATCTGTTTAAAAGAGTCTGGTATACACCAGTAAATTATAACTGTGGTTTTTCCGTTGCACGGTGAAAAATCTCTATTATCCTGCTTTTGGCATTTTTTGCCGTAAAGAAAAACAGTTTTAGTGTCTCCTGATTTCAACAGATATATTGGTGTCTGAACAATCAGGAGACACTATTAATGTTTGTCTTTACGGCAAAAATGCCAAAAGTAGGATAATAGAAATTAATCACCGTGGAGCGGCAAAACCACAGTTATAATTTACTGGGGTATACCAGACTCTTTTAAACCGATATATTTGTGTGTGAACAAAGAGTCTGGTATACCCCAGTAAATTATAACTGTGGTTTTGCCGTTCCACGGTGATTAATCTCTATTATCCTACTTTTGGCATTTTTTGCCGTAAAGACAAACATTAATAGTGTCTCCTGATTCTTCAGGCACAAATATATCTGTATAATGAATCTGGTATACACCAGTAAATTATAACTGTGGTTTTGCCGTTCCACGGTGAAAAATCTCTATTATCCTGCTTTTGGCATTTTTTGCCGTAAAGAAAAACAGTAATAGTGTCTCCTAATTGTTCAGACACAAATATATCTGTTGAAAATAGTCTGGTACACACCAGTAAATTGTAACTGTGGTTTTGCCGTTCCACGGTGAAAAATCTCTATTATTCTACTTTTGGCATTTTTTGCCGTAAAGACAAACATTAACAGTGTCTCCTGATTGATCAGACACAAATATATCTGTTGAAAATAGTCTGGTGTAGGCCTGAGAAATAGAACTGTGGTTTTGTCGTTCCATGGGTCAAATCTCTGTATTTTCATGCTTTTGGCATTTTTTGCCATAAAGAAAAACAGTAATAGTGTCTCCTGATTGTTGAGACACCAATATATCTGTTTAAAATAGTCTGGTGCAGGCCCGAGAAATAGAACTGTGGTTTTGCAGTTCCATAGGTCAAATCTCTGTATTATCCTGCTTTTGGCATTTTTTGCCGTAAAGAAAAACAGTAATAGTGTCTCTTGATTCTTCAGACACAAATATATCTGTTGAAAAGAGTCTCGTATACACCAGTAAATTGGAACTGTTTTCCCTGTTGAATGGCAAAACCCATCTCTATTATCCTGCTTTTGTCATTTTTTGCCATAAAGAAAAACATTAATAGTGTCTCCTGATTCTTCAGACAAAAATATATCTGTACAATGAGTCTGGTATACACCAGTAAATTATAACTGTGGTTTTGCCGTTCCACTGTGAAAAATCTCTGTTATCCTGCTTTTGGCATTTTTTGCCGTAAAGAAAAACAGTAATAGTGTCTCCTGGTTGTTCAGACGCAAATATATCTGTTGAAAATAGTCTGGTGTAGGCCCGAGAAATAGAACTGTGGTTTTGCCGTTCCACGGGTCAAATCTCTGTATAATCCTGCTTTTGGCATTTTTTGCCGTAAAGAAAAACAGTAATAGTGTCTCCTGATTGTTCAGACCCAAATATATCTGTTTAAAAGAGTCTGGTATACACCAGTAAATTATAAATATGGTTTTGCCGCTCCACGCTGAAAAATCTCTATTATCCTGCTTTTGGCATTTTTTGCCGTAAGGAAAAACAGTAATAGTGTCTCCTGATTGTTCAGAAACAAATATATCTGTTGAAAATAGTCTGGTATACACCAGTAAATTATAACTGTGGTTTTGCCATCTCACGGTAAAAAATCTCTATTATCCAGCTTTTGGTATTTTTTCCGTAAAGAAAAACAGTAATAGTGTCTCCTGATTGTTCAGACACAAATATATCTGTTGAAAATAGTCTGGTATACACCAGAAAATTATAACTGTGGTTCTGCCATTCCACTGTGAAAAATCTCTATTATCCTGCTTTTGGCATTTTTTGCTGTAAAGAAAAACAGTAATAGTGTCTCCTGGTTGTTCAGACGCAAATATATCTGTTGAAAATAGTCTGGTGCAGGCCCGAGAAATAGAACTGTGGTTTTGCCGTTCCACGGGTCAAATCTCTGTGTTATCCTGCTTTTGGAAATTTTTGCCGTAAAGAAAAACAGTAATAGAGTCTCCTGATTGTTCAGACCCAAATATATTTGTTTAAAAGAGTCTGGTATACACCAGTAAATTATAACTATGGTTTTGCCGTTCCACGGTGAAAAATCTCTATTATCCTGCTTTTGGCATTTTTTGCCGTAAGGAAAAACAGTAATAGTGTCTCCTGATTGTTCAGACACAAATATATCTGTTGAAAATAGTCTGGTATACACCAGAAAATTATAACTGTGGTTTTGCCGTTCCACTGTGAAAAATCTCTATTATCCTGCTTTTGGCATTTTTTGCCATAAAGAAAAACAGTAATAGTGTCTCCTGATTGTTCAGACACAAATATATCTGTTTAAAAGAGTCTGGTATACCCCAGTAAATTATAACTGTGGTTTTGCCGTTCCACGGTGAAAAATCTCTATTATTCTACTTTTGGCATTTTTTACCGTAAAGACAAACATTAATAGTGTCTCCTGATTGTTCAGACGCAAATATATCTGTTGAAAATAGTCTGGTATACACCAGTAAATTATAACTGTGGTTCTGCCGTCCCACGGTAAAAAATCTCTATTATCCAGCTTGTGATATTTATTCCGTAACGAAAAACAGTAATAATGTCTCCTGATTGTTGAGACACAAATATATCTGTTGAAAATAGTCTGGTGTAGGCCCGAGAAATAGAACTGTGGTTTTGCAGTTCCACGGGTCAAATCTCTGTATTATCCTGCTTTTGGCATTTTTTCCGTAAAGAAAAGCAGTAATAGAGTCTCCTGATTGTTCAGACCCAAATATATCTGTTTAAAAGTGTCTGGTATACACCAGTAAATTATAACTGGTTTTGCTGTTCCACGGTGAAAAATCTCTATTATCCTGCTTTTGGCATTTTTTGCCGTAAAGAAAAACAGTAATAGTGTCTCCTAATTGTTCAGACACAAATATATCTGTTGAAAATAGTCTGGTACACACCAGTAAATTGTAACTGTGGTTTTGCCGTTCCACGGTGAAAAATCTCTATTATTCTACTTTTGGCATTTTTTGCCGTAAAGACAAACATTAACAGTGTCTCCTGATTGTTCAGACACAAATATATCTGTTGAAAATAGTCTGGTGTAGGCCTGAGAAATAGAACTGTGGTTTTGCCGTTCCATGGGTCAAATCTCTGTATTTTCATGCTTTTGGCATTTTTTGCCATAAAGAAAAACAGTAATAGTGTCTCCTGATTGTTCAGACACCAATATATCTGTTTAAAATAGTCTGGTGCAGGCCCGAGAAATAGAACTGTGGTTTTGCAGTTCCATAGGTCAAATCTCTGTATTATCCTGCTTTTGGCATTTTTTGCCGTAAAGAAAAACAGTAATAGTGTCTCTTGATTCTTCAGACACAAATATATCTGTTGAAAAGAGTCTCGTATACACCAGTAAATTGGAACTGTTTTCCCTGTTGAATGGCAAAACCCATCTCTATTATCCTGCTTTTGTCATTTTTTGCCATAAAGAAAAACATTAATAGTGTCTCCTGATTCTTCAGACAAAAATATATCTGTACAATGAGTCTGGTATACACCAGTAAATTATAACTGTGGTTTTGCCGTTCCACTGTGAAAAATCTCTGTTATCCTGCTTTTGGCATTTTTTGCCGTAAAGAAAAACAGTAATAGTGTCTCCTGGTTGTTCAGACGCAAATATATCTGTTGAAAATAGTCTGGTGTAGGCCCGAGATATAGAATTGTGGTTTTGCCGTTCCACGGGTCAAATCTCTGTATAATCCTGCTTTTGGCATTTTTTGCCGTAAAGAAAAACAGTAATAGTGTCTCCTGATTGTTCAGACCCAAATATATCTGTTTAAAAGAGTCTGGTATACACCAGTAAATTATAAATATGGTTTTGCCGCTCCACGGTGAAAAATCTCTATTATCCTGCTTTTGGCATTTTTTGCCGTAAGGAAAAACAGTAATAGTGTCTCCTGATTGTTCAGAAACAAATATATCTGTTGAAAATAGTCTGGTATACACCAGTAAATTATAACTGTGGTTTTGCCATCTCACGGTAAAAAATCTCTATTATCCAGCTTTTGGTATTTTTTCCGTAAAGAAAAACAGTAATAGTGTCTCCTGATTGTTCAGACATAATTTTCTGGTGTATACCAGACTATTTTCAACAGATATATTTGTGTCTGAACAATCAGGAGACACTATTACTGTTTTTCTTTACGGAAAAAATACCAAAAGCTGGATAATAGAGATTTTTTACCGTGAGATGGCAAAACCACAGTTATAATTTACTGATGTATACCAGACTCTTTTAAACAGATATATTGGTGTCTGAACAATCAGGAGACACTATTACTGTTTTTCTTTATGACAAAAAATACCAAAAGCAGGATAATAGAGATTTTTCACAGTGGAATGGCAGAACCACAGTTATAATTTTCTGGTGTATACCAGACTATTTTCAACAGATATATTTGTAACTGTGGTTCTGCCATTCCACTGTGAAAAATCTCTATTATCCTGCTTTTGGTATTTTTTGTCATAAAGAAAAACAGTAATAGTGTCTCCTGATTGTTCAGACACCAATAAATCTGTTTAAAAGAGTCTGGTATACATCAGTAAATTATAACTGTGGTTTTGCCGCTCCATGGTGAAAAATCTCTATTATTCTGCTTTTGGCATTTTTTGCCGTAAAGACAAACATTAACAGTGTCTCCTGATTGTTCAGACACAAATATATCTGTTGAAAATAGTCTGGTGTAGGCCCGAGAAGTGGAACTGTGGTTTTGCCGTTCCACCGGTCAAATCTCTGTATTATCCTGCTTTTGGCATTTTTTGCCGTAAAGAAAAACAGTAATAGTGTCTCCTGATTGTTCAGACACAAATATATCTGTTTAAAATAGTCTGGTGCAGGCCCGAGAAATAGAACTGTGGTTTTGCACTTCCATAGGTCAAATCTCTATTTTCCTGCTTTTGGCATTTTTTGCCATCAAGAAAAACAGTAATAGTGTCTCCTGATTGTTCAGACCCAAATATATCTATTTAAAAGAGTCTGGTATACACCAGTAAATTATAACTATGGTTTTGCCGTTCCACAGTGAAAAATCTCTATTATCCTGCTTTTGCCATTTTTCCCGTAAGGAAAAACAGTAATAGTGTCTCCTGATTGTTCAGACACAAATATATCTGTTGAAAATAGTCTGGTATACACCAGTAAATTATAACTGTGGTTTTGCCATCCCACGGTAAAAAATCTCTATTATCCAGCTTTTGGTATTTTTTCCGTAAAGAAAAACAGTAATAGTGTCTCCTGATTGTTCAGACACAAATGTATCTGTTTAAAAGAGTCTGGTATACCCCAGTAAATTATAACTGTGGTTTTGCCGTTCCACGGTGAAAAATCTCTATTATCCTACTTTTGGCATTTTTTGCCGTAAAGACAAACATTAATAGTGTCTCCTGATTGTTCAGGCACAAATATATCTGTTGAAAATAGTCTGGTGTAGGCTCGAGAAATAGAACTGCGGTTTTGCCGTTCCACGGGTCAAATCTCTGTATTATCCTGCTTTTGGCATTTTTTGCCGTATAGAAAAACAGTAAGTGTCTCCTGATTCTTCAGACACAAATATATCTGTTGAAAAGAGTCTCGTATACACCAGTAAATTGTAACTGTGGTTTTGCCGTTCCATGGTGAAAAATCTCTATTATCCTGCTTTTGGCATTTTTTGCCGTAAAGAAAAACAGTAATAGTGTCTCCTGATTGTTCAGATACATCTGTTGAAAATAGTCTGGTATACACCAGTAAATTATAACTGTGGTTCTGCCGTCCCACGGTAAAAAATCTCTATTATCCAGCTTGTGATATTTTTTCCGTAACGAAAAACAGTAATAATGTCTCCTGATTGTTCAGACACAAATATATCTGTTGAAAATAGTCTGGTGTAGGCCCGAGAAATAGAACTGTGGTTTTGCAGTTCCACGGGTCAAATCTCTGTATTATCCTGCTTTTGGCATTTTTTGCCGTAAAGAAAAGCAGTAATAATGTCTCCTGATTGTTCAGACCCAAATATATCTGTTTAAAAGAGTCTGGTATACACCAGTAAATTATAACTGGTTTTGCTGTTCCACGGTGAAAAATCTCTATTATTCTACTTTTGGCATTTTTTGCCGTAAAGACAAACATTAACAGTGTCTCCTGATTGTTCAGACACACATATATCTGTTGAAAATAGTCTGGTATACACCAGTAAATTATAACTGTGGTTTTGCCGTTCCATGGTGAAAAATCTCTATTATCCTGCTTTTGGCATTTTTTGCCGTAAAAAAATAACAGTAATAGTGTCTACTGATTCTTCAGACACAAAGATATATGTTTAAAAGAGTCTGGTATACCCCAGTAAATTATAACTGTGGTTTTTCTGTTCCACGGTGAAAATCTCTAATATCCTGCTTTTGGCATTTTTTGCCGTAAAGAAAAACAGTAATAGTGTCTCCTGATTGTTCAAACACCAATATATCTGTTTAAAATAGTCTGGTGTAGGCCCAAGAAATAGAACTGTGGTGTTGCAGTTCCACGGGTCAAATCTCTGTATTATCCTGCTTTTGGCATTTGTTGCCGTAAAGAAAAACAGTAATAGTGTCTCCTGATTGTTCAGACACAAATATCTGTTGAAAATAGTCTGGTATACACCAGTAAATTATAACTGTGGTTTTGCCGTTCCACGGTGAAAAATCTCTAATATCCTGCTTTTGGCATTTTTTGCCGTAAAGAAAAACAGTAATAGTGTCTCCTGATTGTTCAGACACAAATATATCTGTTGAAAATAGTCTGGTGTAGGCCCAAGAAATAGACCTGTGGTTTTGCCGTTCCACGGGTCAAATCTCTGTATTATCCTGCTTTTGGCATTTTTTGCCGTAAAGAAAAACAGTAATATAGCCTCATGATTGTTCAGACACAAATATATCTGTTTAAAAGAGTCTGGTATACACCAGTAAATTATAACTGTGGTATTGCAGTCCCACGGTAAAAAATCTCTATTATCCTGCTTTTGGCATTTTTTGCCGTAAACAAAAACAGTAATAGTGTCTCCTGATTGTTCAGACACCAATATATATCTGTTTAAAGTAGTCTGGTGTATGCACCAAGAAATAGAACTGTGGTTTTGCAGTTCCACGGGTCAAATCTCTGTGTTATCCTGCTTTTGGAAATTTTTGCCGTAAAGAAAAACAGTAATAGAGTCTCCTGATTGTTCAGACCCAAATATATTTGTTTAAAAGAGTCTGGTATACACCAGTAAATTATAACAATGGTTTTGCCATTCCACGGTGAAAAATCTCTATTATCCTGCTTTTGTCATTTTTTGCCGTAAAGAAAAACAGTAATAGTGTCTCCTGATTCTTCAGACACAAAGATATCTGTTTAAAAGAGTCTGGTATACACCAGTAAATTATAACTGTGGTATTGCAGTCCCACGGTAAAAAATCTCTATTCTGCTTTTGGCATTTTTTGCCGTAAAGAAAAACAGTAATAGTGTCTCCTGATTGTTCAGACACCAATATATCTGTTTAAAATAGTCTGATGTAGGCCCAAGAAATAGAACTGTGGTGTTGCAGTTCCACGGGTCAAATCTCTGTATTATCCTGCTTTTGGCATTTGTTGCCGTAAAGAAAAACAGTAATAGTGTCTCCTGATTGTTCAGACACAAATATATCTGTTGAAAATAGTCTGGTAAACAACAGTAAATTATAACTGTGGTATTGCAGTCCCACTGTAAATAATCTCTATTATCCTGCTTTTGCCATTTTTGCAGTAAAGAAAAACAGTAATAGTGTCTCCTGGTTGTTCAGACACCAATATATCTGTTTAAAATAGTCTGGTGTAGGCCCAAGAAATAGAACTGTGGTTTTGCAGTTCAAAGGGTCAAATCTCTGTATTATCCTGCTTTTGGCATTTTTGCTATAAAGAAAAAAAGTAATAGAGTCTCCTGATTGTTCAGACACAAATATATCTATTTAAAAGAGTCTGGTATACACCAGTAAATTATAACTGTGGTTTTGCCGTTCCACGGTGAAAAATCTCTTAATATCCTGCTTTTGGCATTTTTTGCCGTAAAGAAAAACAGTAATAGTGTCTCCTGATTGTTCAGACACAAATATATCTGTTGAAAATAGTCTGGTGTAGGCCCAAGAAATAGACCTGTGGTTTTGCAGTTCCACGGGTCAAATCTCTGTATTATCCTGCTTTTGGCATTTTTTGCCGTAAAGAAAAACAGTAATATAGCCTCATGATTGTTCAGACACAAATAAATCAGTTTAAAAGAGTCTGGTATACACCAGTAAATTATAACTGTGGTATTGCAGTCCCACGGTAAAAAATCTCTATTATCCTCCTTTTGGCATTTTTTGCCGTAAACAAAAACAGTAATAGTGTCTCCTGATTGTTCAGACACCAATATATCTGTTTAAAGTAGTCTGGTGTATGCACCAAGAAATAGAACTGTGCTTTTGCAGTTCCACGGGTCAAATCTCTGTGTTATCCTGCTTTTGGAAATTTTTGCCGTAAAGAAAAACAGTAATAGAGTCTCCTGATTGTTCAGACCCAAATATATTTGTTTAAAAGAGTCTGGTATACACCAGTAAATTATAACAATGGTTTTGCCGTTCCACGGTGAAAAATCTCTATTATCCTGCTTTTGGCATTTTTTGCCGTAAAGAAAAACAGTAATAGTGTTTCCTGATTCTTCAGACACAAAGATATCTGTTTAAAAGAGTCTGGTATACACCAGTAAATTATAACTGTGGTTTTTCCGTTGCACGGTGAAAAATCTCTATTATCCTGCTTTTGGCATTTTTTGCCGTAAAGAAAAACAGTTTTAGTGTCTCCTGATTTCAACAGATATATTGGTGTCTGAACAATCAGGAGACACTATTAATGTTTGTCTTTACGGCAAAAATGCCAAAAGTAGGATAATAGAAATTAATCACCGTGGAGCGGCAAAACCACAGTTATAATTTACTGGGGTATACCAGACTCTTTTAAACCGATATATTTGTGTGTGAACAAAGAGTCTGGTATACCCCAGTAAATTATAACTGTGGTTTTGCCGTTCCACGGTGATTAATCTCTATTATCCTACTTTTGGCATTTTTTGCCGTAAAGACAAACATTAATAGTGTCTCCTGATTCTTCAGGCACAAATATATCTGTATAATGAGTCTGGTATACACCAGTAAATTATAACTGTGGTTTTGCCGTTCCACGGTGAAAAATCTCTATTATCCTGCTTTTGGCATTTTTTGCCGTAAAGAAAAACAGTAATAGTGTCTCCTAATTGTTCAGACACAAATATATCTGTTGAAAATAGTCTGGTACACACCAGTAAATTGTAACTGTGGTTTTGCCGTTCCACGGTGAAAAATCTCTATTATTCTACTTTTGGCATTTTTTGCCGTAAAGACAAACATTAACAGTGTCTCCTGATTGATCAGACACAAATATATCTGTTGAAAATAGTCTGGTGTAGGCCTGAGAAATAGAACTGTGGTTTTGCCGTTCCATGGGTCAAATCTCTGTATTTTCATGCTTTTGGCATTTTTTGCCATAAAGAAAAACAGTAATAGTGTCTCCTGATTGTTGAGACACCAATATATCTGTTTAAAATAGTCTGGTGCAGGCCCGAGAAATAGAACTGTTGTTTTGCAGTTCCATAGGTCAAATCTCTGTATTATCCTGCTTTTGGCATTTTTTGCCGTAAAGAAAAACAGTAATAGTGTCTCTTGATTCTTCAGACACAAATATATCTGTTGAAAAGAGTCTCGTATACACCAGTAAATTGGAACTGTTTTCCCTGTTGAATGGCAAAACCCATCTCTATTATCCTGCTTTTGTCATTTTTTGCCATAAAGAAAAACATTAATAGTGTCTCCTGATTCTTCAGACAAAAATATATCTGTACAATGAGTCTGGTATACACCAGTAAATTATAACTGTGGTTTTGCCGTTCCACTGTGAAAAATCTCTGTTATCCTGCTTTTGGCATTTTTTGCCGTAAAGAAAAACAGTAATAGTGTCTCCTGGTTGTTCAGACGCAAATATATCTGTTGAAAATAGTCTGGTGTAGGCCCGAGAAATAGAACTGTGGTTTTGCCGTTCCACGGGTCAAATCTCTGTATAATCCTGCTTTTGGCATTTTTTGCCGTAAAGAAAAACAGTAATAGTGTCTCCTGATTGTTCAGACCCAAATATATCTGTTTAAAAGAGTCTGGTATACACCAGTAAATTATAAATATGGTTTTGCCGCTCCACGCTGAAAAATCTCTATTATCCTGCTTTTGGCATTTTTTGCCGTAAGGAAAAACAGTAATAGTGTCTCCTGATTGTTCAGAAACAAATATATCTGTTGAAAATAGTCTGGTATACACCAGTAAATTATAACTGTGGTTTTGCCATCTCACGGTAAAAAATCTCTATTATCCAGCTTTTGGTATTTTTTCCGTAAAGAAAAACAGTAATAGTGTCTCCTGATTGTTCAGACACAAATATATCTGTTGAAAATAGTCTGGTATACACCAGAAAATTATAACTGTGGTTCTGCCATTCCACTGTGAAAAATCTCTATTATCCTGCTTTTGGCATTTTTTGCTGTAAAGAAAAACAGTAATAGTGTCTCCTGGTTGTTCAGACGCAAATATATCTGTTGAAAATAGTCTGGTGCAGGCCCGAGAAATAGAACTGTGGTTTTGCCGTTCCACGGGTCAAATCTCTGTGTTATCCTGCTTTTGGAAATTTTTGCCGTAAAGAAAAACAGTAATAGAGTCTCCTGATTGTTCAGACCCAAATATATTTGTTTAAAAGAGTCTGGTATACACCAGTAAATTATAACTATGGTTTTGCCGTTCCACGGTGAAAAATCTCTATTATCCTGCTTTTGGCATTTTTTGCCGTAAGGAAAAACAGTAATAGTGTCTCCTGATTGTTCAGACACAAATATATCTGTTGAAAATAGTCTGGTATACACCAGAAAATTATAACTGTGGTTTTGCCGTTCCACTGTGAAAAATCTCTATTATCCTGCTTTTGGCATTTTTTGCCATAAAGAAAAACAGTAATAGTGTCTCCTGATTGTTCAGACACAAATATATCTGTTTAAAAGAGTCTGGTATACCCCAGTAAATTATAACTGTGGTTTTGCCGTTCCACGGTGAAAAATCTCTATTATTCTACTTTTGGCATTTTTTACCGTAAAGACAAACATTAATAGTGTCTCCTGATTGTTCAGACGCAAATATATCTGTTGAAAATAGTCTGGTATACACCAGTAAATTATAACTGTGGTTCTGCCGTCCCACGGTAAAAAATCTCTATTATCCAGCTTGTGATATTTATTCCGTAACGAAAAACAGTAATAATGTCTCCTGATTGTTGAGACACAAATATATCTGTTGAAAATAGTCTGGTGTAGGCCCGAGAAATAGAACTGTGGTTTTGCAGTTCCACGGGTCAAATCTCTGTATTATCCTGCTTTTGGCATTTTTTCCGTAAAGAAAAGCAGTAATAGAGTCTCCTGATTGTTCAGACCCAAATATATCTGTTTAAAAGTGTCTGGTATACACCAGTAAATTATAACTGGTTTTGCTGTTCCACGGTGAAAAATCTCTATTATTCTACTTTTGGCATTTTTTGCCGTAAAGACAAACATTAACAGTGTCTCCTGATTGTTCAGACACAAATATATCTGTTGAAAATAGTCTGGTGTAGGCCTGAGAAATAGAACTGTGGTTTTGCCGTTCCATGGGTCAAATCTCTGTATTTTCATGCTTTTGGCATTTTTTGCCATAAAGAAAAACAGTAATAGTGTCTCCTGATTGTTCAGACACCAATATATCTGTTTAAAATAGTCTGGTGCAGGCCCGAGAAATAGAACTGTGGTTTTGCAGTTCCATAGGTCAAATCTCTGTATTATCCTGCTTTTGGCATTTTTTGCCGTAAAGAAAAACAGTAATAGTGTCTCTTGATTCTTCAGACACAAATATATCTGTTGAAAAGAGTCTCGTATACACCAGTAAATTGGAACTGTTTTCCCTGTTGAATGGCAAAACCCATCTCTATTATCCTGCTTTTGTCATTTTTTGCCATAAAGAAAAACATTAATAGTGTCTCCTGATTCTTCAGACAAAAATATATCTGTACAATGAGTCTGGTATACACCAGTAAATTATAACTGTGGTTTTGCCGTTCCACTGTGAAAAATCTCTGTTATCCTGCTTTTGGCATTTTTTGCCGTAAAGAAAAACAGTAATAGTGTCTCCTGGTTGTTCAGACGCAAATATATCTGTTGAAAATAGTCTGGTGTAGGCCCGAGATATAGAATTGTGGTTTTGCCGTTCCACGGGTCAAATCTCTGTATAATCCTGCTTTTGGCATTTTTTGCCGTAAAGAAAAACAGTAATAGTGTCTCCTGATTGTTCAGACCCAAATATATCTGTTTAAAAGAGTCTGGTATACACCAGTAAATTATAAATATGGTTTTGCCGCTCCACGGTGAAAAATCTCTATTCTCCTGCTTTTGGCATTTTTTGCCGTAAGGAAAAACAGTAATAGTGTCTCCTGATTGTTCAGAAACAAATATATCTGTTGAAAATAGTCTGGTATACACCAGTAAATTATAACTGTGGTTTTGCCATCTCACGGTAAAAAATCTCTATTATCCAGCTTTTGGTATTTTTTCCGTAAAGAAAAACAGTAATAGTGTCTCCTGATTGTTCAGACATAATTTTCTGGTGTATACCAGACTATTTTCAACAGATATATTTGTGTCTGAACAATCAGGAGACACTATTACTGTTTTTCTTTACGGAAAAAATACCAAAAGCTGGATAATAGAGATTTTTTACCGTGAGATGGCAAAACCACAGTTATAATTTACTGATGTATACCAGACTCTTTTAAACAGATATATTGGTGTCTGAACAATCAGGAGACACTATTACTGTTTTTCTTTATGACAAAAAATACCAAAAGCAGGATAATAGAGATTTTTCACAGTGGAATGGCAGAACCACAGTTATAATTTTCTGGTGTATACCAGACTATTTTCAACAGATATATTTGTAACTGTGGTTCTGCCATTCCACTGTGAAAAATCTCTATTATCCTGCTTTTGGTATTTTTTGTCATAAAGAAAAACAGTAATAGTGTCTCCTGATTGTTCAGACACCAATAAATCTGTTTAAAAGAGTCTGGTATACATCAGTAAATTATAACTGTGGTTTTGCCGCTCCATGGTGAAAAATCTCTATTATTCTGCTTTTGGCATTTTTTGCCGTAAAGACAAACATTAACAGTGTCTCCTGATTGTTCAGACACAAATATATCTGTTGAAAATAGTCTGGTGTAGGCCCGAGAAGTGGAACTGTGGTTTTGCCGTTCCACCGGTCAAATCTCTGTATTATCCTGCTTTTGGCATTTTTTGCCGTAAAGAAAAACAGTAATAGTGTCTCCTGATTGTTCAGACACAAATATATCTGTTTAAAATAGTCTGGTGCAGGCCCGAGAAATAGAACTGTGGTTTTGCACTTCCATAGGTCAAATCTCTGTATTTTCCTGCTTTTGGCATTTTTTGCCATCAAGAAAAACAGTAATAGTGTCTCCTGATTGTTCAGACCCAAATATATCTATTTAAAAGAGTCTGGTATACACCAGTAAATTATAACTATGGTTTTGCCGTTCCACAGTGAAAAATCTCTATTATCCTGCTTTTGCCATTTTTCCCGTAAGGAAAAACAGTAATAGTGTCTCCTGATTGTTCAGACACAAATATATCTGTTGAAAATAGTCTGGTATACACCAGTAAATTATAACTGTGGTTTTGCCATCCCACGGTAAAAAATCTCTATTATCCAGCTTTTGGTATTTTTTCCGTAAAGAAAAACAGTAATAGTGTCTCCTGATTGTTCAGACACAAATGTATCTGTTTAAAAGAGTCTGGTATACCCCAGTAAATTATAACTGTGGTTTTGCCGTTCCACGGTGAAAAATCTCTATTATCCTACTTTTGGCATTTTTTGCCGTAAAGACAAACATTAATAGTGTCTCCTGATTGTTCAGGCACAAATATATCTGTTGAAAATAGTCTGGTGTAGGCTCGAGAAATAGAACTGCGGTTTTGCCGTTCCACGGGTCAAATCTCTGTATTATCCTGCTTTTGGCATTTTTTGCCGTATAGAAAAACAGTAAGTGTCTCCTGATTCTTCAGACACAAATATATCTGTTGAAAAGAGTCTCGTATACACCAGTAAATTGTAACTGTGGTTTTGCCGTTCCATGGTGAAAAATCTCTATTATCCTGCTTTTGGCATTTTTTGCCGTAAAGAAAAACAGTAATAGTGTCTCCTGATTGTTCAGATACATCTGTTGAAAATAGTCTGGTATACACCAGTAAATTATAACTGTGGTTCTGCCGTCCCACGGTAAAAAATCTCTATTATCCAGCTTGTGATATTTTTTCCGTAACGAAAAACAGTAATAATGTCTCCTGATTGTTCAGACACAAATATATCTGTTGAAAATAGTCTGGTGTAGGCCCGAGAAATAGAACTGTGGTTTTGCAGTTCCACGGGTCAAATCTCTGTATTATCCTGCTTTTCGCATTTTTTGCCGTAAAGAAAAGCAGTAATAATGTCTCCTGATTGTTCAGACCCAAATATATCTGTTTAAAAGAGTCTGGTATACACCAGTAAATTATAACTGGTTTTGCTGTTCCACGGTGAAAAATCTCTATTATTCTACTTTTGGCATTTTTTGCCGTAAAGACAAACATTAACAGTGTCTCCTGATTGTTCAGACACACATATATCTGTTGAAAATAGTCTGGTGTAGGCCCGAGAAATAGAACTGTGGTTTTGCCGTTCCATGGGTCAAATCTCTGTATTTTCATGCTTTTGGCATTTTTTGCCGTAAACAAAAACAGTAATAGTGTCTCCTGATTGTTCAGACACCAATATATCTGTTTAAAGTAGTCTGGTGTATGCACCAAGAAATAGAACTGTGGTTTTGCAGTTCCACGGGTCAAATCTCTGTGTTATCCTGCTTTTGGAAATTTTTGCCATAAAGAAAAACAGTAATAGAGTCTCCTGATTGTTCAGACCCAAATATATTTGTTTAAAAGAGTCTGGTATACACCAGTAAATTATAACAATGGCTTTGCCATTCCACGGTGAAAAATCTCTATTATCCTGCTTTTGTCATTTTTTGCCGTAAAGAAAAACAGTAATAGTGTCTCCTGATTCTTCAGACACAAAGATATCTGTTTAAAAGAGTCTGGTATACACCAGTAAATTATAACTGTGGTTTTTCCGTTCCATGGTGAAAAATCTCTATTATCCTGCTTTTGGCATTTTTTGCCGTAAAGAAAAACAGTTTTAGTGTCTCCTGATTTCAACAGATATATTGGTGTCTGAACAATCAGGAGACACTATTAATGTTTGTCTTTACGGCAAAAATGCCAAAAGTAGGATATTAGAGATTAATCACCGTGGAGCGGCAAAACCACAGTTATAATTTACTGGGGTATACCAGACTCTTTTAAACCGATATATTTGTGTGTGAACAAAGAGTCTGGTATACCCCAGTAAATTATAACTGTGGTTTTGCCGTTCCACGGTGATTAATCTCTATTATCCTACTTTTGGCATTTTTTGCCGTAAAGTCAAACATTAATAGTGTCTCCTGATTCTTCAGGCACAAATATATCTGTATAATGAGTCTGGTATACACCAGTAAATTGTAACTGTGGTTTTGCCGTTCCACAGTGAAAAATCTCTATTATTCTACTTTTGGCATTTTTTGCCGTAAAGACAAACATTAACAGTGTCTCCTGATTGTTCAGACACAAATATATCTATTGAAAATAGTCTGTTGTAGGCCTGAGAAATAGAATTGTGGTTTTGCCGTTCCATGGGTCAAATCTCTGTATTTTCATGCTTTTGGCATTTTTTGCCATAAAGAAAAACAGTAATAGTGTCTCCTGATTGTTCAGACACCAATATATCTGTTTAAAATAGTCTGGTGCAGGCCCGAGAAATAGAACTGTGGTTTTGCAGTTCCATAGGTCAAATCTCTGTATTATCCTGCTTTTGGCATTTTTTGCCGTAAAGAAAAACAGTAATAGTGTCTCTTGATTCTTCAGACACAAATATATCTGTTGAAAAGAGTCTCGTATACACCAGTAAATTGGAACTGTTTTCCCTGTTGAATGGCAAAACCCATCTCTATTATCCTGCTTTTGTCATTTTTTGCCATAAAGAAAAACATTAATAGTGTCTCCTGATTCTTCAGACAAAAATATATCTGTACAATGAGTCTGGTATACACCAGTAAATTATAACTGTGGTTTTGCCGTTCCACTGTGAAAAATCTCTGTTATCCTGCTTTTGGCATTTTTTGCCGTAAAGAAAAACAGTAATAGTGTCTCCTGGTTGTTCAGACGCAAATATATCTGTTTAAAAGAGTCTGGTATACACCAGTAAATTATAACTGTGATTTTGCCGTCCCACGGTAAAAAACTCTATTATCCAGGTTTTGTTTTGTTTTCTGTAAAGAATAACAGTAACTAAGTTTCCTGAATGTTCAGACACCAATATATTTGTTTAAAAGAGTCTGGTATACACCAGTAAATTATAACTGTGGTTTTGCCGTTCCACGGTGAAAAATCTCTATTATCCTGCTTTTGGCATTTTTTGCCATAAAGAAAAGCAGTAATAGTGTCTCCTGCTTGTTCAGACACAAATATATCTGTTGAAAATAGTCTGATGTTGGACCCAGAAAAAAACCTGTGGTTTTGCAGTTCCAAGGGACAGATCTCTATTATCCTGCTTTTGGCATTTTTTGCCGTAAAGAAAAAAAGTAATAGTGTCTCCTGATTGTTCAGACACAAATACATCTGTTTATAAGAATCTGGTATACACCAGTAAATTATAACTGTGGTTTTGCCATTCCACGGTGAAAAATCTCTACTATCCTGCTTTTGGCAATTTTTTCCATAAAGAAAAACAGTAATAGTGTCTCCTGATTGTTCAGATGCAAATATATCTGTTGAAAATAGTCTGGTGTAGGTCCGAGAAATAGAACTGTGGTTTTGCCGTTCCACGGTGAAAAATCTCTATTATCCTGCTTTTGGCATTTTTTGTCGTTAAGAAAAACTGTAATAGTGTCTCCTGATTGTTCAGATGCAAATATATCTGAAAATAGTCTGGTGTAGGCCCAAGAAATAGAACTGTGGTTTTGCAGTTCCACAGGTCAAATCTCTGTATTTTCCTGCTTTTGGCATTTTTTTCCGTAAAGAAAAACAGTAATAGAGTCTGCTAATTGTTCAGACCCAAATATATCTGTTTAAAAGTGTCTGGTATACACCAGTAAATTATAACTATGGTTTTGCCGTTCCACTGTGAAAAATCTCTATTATCCTGCTTTTGGCATTTTTTGCCATAAGGAAAAACAGTAATAGTGTCTCCTGATTGTTCAGACACAAATATATCTGTTGAAAATAGTCTGGTATACACCAGTAAATTATAACTGTGGTTTTGCCATCCCACGGTAAAAAGTCACTATTATCCAGCTTTTGGTATTTTTTCCGTAAAGAAAAACAGTAATAGTGTCTCCTGATTGTTCAGACACAAATATATCTGTTGAAAATAATCTGGTGTAGGACCCAGAAATACAGTGGTTCTGCAGTTCCAAGCGTCAAATCTCTATTATCCAGCTTTCGGTATTTTGTCCATAAAAAAACAGTAATAGTGTCTCCTGATTGTTCAGACTCAAATATATCTGTTGAAAATAGTCTGGTGTAGGCCCGAGAAATAGAACTGTGGTTTTGCAGTTCCACGGGTCAAATCTCTGTATTAACCTACTTTCAGCATTTTTTGCCGTAAAGAAAAACAGTAATAGTGTCTCCTGATTATTATCAACAGATATATTTGTATCTGAACAATCAGGAGACACTATTACTGTTTTTCTTTACGGCAAAAAATGCTGAAAGTAGGATAATACAGAGATTTGACCCGTGGAACTGCAAAACCACAGTTCTATTTCTCGGGCCTACACCAGACTATTTTCAACAGATATATTTGAGTCTGAACAATCTGGTGTAGACCTGAGAAATAGAACGGTTTTTTTGCAGTTCCAAGGGTTAAATCTCTGTATTATCCTGCTTTTGGCATTTTTTGTCATAAAGAAAAACAGTAATAGTGTCACCTGATTGTTCAGACACAAATATATCTGTTGAAAAGAGTCTGGTATACACCAGTAAATTATAACTGTGTTTTTTCCATCCCAAGGTAAAAAATCTCTATTATCCAGCTTTTGGTATTTTTTGCCATAAAGAAAAACAGTATTAGTGTCTTCTGATTGTTCAGACACCAATATATCTGTTTAAAATAGTCTGGAGTAGGCCCCAGAAATAGAACTGTGGTTTTACAGTTCCACTTATCAAATCTCTGTATTATCCTGCTTTTGGCATTTTTTGCCGTAAAGAAAAACAGTAGTATTGTCTCCTGATTGTTCAGACGCAAATATATCTGTTTAAAATAGTCTGGTATACACCAGTCTATTATAACTGTGGTTTTGCCGTCCCATGGTAAAAAATCTCTATTATCCAGGTTTTGGTATTTTTTCCGTAAAGAAAAACAGTAATAGTGTCTCCTGATTGTTCAGACACAAATATATCTGTTGAAAATAATCTGGTGTAGGACCCAGAAATAGAACTGTGGTTTTGCAGTTCGAAGCGTCAAATCTCTATTATCCAACTTTTGGTATTTTTTCCGTCAAGAAAAACAGTAATAGTGTCTCCTGACTGTTCTGACACCAATATATCTGTTTAAAATAGTCTGATGTAGGCCCGAGAAATAGAACTGTGGTTTTGCAGTTCCTCTGTATTATTCTGCTTTTGGCATTTTTTGCCATAAAGAAAAACAGTAATAGTGTTTCCTGATTGTTCAGATACAAATATATCTGTTTAAAGTAGTCTGGTATACACCAGTAAATTATAACTGTGGTTTTGCTATCCGACCATAAAAAAATCTCTATTATCCAGCTTTTGGTATTTTTTCCGTAAAGAAAAACAGTAATAGTGTCTCCTGATTGTTCAGACACCAATATATCTGTTTAAAATAGTCGGGTGTAGGCCCGAGAAATAGAACTGTGGTTTTGCAGTTCCACGGGTCAAATCTCTGTATTTTCCTGCTTTTGGCATTTTTTGCCGTAAAGAAAAACGGTAATAGTGTCTCCTGATTGATCAGACAAAAAAATATCTGTTGAAAATAGTCTGGTGTAGGCCTGAGAAATAGAACTGTGGTTTTGCAGTTCCATGGGTCAAATCTCTGTATTATCCTGCTTTTGGCATCTTTTGACATAAAGAAAAACAGTAGTAGTTTCTCCTGATTGTTCAGACAGAAATATATCTATTGAAAATAGATTGGTATACACCAGTAAATTATAACTGTGGTTTTGTCGTTCCACTGTGAAAAATCTCTATTATCCTGCTTTTGGAATTTTTTGCCGTAAAGAAAAACAGTAATAGTGTCTCCTGATTGTTCAGACACCAATATATCTGTTTAAAATAGTCTGGTGTAGGCCCAAGAAATAGAACTGTGGTTTTGCAGTTCCACGGGTCAAATCTCTGTATTATCCTGCTTTTGGCATTTGTTGCCGTAAAGAAAAACAGTAATAGTGTCTCCTGATTGTTCAGACACAAATATATCTGTTGAAAATAGTCTGGTAAACACCAGTAAATTATAACTGGTATTGCAGTCCCACGGTAAAAAATCTCTATTATCCTGCTTTTGCCATTTTTTGCAGTAAAGAAAAACAGTAATAGTGTCTCCTGATTGTTCAGACACAAATATATCTGTTGAAAATAGTCTGGTGTAGGCCCAAGAAATAGACCTGTGGTTTTGCAGTTCCATAGGTCAAATCTCTGTATTATCCTGCTTTTGGCATTTTTTGCCATAAAGAAAAACAGTAATATAGTCTCATGATAGTTCAGACAACAATATATCTGTTTAAAAGAGTCTGGTATACACCAGTAAATTATAACTGTGGTATTGCAGTCCCACGGTAAAAAATCTCTATTATACTGCTTTTGGCATTTTTTGCCGTAAACAAAAACAGTAATAGTGTCTCCTGATTGTTCAGACACCAATATATCTGTTTAAAATAGTCTGGTGTAGGCACCAAGAAATAGAACTGTGGTTTTGCAGTTCCACGGGTCAAATCTCTGTATTATACTGCTTTTGGCATTTTTTGCCGTAAAGAAAAACAGTAATAGTGTCTCCTGATTGTTCAGACACCAATATATCTGTTGAAAATAGTCTGGTGTAGGCCTGAGAAATAGAACTGTGGTTTTGCAGTTCCATGGGTCAAATCTCTGTATTATCCTGCTTTTGGCATTTTTTGACATAAAGAAAAACAGTAGTAGTTTCTCCTGATTGTTCAGACACAAATATATCTGTTGAAAATAGTCTGGTATACACCAGTAAATTATAACTGTGGTTCTGCCGTCCCACGGTAAAAAATCTCTATTATCCAACTTTTGATATTTTTTCGTAAAGAAAAACAGTAATAGTGTCTCCTGATTGTTCAGACACAAATATATCTGTTTAAAATAGTCTGGTATACACCAGTAAATTATAACTGTGGTTTTGCCGTTCCACTGTGAAAAATTTCTAATATCCTGCTTTTGGCATTCTTTGCCGTAAAGAAAAACAGTAATAGTGTCTCCTGATTGTTCAGACACAAATATATCTGTTTAAAATAGTCTGGTGTAGGCCCGAGAAATAGAACTGTGGTTTTGCAGTTCCATAGTTCAAATCTCTGTATAATCCTGCTTTTGGCATTTTTTGCCGTGAGGAAAAACATTAATAGTGTCTCCTGATTCTTCAGACAGCAATATATCTGTTGAAAATAGTCTGGTGTAGGCCCGAGAAATAGAACTGTGGTTTTGCAGTTCCACGGGTCAAATCTCTGTATTATCCTGCTTTTGGCATTTTTTGCCGTAAAGAAAAACAGTAATAGTGTCTCCTGATTGTTCAGACACAAATATATCTGTTGAAAATAGTCTGGTGTAGGCCTGAGAAATAGAACTGTGGTTTTGCAGTTCCATGGGTCAAATCTCTGTATTATCCTGCTTTTGGCATTTTTAGCCATAAAGAAAAACAGTAATAGTGTCACCTGATTGTTCAGACACAAATATATCTGTTGAAAAGAGTCTGGAATACACCAGTAAATTATAACTGTGGTTTTTCCATCCCAAGGTAAACAATCTCTATTATCCTGCTTTTGGTATTTTTTGGCATAAAGAAAAACAGTATTAGTGTCTTCTGATTGTTCAGACACAAATATATCTGTTGAAAATAGTCTGGTAAACACCAGTAAATTATAACTGGTATTGCAGTCCCACGGTAAAAAATCTCTATTATCCTGCTTTTGCCTTTTTTTGCAGTAAAGAAAAACAGTAATAGTGTCTCCTGATTGTTCAGACACAAATATATCTGTTGAAAATAGTCTGGTGTAGGCCCAAGAAATAGACCTGTGGTTTTGCAGTTCCATAGGTCAAATCTCTGTATTATCCTGCTTTTGGCATTTTTTGCCATAAAGAAAAACAGTAATATAGTCTCATGATAGTTCAGACAACAATATATCTGTTTAAAAGAGTCTGGTATACACCAGTAAATTATAACTGTGGTATTGCAGTCCCACGGTAAAAAATCTCTATTATACTGCTTTTGGCATTTTTTGCCGTAAACAAAAACAGTAATAGTGTCTCCTGATTGTTCAGACACCAATATATCTGTTTAAAATAGTCTGGTGTAGGCACCAAGAAATAGAACTGTGGTTTTGCAGTTCCACGGGTCAAATCTCTGTATTATACTGCTTTTGGCATTTTTTGCCGTAAAGAAAAACAGTAATAGTGTCTCCTGATTGTTCAGACACCAATATATCTGTTGAAAATAGTCTGGTGTAGGCCTGAGAAATAGAACTGTGGTTTTGCAGTTCCATGGGTCAAATCTCTGTATTATCCTGCTTTTGGCATTTTTTGACATAAAGAAAAACAGTAGTAGTTTCTCCTGATTGTTCAGACACAAATATATCTGTTGAAAATAGTCTGGTATACACCAGTAAATTATAACTGTGGTTCTGCCGTCCCACGGTAAAAAATCTCTATTATCCAACTTTTGATATTTTTTCGTAAAGAAAAACAGTAATAGTGTCTCCTGATTGTTCAGACACAAATATATCTGTTTAAAATAGTCTGGTATACACCAGTAAATTATAACTGTGGTTTTGCCGTTCCACTGTGAAAAATTTCTAATATCCTGCTTTTGGCATTCTTTGCCGTAAAGAAAAACAGTAATAGTGTCTCCTGATTGTTCAGACACAAATATATCTGTTTAAAATAGTCTGGTGTAGGCCCGAGAAATAGAACTGTGGTTTTGCAGTTCCATAGTTCAAATCTCTGTATAATCCTGCTTTTGGCATTTTTTGCCGTGAGGAAAAACATTAATAGTGTCTCCTGATTCTTCAGACAGCAATATATCTGTTGAAAATAGTCTGGTGTAGGCCCGAGAAATAGAACTGTGGTTTTGCAGTTCCACGGGTCAAATCTCTGTATTATCCTGCTTTTGGCATTTTTTGCCGTAAAGAAAAACAGTAATAGTGTCTCCTGATTGTTCAGACACAAATATATCTGTTGAAAATAGTCTGGTGTAGGCCTGAGAAATAGAACTGTGGTTTTGCAGTTCCATGGGTCAAATCTCTGTATTATCCTGCTTTTGGCATTTTTTGCCATAAAGAAAAACAGTAATAGTGTCACCTGATTGTTCAGACACAAATATATCTGTTGAAAAGAGTCTGGAATACACCAGTAAATTATAACTGTGGTTTTTCCATCCCAAGGTAAACAATCTCTATTATCCTGCTTTTGGTATTTTTTGGCATAAAGAAAAACAGTATTAGTGTCTTCTGATTGTTCAGACACCAATATATCTGTTTAAAATAGCCTGGAGTAGGCCCCAGAAATAGAATTGTGGTTTTGCAGTTCCACGGGTCAAATCTCTGTATTATTCTGCTTGTGGCATTTTTTGCCGTAAAGAAAAACAGTAATAGTGTCTCCTGATTGTTCAGACACAAATATATCTGTTGAAAATAGTCTGGTATACACCTGTTTATTATAACTGTGGTTTTGCCGTCCCATGGTAAAAAAATCTCTATTATCCAGGTTTTGGTATTTTTTCCGTAAACAAAAACAGTAATAGTGTCTCCTGATTGTTCAGACACAAATATATCTGTTGAAAATAGTCTGGTATACACCAGTAAATTATAATTGTGGTTTTGCCATTCGACTGTGAAAAATCTCTATTAACCTGCTTTTGGCATTTTTTCCGTAAGGACAAACAGTAATAGTGTCTCCTGATTGTTAGGCACAAATATATCTGTTTAAAAGAGTCTAGTAAACCCCAGTAAATTATATCTGTGGTTTTGCCCTTCCACGGTGAAAAATCTCTATTATCCTACTTTTGGCATTTTTTGTCGTAAAGAAAAACAGTAATTGTGTCTCCTGATTGCTCAGACACAAATATATCTGAAAATAGTCTGGTGTAGGCTCAAGAAATAGAACTGTGGTTTTGCAGTTCCACAGGTTAAATCTCTGTATTATCCTGCTTTTGGCATTCTTTGCCGTAAAGAAAAACAGAAATAGTGTCTCCTGATTGTTCAGACAAAAATATATCTGTTGAAAATAGTCTTGTGTAGGCTCGATAAATAGAACTGTGGTTTTGCAGTTCCACGGGTCAATTCTCTGTATTTTCCTGCTTTTGTCATTTTTTGGCATAAAGAAAAACAGTAGTAGTGTCTCCTGATTCTTCAGACACAAATATATCTGTTGAAAAGAGTCTGGTATACACCAGTAAATTGTAACTGTGGTTTTGCCGTTACACGGTGAAAATCTCTATTATCCTGCTTTTGGCATTTTTTGCCGTAAAGAAAAACAGTAATAGTGTCTCCTAATTATTTTCAACAGATATATTTGCATCTGAACAATTAGGAGACACTATTACTGTTTTTCTTTACGGCAAAAAATGCCAAAAGCAGGATAATAGAGATTTTCACCGTGTAACGGCAAAACCACAGTTACAATTTACTGGTGTATACCAGACTCTATTCAACAGATATATTTGTGTCTGAAGAATCAGGAGACACTACTACTGTTTTTCTTTATGCCAAAAAATGACAAAAGCAGGAAAATACAGAGAATTGACCCGTGGAACTGCAAAACCACAGTTCTATTTCTCGGGACTATACCAGACTATTTTCAACAGATATATTTGCATCTGAACAGTCTGGTGTAGTCCCGAGAAATAGAACTGTGGTTTTGCCGTTCCACTGTGAAAAATCTCTATTATCCTGCTTTTGGTATTTTTTGCCATAAAGAAAAACAGTAATAGTGTCTCCTGATTGTTCAGACACAAAAATATCTGTTTAAAAGAGTCTGGTATACCCCAGTAAATTATAACTGTAGTTTTGCCGTTCCACCGTGAAAAATCTCTATTATCCTACTTTTGGCATTTTTTGCCGTAAAGACAAACATTAATAGTGTCTCCTTATTGTTCAGACACAAATATATTCGTTGAAAATAGTCTGGTGTAGGCCCGAGAAATAGAACTGAAGTTTTGCCGTTCAACGGGTCAAATCTCTGTATTATCCTGCTTTTGGCATTTATTGCCATAAAGAAAAACAGTAATAATGTCTCCTGATTGTTCAGACACAAATATATCTGTTGAAAATAGTCTGGTGTAGGCCCGAGAAATAGAACTGTTTTTTTGCAGTTCCAAGGGTCAAATCTCTGTATTATTCTACTTTTGGCATTTTTTGTCATAAAGAAAAACAGTAATAGTGTTTCCTGATTGTTCAGATACAAATATATCTGTTTAAAGTAGTCTGGTATACACCAGTAAATTATAACTGTGATTTTGCTATCCGACGATAAAAAAATCTCTATTATCCAGCTTTTGGTATTTTTTCCGTAAAGAAAAACAGTAATAGTGTCTCCTGATTGTTCAGACACAAATATATCTGTTGAAAATAATCTGGTGTAGGACCCAGAAATACAACTGTGGTTCTGCAGTTCCAAGCGTCAAATCTCTATTATCCAGCTTTCGGTATTTTTTCCATAAAAAAACAGTAATAGTGTCTCCTGATTGTTCAGACTCAAATATATCTGTTGAAAATAGTCTGGTGTAGGCCCGAGAAATAGAACTGTGGTTTTGCAGTTCCACGGGTCAAATCTCTGTATTATCCTACTTTCAGCATTTTTTGCCGTAAAGAAAAACAGTAATAGTGTCTCCTGATTGTTCAGATACAAATATATCTGTTGATAATAATCTGGTGTAGACACAGAGATTTAACCCTTGGAACTGCAAAAAAACAGTTCTATTTCTCGTATTATCCTGCTTTTGGCATTTTTTGTCATAAAGAAAAACAGTAATAGTGTCACCTGATTGTTCAGACACAAATATATCTGTTGAAAAGAGTCTGGTAGACACCAGTAAATTATAACTGTGTTTTTTCCATCCCAAGGTAAAAAATCTCTATTATCCAGCTTTTGGTATTTTTTGCCATAAAGAAAAACAGTATTAGTGTCTTCTGATTGTTCAGACACCAATATATCTGTTTAAAATAGTCTGGAGTAGGCCCCAGAAATAGAACTGTGGTTTTGCAGTTCCATTTGTCAAATCTCTATTGTCCTGCTTTTGGCATTTTTTGCTGTAAAGAAAAACAGTAGTAGTGTCTCCTGATTGTTCAGACACAAATATATCTTTTTAAAATAGTCTGGTATACACCAGTCTATTATAACTGTGGTTTTGCCGTCCCATGGTAAAAAATCTCTATTATCCAGGTTTTGGTATTTTTTCCGTAAAGAAAAACAGTAATAGTGTCTCCTGATTGTTCAGACACAAATATATCTGTTGAAAATAATCTGGTGTAGGACCCAGAAATAGAACTGTGGTTTTGCAGTTCCAAGCGTCAAATCTCTATTATCCAGCTTTCGGTATTTTTTCCATAAAAAAACAGTAATAGTGTCTCCTAATTGTTCAGACTCAAATATATCTGTTGAAAATAGTCTGGTGTAGGCCCGAGAAATAGAACTGTGGTTTTGCAGTTCCACAGGTCAAATCTCTGTATTATCCTACTTTCAGCATTTTTTGCCGTAAAGAAAAACAGTAATAGTGTCTCCTGATTGTTCAGATACAAATATATCTGTTGATAATAATCTGGTGTAGACACAGAGATTTAACCCTTGGAACTGCAAAAAAACAGTTCTATTTCTCGTATTATCCTGCTTTTGGCATTTTTTGTCATAAAGAAAAACAGCAATAGTGTCACCTGATTGTTCAGACACAAATATATCTGTTGAAAAGAGTCTGGTAGACACCAGTAAATTATAACTGTGTTTTTTCCATCCCAAGGTAAAAAATCTCTATTATCCAGCTTTTGGTATTTTTTGCCATAAAGAAAAACAGTATTAGTGTCTTCTGATTGTTCAGACACCAATATATCTGTTTAAAATAGTCTGGAGTAGGCCCCAGAAATAGAACTGTGGTTTTGCAGTTCCATTTGTCAAATCTCTATTGTCCTGCTTTTGGCATTTTTTGCCGTAAAGAAAAACAGTAGTAGTGTCTCCTGATTGTTCAGACACAAATATATCTTTTTAAAATAGTCTGGTATACACCAGTCTATTATAACTGTGGTTTTGCCGTCCCATGGTAAAAAATCTCTATTATCCAGGTTTTGGTATTTTTTCCGTAAAGAAAAACAGTAATAGTGTCTCCTGATTGTTCAGACACAAATATATCTGTTGAAAATAATCTGGTGTAGGACCCAGAAATAGAACTGTGGTTTTGCAGTTCCAAGCGTCAAATCTCTATTATCCAGCTTTCGGTATTTTTTCCATAAAAAAACAGTAATAGTGTCTCCTAATTGTTCAGACTCAAATATATCTGTTGAAAATAGTCTGGTGTAGGCCCGAGAAATAGAACTGTGGTTTTGCAGTTCCACAGGTCAAATCTCTGTATTATCCTACTTTCAGCATTTTTTGCCGTAAAGAAAAACAGTAATAGTGTCTCCTGATTGTTCAGGTACAAATATATCTGTTGATAATAATCTGGTGTAGACCCGAGAAATAGAACTGTTTTTTTGCAGTTCCAAGGGTTAAATCTCTGTATTATCCTGCTTTTGGCATTTTTTGTCATAAAGAAAAACAGTAATAGTGTCACCTGATTGTTCAGACACAAATATATCTGTTTAAAAGAGTCTGGAATACACCAGTAAATTATAACTGTGGTTTTTCCATCCCAAGGTAAAAAATCTCTATTATCCTGCTTTTGGTATTTTTTGCCATAAAGAAAAACAGTATTAGTGTCTTCTGATTGTTCAGACACCAATATATCTGTTTAAAATAGTCTGGAGTAGGCCCCAGAAATAGAACTGTGGTTTTGCAGTTCCACGGGTCAAATCTCTGTATTATCCTGCTTTTGGCATTTTTTGCCGTAAAGAAAAACAGTAGTAGTGTCTCCTGATTGTTCAGACACAAATATATCTGTTGAAAATAGTCTGGTATACACCTGTTTATTATAACTGTGGTTTTGCCGTCCCATGGTAAAAAAATCTCTATTATCCAGGTTTTGGTATTTTTTCCGTAAACAAAAACAGTAATAGTGTCTCCTGATTGTTCAGACACAAATATATCTGTTGAAAATAGTCTGGTATACACCAGTAAATTATAATTATGGTTTTGCCATTCGGCTGTGAAAAATCTCTATTAACCTGCTTTTGGCATTTTTTGCCGTAAGGACAAACAGTAATAGTGTCTCCTGATTATTAGGCACAAATATATCTGTTTAAAAGAGTCTAGTAAACCCCAGTAAATTATATGTGGTTTTGCCCTTCCACGGTGAAAAATCTCTATTATCCTACTTTTGGCATTTTTTGTCGTAAAGAAAAAGAGTAATAGTGTCTCCTGATTGCTCAGACACAAATATATCTGAAAATAGTCTGGTGTAGGCTCAAGAAATAGAACTGTGGTTTTGCAGTTCCACAGGTTAAATCTCTGTATTATCCTGCTTTTGGCATTCTTTGCCGTAAAGAAAAACAGTAATAGTGTCTCCTGATTGTTCAGACAAAAATATATCTGTTGAAAATAGTCTTCTGTAGGCTCGATAAATAGAACTGTGGTTTTGCAGTTCCACGGGTCAATTCTCTGTATTTTCCTGCTTTTATCATTTTTTGGCATAAAGAAAAACAGTAGTAGTGTCTCCTGATTCTTCAGACACAAATATATCTGTTGAAAAGAGTCTGGTATACACCAGTAAATTGTAACTGTGGTTTTGCCGTTACACGGTGAAAATCTCTATTATCCTGCTTTTGGCATTTTTTGCCGTAAAGAAAAACAGTAATAGTGTCTCCTAATTATTTTCAACAGATATATTTGCATCTGAACAATTAGGAGACACTATTACTGTTTTTCTTTACGGCAAAAAATGCCAAAAGCAGGATAATAGAGATTTTCACCGTGTAACGGCAAAACCACAGTTACAATTTACTGGTGTATACCAGACTCTTTTCAACAGATATATTTGTGTCTGAAGAATCAGGAGACACTACTACTGTTTTTCTTTATGCCAAAAAATGACAAAAGCAGGAAAATACAGAGAATTGACCCGTGGAACTGCAAAACCACAGTTCTATTTCTCGGGACTATACCAGACTATTTTCAACAGATATATTTGCATCTGAACAGTCTGGTGTAGTCCCGAGAAATAGAACTGTGGTTTTGCCGTTCCACTGTGAAAAATCTCTATTATCCTGCTTTTGGTATTTTTTGCCATAAAGAAAAACAGTAATAGTGTCTCCTGATTGTTCAGACACAAAAATATCTGTTTAAAAGAGTCTGGTATACCCCAGTAAATTATAACTGTAGTTTTGCCGTTCCACCGTGAAAAATCTCTATTATCCTACTTTTGGCATTTTTTGCCGTAAAGACAAACATTAATAGTGTCTCCTTATTGTTCAGACACAAATATATTCGTTGAAAATAGTCTGGTGTAGGCCCGAGAAATAGAACTGAAGTTTTGCCGTTCAACGGGTCAAATCTCTGTATTATCCTGCTTTTGGCATTTTTTGCCATAAAGAAAAACAGTAATAATGTCTCCTGATTGTTCAGACACAAATATATCTGTTGAAAATAGTCTGGTGTAGGCCCGAGAAATAGAACTGTTTTTTTGCAGTTCCAAGGGTCAAATCTCTGTATTATTCTACTTTTGGCATTTTTTGCCATAAAGAAAAACAGTAATAGTGTTTCCTGATTGTTCAGATACAAATATATCTGTTTAAAGTAGTCTGGTATACACCAGTAAATTATAACTGTGATTTTGCTATCCGACGATAAAAAAATCTCTATTATCCAGCTTTTGGTATTTTTTCCGTAAAGAAAAACAGTAATAGTGTCTCCTGATTGTTCAGACACAAATATATCTGTTGAAAATAATCTGGTGTAGGACCCAGAAATACAACTGTGGTTCTGCAGTTCCAAGCGTCAAATCTCTATTATCCAGCTTTCGGTATTTTTTCCATAAAAAAACAGTAATAGTGTCTCCTGATTGTTCAGACTCAAATATATCTGTTGAAAATAGTCTGGTGTAGGCCCGAGAAATAGAACTGTGGTTTTGCAGTTCCACGGGTCAAATCTCTGTATTATCCTACTTTCAGCATTTTTTGCCGTAAAGAAAAACAGTAATAGTGTCTCCTGATTGTTCAGATACAAATATATCTGTTGATAATAATCTGGTGTAGACACAGAGATTTAACCCTTGGAACTGCAAAAAAACAGTTCTATTTCTCGTATTATCCTGCTTTTGGCATTTTTTGTCATAAAGAAAAACAGTAATAGTGTCACCTGATTGTTCAGACACAAATATATCTGTTGAAAAGAGTCTGGTAGACACCAGTAAATTATAACTGTGTTTTTTCCATCCCAAGGTAAAAAATCTCTATTATCCAGCTTTTGGTATTTTTTGCCATAAAGAAAAACAGTATTAGTGTCTTCTGATTGTTCAGACACCAATATATCTGTTTAAAATAGTCTGGAGTAGGCCCCAGAAATAGAACTGTGGTTTTGCAGTTCCATTTGTCAAATCTCTATTATCCTGCTTTTGGCATTTTTTGCCGTAAAGAAAAACAGTAGTAGTGTCTCCTGATTGTTCAGACACAAATATATCTTTTTAAAATAGTCTGGTATACACCAGTCTATTATAACTGTGGTTTTGCCGTCCCATGGTAAAAAATCTCTATTATCCAGGTTTTGGTATTTTTTCCGTAAAGAAAAACAGTAATAGTGTCTCCTGATTGTTCAGACACAAATATATCTGTTGAAAATAATCTGGTGTAGGACCCAGAAATAGAACTGTGGTTTTGCAGTTCCAAGCGTCAAATCTCTATTATCCAGCTTTCGGTATTTTTTCCATAAAAAAACAGTAATAGTGTCTCCTAATTGTTCAGACTCAAATATATCTGTTGAAAATAGTCTGGTGTAGGCCCGAGAAATAGAACTGTGGTTTTGCAGTTCCACAGGTCAAATCTCTGTATTATCCTACTTTCAGCATTTTTTGCCGTAAAGAAAAACAGTAATAGTGTCTCCTGATTGTTCAGGTACAAATATATCTGTTGATAATAATCTGGTGTAGACCCGAGAAATAGAACTGTTTTTTTGCAGTTCCAAGGGTTAAATCTCTGTATTATCCTGCTTTTGGCATTTTTTGTCATAAAGAAAAACAGTAATAGTGTCACCTGATTGTTCAGACACCAATATATCTGTTTAAAAGAGTCTGGAATACACCAGTAAATTATAACTGTGGTTTTTCCATCCCAAGGTAAAAAATCTCTATTATCCTGCTTTTCGTATTTTTTGCCATAAAGAAAAACAGTATTAGTGTCTTCTGATTGTTCAGACACCAATATATCTGTTTAAAATAGTCTGGAGTAGGCCCCAGAAATAGAACTGTGGTTTTGCAGTTCCACGGGTCAAATCTCTGTATTATCCTGCTTTTGGCATTTTTTGCCGTAAAGAAAAACAGTAGTAGTGTCTCCTGATTGTTCAGACACAAATATATCTGTTGAAAATAGTCTGGTATACACCTGTTTATTATAACTGTGGTTTTGCCGTCCCATGGTAAAAAAATCTCTATTATCCAGGTTTTGGTATTTTTTCTGTAAACAAAACAGTAATAGTGTCTCCTGATTGTTCAGACACAAATATATCTGTTGAAAATAGTCTGGTATACACCAGTAAATTATAATTATGGTTTTGCCATTCGGCTGTGAAAAATCTCTATTAACCTGCTTTTGGCATTTTTTGCCGTAAGGACAAACAGTAATAGTGTCTCCTGATTATTAGGCACAAATATATCTGTTTAAAAGAGTCTAGTAAACCCCAGTAAATTATATGTGGTTTTGCCCTTCCACGGTGAAAAATCTCTATTATCCTACTTTTGGCATTTTTTGTCGTAAAGAAAAAGAGTAATAGTGTCTCCTGATTGCTCAGACACAAATATATCTGAAAATAGTCTGGTGTAGGCTCAAGAAATAGAACTGTGGTTTTGCAGTTCCACAGGTTAAATCTCTGTATTATCCTGCTTTTGGCATTCTTTGCCGTAAAGAAAAACAGTAATAGTGTCTCCTGATTGTTCAGACAAAAATATATCTGTTGAAAATAGTCTTGTGTAGGCTCGAGAAATAGAACTGTGGTTTTGCAGTTCCACGGGTCAATTCTCTGTATTTTCCTGCTTTTGTCATTTTTTGGCATAAAGAAAAACAGTAGTAGTGTCTCCTGATTCTTCAGACACAAATATATCTGTTGAAAAGAGTCTGGTATACACCAGTAAATTGTAACTGTGGTTTTGCCGTTACACGGTGAAAATCTCTATTATCCTGCTTTTGGCATTTTTTGCCGTAAAGAAAAACAGTAATAGTGTCTCCTGTTTGTTCAAACGCAAATATATCTGTTGAAAATAGTCTGGTGTAGGCCCGAGAAATAGAACTGTGGTTTCGCATTTCCACGGGTGAAATCTCTGTATTATCCTGCTTTTGGCATTTTTGCCGAAAAGGAAAACAGTAATAGTGTCTCCTGATTGTTCAGACAACAATATATCTGTTGAAAATAGTCTGGTATACACCAGTAAATTATAACTGTGGTTTTGTCGTTCCACGGTGAAAAATCTCTATTATCCTGCTTTTGGAATTTTTTGCCGTAAAGAAAAACAGTAATAGTGTCTCCTGATTGTTCAGACACCAATATATCTGTTTAAAATAGTCTGGTGTAGGCCCAAGAAATAGAACTGTGGTGTTGCAGTTCCACGGGTCAAATCTCTGTATTATCCTGCTTTTGGCATTTGTTGCCGTAAAGAAAAACAGTAATAGTGTCTCCTGATTGTTCAGACACAAATATATCTGTTGAAAATAGTCTGGTGTAGGCCCAAGAAATAGACCTGTGGTTTTGCAGTTCCACTGGTCAAATCTCTGTATTATCCTGCTTTTGGCATTTTTTTCCTGTAAAGAAAAACAGTAATATAGTCTCATGATAGTTCAGACACAAATATATCTGTTTAAAAGAGTCTGGTATACACCAGTAAATTATAACTGTGGTATTGCAGTCCCACGGTAAAAAATCTCTATTATCCTGCTTTTGCCATTTTTTGCTGTGAAGAAAAACAGTAATAGTGTCTCCTAATTGTTCAGACACCAATATATCTGTTTAAAATAGTCTGGTGTAGGCCCAAGAAATAGAACTGTGGTTTTGCAGTTCCACGGGTGAAATCTCTGTATTATCCTGCTTTTGGCATGTTTTGCCGTAAAGAAAAACAGTAATAGAGTCTCCTGATTGTTCAGACACAAATATATCTGTTGCAAATAGTCTGGTATACACCAGTAAATTATAACTGTGGTTCTGCCGTCCCACGGTAAAAAATCTCTATTATCCAGCTTTTGATACTTTTTCGTAAAGAAAAACAGTAATAGTGTCTCCTGTTTGTTCAGACAAAAAAATATCTGTTGAAAATAGTGTGGTGTAGGCCTGAGAAATAGAACTGTGGTTTTGCAGTTCCATGGGTCAAATCTCTGTATTATCCTGCTTTGGCATCTTTTGACATAAAGAAAAACAGTAGTAGTTTCTCCTGATTGTTCAGACAGAAATATATCTGTTGAAAATAGTCTGGTATACATCAGTAAATTATAACTGTGGTTTTGTCGTTCCACGGTGAAAAATCTCTATTATCCTGCTTTTGGCATTTTTTGCCATAAAAAAAAACAGTAATAGTGTCTCCTGATTCTTCAGACAAAAATATATCTGTACAATGAGTCTGGTATACACCAGAAAATTATAACTGTGGTTTTGCCGCTCCACGGTGAAAAATCTCTATTATCCTGCTTTTGGCATTTTTTGCCGTAAGGAAAAACAGTAATAGTGTCTCCTGATTGTTCAGAAACAAATATATCTGTTGAAAATAGTCTGGTATACACCAGTAAATTATGACTGTGGTTTTGCCATCTCACGGTAAAAAATCTCTATTATCCAGCTTTTGGTATTTTTTCCGTAAAGAAAAACAGTAATAGTGTCTCCTGATTGTTCAGACACAAATATATCTGTTGAAAATAGTCTGGTATACACCAGAAAATTATAACTGTGGTTCTGCCGTTCCACTGTGAAAAATCTCTATTATCCTGCTTTTGGCATTTTTTGCCATAAAGAAAAACAGTAATAGTGTCTCCTGATTGTTCAGACACAAATATATGTTTAAAAGAGTCTGGTATACACCAGTAAATTATAACTGTGGTTTTGCCGCTTCACGGTGAAAAATCTCTATTATTCTGCTTTTGGCATTTTTTGCCGTAAAGACAAACATTAACAGTGTCTCCTGATTGTTCAGACACAAATATATCTGTTGAAAATAGTCTGGTGTAGGCCCGAGAAGTAGAACTGTTGTTTTGCCGTTCCACAGGTCAAATCTCTGTATTATCCTGCTTTTGGCATTTTTTGCCGTAAAGAAAAACAGTAATAGTGTCTCCTGATTGTTCAGACACAAATATATCTGTTTAAAATAGTCTGGTGCAGGCCCGAGAAATAGAACTGTGGTTTTGCAGTTCCATAGGTCAAATCTCTGTATTTTCCTGCTTTTGGCATTTTTTGCCATCAAGAAAAACAGTAATAGTGTCTCCTGATTCTTCAGACACAAATATATCTTTTGAAAAGAGTCACGTATAAACCAGTAAATTGTAACTGTGGTTTTGCCGTTCCACGAGTCATATCTCTGTATTATCCTGCTTTTGGAATTTTTTGCCGTAAAGAAAAACAGTAATAGTGTCTCCTGATTGTTCAGACACCAATATATCTGTTTAAAATAGTCTGGTGCAGGCCCGAGAAATAGAACTGTGGTTTTGCAGTTCCGGAGGTTAAATCTCTGTATTATACTGCTTTTGGCATTTTTTTCCGTAAAGAAAAACAGTAATAGTGTCTCCAGATTCTTCAGACACAAATATATCTGTTGAAAAGAGTGTCGTATACACCAGTAAATTGTAACTGTGGTTTTGCCGTTCCACGGTGAAAAATCTCTATTATCCTGCTTTTGGCATTTTTTGCCGTAAAGAAAAACAGTAATATTGTCTCCCGGTTGTTCAGACGCAAATATATCTGTTGAAAATTGTCTGGTGCAGGCCCGAGAAATAGAACTGTGGTTTTGCCGTTCCAGGGGTCAAATCTCTGTATTATCCTGCTTTTGGTATTTTTTGCCGTAAAGAAAAACAGTAATAGAGTCTCCTGATTGTTCAGACCCAAATATATCTGTTTAAAAGAGTCTGGTATACACCAGTAAATTATAACTATGGTTTTGCCGTTCCACGGTGAAAATTCTCTATTATCCTGCTTTGGGCTTTTTTTGCCGTAAGGAAAAACAGTAATAGTGTCTCCTGATTGTTCATACACAAATATATCTGTTGAAAATAGTCTGGTATACACCAGTAAATTATAACTGTGGTTTTGCCATCCCACTGTAAAAAATCTCTATTATCCAGCTTTTGGTATTTTTTCCGTAAAGAAAAACAGTAATAGTGTCTCCTGATTGTTCAGACACAAATATATCTGTTGAAAATAGTCTGGTTGGTATACAGTTATATGAAAAAGTTTGGGCACCCCTATTAATCTTAAGCTTAATGTTTTTAAAAAATTGGTGTTTTTGCAACAGCTATTTCAATTTGATATATGTAATAACTGTTGGACACAGTAATGTTTCTGCCTTGAAATGAGGTTTATTGTACTAACAGAAAATGTGCAATCCGCATTCAAACAAAATTTGACAGGTGCATAAGTATGGGCACCTCACCAGAAAAGTGACATTAATATTTAGTAGATCCTCCTTTTGCAAAAATAACAGCCTCTAGTCGCTTCCTGTAGCTTTTAATGAGTTCCTGGATCCTGGATGAAGGTATTTTTGACCATTCCTCTTTACAAAACAATTCTAGTTCAGTTAAGTTTGATGGTCGCCGAGCATGGACAGCCCTCTTTAAATGATCCCACAGATGTTCAATGATATTCAGGTCTGGGGACTGGGATGGCCATTCCAGAACATTGTAATTGTTCCTCTGCATGAATGCCTGAGTAGATTTGGAGCTGTGTTTTGGATCATTGTCTTGCTGAAAGATCCATCCCCTGCGTAACTTCAACTTTATCACTGATTCTTGAACATTATTGTCAAGAATCTGCTGATACTGAGAGGAATCCATGCGTCCCTCAACTTTAACAAGATTCCCGATGCCGGCATTGGCCACACAGCCCCAAACATGATGAAACTTCCACCAAATTTTACTGTGGGTAGCAAGTGTTTTTCTTGGAATGCTGTGTTTTTTTGCCACCATGCATAACGCCTTTTTGTATGACCAAACAACTCAATCTTGGTTTCATCAGTCCACAGGACCTTCTTCCAAAAAGAAATTGGCTTCTCCAAATGTGCTTTTGCATACCTCAGCCGACTCTGTTTGTGGCGTGCTTGCAGAAACGGCTTCTTTCGCATCACTCTCCCATACTGCTTCTCCTTGTGCAAAGTGCGTTGTATAGTTGACCGATGCACAGTGACACCATCTGCAGCAAGTTGATGCTGCAGCTCTCTGGAGGTGGTCTGAGGATTGTCCTTGACTGATCTCACCATTCTTCTTCTCTGCCTTTCTGATATTTTTTTTGGCCTGCCACTTCTGGCCTTAACCAGAACTGTCCCTGTGTTCTTCCATTTCCTTACTATGTTCCTCACAGTGGAAACTGACAGGTTAAATCTCTGAGACAGCTTTTTGTATCCTTCCCCTGAACAACTATGTTGAATAATCTTTGTTTTCAGATCATTTGACAGTTGTTTTCAGGAGCCCATGATGCCACTCTTCAGAGGAGATTCAAACAGGAGAACAACTTGCAAGTGGCCACTTTAAGTAGCTTTTCTCATGATTGCATACACCTGGCTATGAAGTTCAAAGCTCAATGAGGTTACAAAACCAAAAAAAGTGCTTTAGTAAGTCAGTAAAAAGTAGGTAGGAGTATTTAAAACAAGAAAATGATAAGGGTGCCCATACTTATGCACCTGACAAATTTTGTTTGAATGCAGATTGCACATTTTCTGTTAGTACAATAAACCTCATTTCAAGGCAGAAACATTACTGTGTCCAACAGTTATTACATATATCAAACTGAAATAGCTGTTGCAAAAACACCAATTTTTATAAAACATTAAGCTTAAGATTAATAGGGGTGCCCAAACTTTTTCATATAACTGTACACCAGAAAATTATAACTGTGGTTTTGCCGTTCCACTGTGAAAAATCTCTATTTTCCTGCTTTTGGCATTTTTTGCCATAAAGAAAAACAGTAATAGTGTCTCCTGATTCTTCAGACACAAATATATCTGTTGAAAATAGTCTGGTGTAGGCTCGAGAAATAGAACTGTGGTTTTGCAGTTCTATCGGTCAATTCTCTGTATTCTCCTGCTTTTGTCATTTTTTGCCGTAAAGAAAAGCAGTAATAGTGTCTCCTGATTCTTCAGACACAAATATATCTGTTGAAAAGAGTCTGGTATACACCAGTAAATTGTAACTGTGGTTTTGACGTTCCACAGTGAAAAATCTCTATTATCCTGCTTTTGTGATTTTTTGCAGTAAAGAAAAGCAGTAATAGTGTGTCCTGATTCTTCAGACACAAAGATATCTGTTTAAAAGAGTCTGGTATACACCAGTAAATTACAACTGTGGTTTTAGCGTTCCACGGTGAAAAATCTCGATTATCCTGCTTTTGGCATTTTTTGCCGTAAAGAAAAACAGTAATAGTGTCTCCTGATTTCAACAGATATATTTGTGTCTGAACAATCAGGAGACGCTATTAATATTTGTCTTTACGGCAAAAAATGCCAAAAGTAGCATGATAGAGATTAATCACCGTGGAACGGCAAAACCACAGTTATAATTTACTGGGATATACCAGACTCTTTTAAACAGATATATTTGTGTCAGAACAAAGAGTCTGGTATACCCCAGTAAATTATAACTGTGGTTTTGCCGTTCCACGGTGATTAATCTCTATTATCCTACTTTTGGCATTTTTTTGCCATAAAGACAAACATTAATAGTGTCTCCTGATTGTTCAGACACAAATATATCTGTTGAAAATAGTCTGGTGTAGGCTCGAGAAATTGAACTGTGGTTTTGCAGTTCCACGGGTCAATTCTCTGTATTCTCTTGCTTTTGTCATGTTTTGCCATAAAGAAAAACAGTAATAGTGTCTCCTGATTCTTCAGACACAAATATATCAGTTTAAAAGAGTCTGGTATACACCAGTAAATTATAACTGTGGTTTTGCCGTTCCATGGTGAAAAATTTCTATTATCCTGCTTTTGGCATTTTTTGCCGTAAAGAAAAACAGTAATAGTGTCTCCTGATTGTTCAGACGCAAATATATCTGTTGAAAATTGTCTGGTGTAGGCCCGAGAAATAGAACTGTGGTTTTGCCGTTCCACGGGCAAATCTCTGTATTATCCTGCTTTTGGCATTTTTGCCGTAAAGAAAAACAGTAATAGTGTCTCCTGATTGTTCAGACACCAATATATCTGTTTAAAATAGTCTGGTGTAGGCCCGAGAAATAGAACTGTGGTTTTGCAGTTCCACAGGTCAAATCTCTGTATTATCCTGCTTTTGGCATTTTTTGCCGTAAAGAAAAACAGTAATAGTGTCTCCTGATTGTTCAGACACAAATATATCTGTTGAAAATAGTCTGGTGTAGGCCCAAGAAATAGAACTGTGGTTTTGCAGTTCCACGGGTAAAATCTCTGTATTATCCTGCTTTTGGCATTTTTTGCCATAAAGAAAAACAGTAATAGTGTCTCTTAATTGTTCAGACACCAATATATCTGTTTAAAAGAGTTTTGTTTACACCAGTAAATTATAACTGTGGTTTTGCCGTTCCACAGTGAAAAATCTCTATTATCCTGCTTTTGGCATTTTTTGCCATGAAGAAAAACAGTAATAGTGTCTCCTGATTGTTCAGACACAAATATATCTGTTGAAAATAGTCTGGTGTAGGCCCAAGAAATAGAACTGTGGTTTTGCAGTTCCACGGGTAAAATCTCTGTATTATCCTGCTTTTGGCATTTTTTGCGATAAAGAAAAACAGTAATAGTGTCTCTTAATTGTTCAGACACCAATATATCTGTTTAAAAGAGTTTTGTTTACACCAGTAAATTATAACTGTGGTTTTGCCGTTCCACAGTGAAAAATCTCTATTATCCTGCTTTTGGCATTTTTTGCCATGAAGAAAAACAGTAATAGTGTCTCCTGATTGTTCAGACACAAATATATCTGTTGAAAATAGGGTAAATAAACTTTGGGTAAATCGGGTTAAGTACTATCATATAGTGCAGTTGGTCACCGGATTAGGGAAAAATGGACTTCGGTTACCGACTGCGCTATATCCTACAAATTTACTGGATTTACCCAGTTTAGGGAAAATGGACTTTGGGTAAATCCAGTTAACTATGGCCTGTGATTGGCTGAGGCAGTCACATTTTCTGGTCAGAAGCAACCAGGATGGACAGAGTAGTTTAGAAGCAATTATAAGTGATAATACTAACACTTCAACAGTAAAATACCAACTTTATTATTGAAAAAACTAATTACAATAATATAACAGTCAACTGTCCCTTTGTCCACCCATAAGCCTAATATATAAAGTACAAAGATACAAAGAACGGCGGGTCAGATGCATGGATAAAACCCATGTAAAATATTAATTGTCTAGCCAGTCTAATTCCGCCGCTTCTCCAAAATCATTTTTTCAGACACCGTAAGCAAAGATTTCTGCTCCTGGCTTCAGATCTTGATTTGCATAAAATAGAATTGTTGGTGACCCATCTCCATATGACCATTCCTTTGTGTTAAGATTGAAATTCGTGGGCTTATGATTGATCAGCCTTCCAAAAGTGGACTCCATATCTGGATGGCAATCGCAAGCGCTTTGGAGCCATCAATGCATAATTTTCGGCCTCTGTGTTGAAAAAAGTACATATATGATGTTCCGGTCAGCATTATCTGCCTGCACTTTGATGGTCCATAAGTTCCCCGTGATAGTCACATATCACTTGACCCTTTTTAAAAGCACTGATGGTCTTTATGGTACGTCCACCTTTGCCAATGTCTTCTGTTATAATTAGTCCCTTCCATTTCTGTGTTAACACAAGCTCTTTGATCTCCTCATCTTGAAAATTGGGCTTGTTCCTTCGCCCATGGGGTTTCCAAGCGCTTTTCACTTGTTTTATGTCTGGAACATTTGTGTCCCATCCCTGTTCTTTTGCATACTTCGACAAATCTTTTTTGTTGGGGACTCTCTTGAAATATTCTAAATACGAAAAAAAATTTTTTAGAATAATCAGCACACATATTTTCTATATAAGCATAGGCCTGGAACAGTGCCATCTACTGTAGATAGACTGGAATGGGGGTATGTAAACTTTAAAAACTTACCAGCAGCATCTGTTGATCTTAATTTTTTCTGATTGAAGAGCCATTTCTTTGGCAGAAATTTTGCATGCTCCCGGTTTACATTTCTACATTCTCTTATTGTAGGTGGAGAACGGTTTATTGCTACTGGGTGCATATATGTCAGCTTCTGAAACAACAAACTGCCTGGACACACAGTTTCCTCATCACTGTGGCCCTGTGTGCTCGACCCTTCACTGTGGCCCTCTGTGCTCGACCCTTCACTGTGGCCCTCTGTGCTCGACCCTTCACTGTGGCCCTCTGTGCTCGACCCTTCACTGTGGCCCTCTGTGCTCGACCCTTCACTGTGGCCCTCTGTGCTCGACCATTCACTGCTGTCTGATCCCTGGGCAGCGCTGCTCCTTGGCCTCTTGGAGACACTTTCTCTGTGAAGTCAAAATCAGAGAAGGTATGTTAAAAGGTTTTTCAAGGACTTTTATGATTTGAGCTTTGTAAATGCCTCTATTGTTTCTCTTGACATTGTCATATAGTGGATTTTCAAAATTAGCTCAGGAAACATCAGGGAAATCACTAGAATGAATAAGACCATTGAACTGAAATAGTCATTGCTCCAATCTGATGCTGCGGAAGGTGGTTGGTGGGGCTGATTGTGTATTCAGGGGGCTTTCACACTGGCGTTTCATCCTGATCAGGATTTGTGCAGAGGCATCTGCATCAGGATATTCTCCGCATCCTGATGCAAACGCATGTCATACAATCCTGATCAGGATGTGGTTGGAATGTGAGGGAGGGAGAATAAAGGATAGATGGGAGAAAGAAGACATACTGGCAAATGTAACAAAATAAAATACGAGGGAAAAAGAAAGAAAGAGAGAGAACCTTTTCTCTTTCTATCTCCGGGCATGCTTAGTGTCAAATCCGCCTGCGCTGTGAACGCAGGCATCCTGATGACAGTGCGTCTACATTGACTTCCATATGTTGCTGTGACGCACTGCTCCGCATCAGGATGGCTGCAGATATTTCAAGCACTCCAAAATCGCAACAAATTGCGTTTTGGGAGGTCATGAAAACAATGCACCCATCTGCATCCTGATCAGGATGCCTTCCTATGTTAAGTATAGGCAGAAGATCTGCATCAGGATGCATCAGGATTGCTACGCATACAAACGCACACCACTCAAACGCAGATGTGAAACCAGCCTCGGTTAGGACTCTTACCCAGATGTTTCTCCTTCTTTGTTTTCCTCCATTTTCACCAATTGTTTCATTCCTTCAACTAAATCCGTCAAGACAATCTGGTGCTTGAGGGTCTCATAGTATAGATAATCAGCTGTGAGGGAACGAGTGTCCTTTGGCATCTCATCTGCCCAATACTTATATGCAGAAATCGCCTTTTGGTACGTCATAACGGGCAGCTTGAACCTGAGAAGAAAGGAATTGTTAGTATGGGCAAAGGCCCCTTTACATGCAGAGATATGTGTTCAAAGATTGGTCGGCAGATCTCTGATGGCTGTGAAATCATGGATGTATTGGTTCATTTGTACCCAGCCACAAACCTGGCACTGTATGTCCATGATTTCACTGCAGACAAACACTTTAAACAAGGCGGGGTGGCTGTGGTTAGCACTGCAGCCTTGCATCCTTGCAGATGTTGTCCTTGGTGTGTTCAAATCCCAACAAGGACAACATCTACAAGGAGTTTGTATGTTTTCCCCATGTTTGCCTGGGTTTCCTCCCAGACTCCAAACACATACTGATAGGATGTTTACATTGTGAGCCCCAATGGGGACAGGGTTGCAAATCTATTTAAAGTGATTTGGAATTAATAGTGCTATATAAATGAATATCATTATTAGTGGGTAAAGGGCCACTAAGACTATATTGAAAATGTATTCATACAATCTAAAGTAAAAATTATTAGTTGCCTAGAGCAACTAAGCACAGATCAACTTTCATTTTACCTAAGCAATTTAGGACATGGAAACAGTTCAGATTGGTTTCTATGGGCAGCAGACAATTTGTGTATAATATTTATTATTAATATTATAAGTAATAATATAATATTAATAAATATTATTTAATTTTATTTATTTTCACTTTGCCTTATTTTAAAAAATAAGGACCTGTGTTTCTCCCCCTTTGCACTTACTTGTTATGGAATCACATCAGGTATGCCAATGGATTTTTCGAACCTTGGCCAGATTGAGAAAGAAAAAATTGCTCGACGGTGGTTGATTGCACTTTATCCAGTGTCGGCCGTATTTTTTCAAAATATGTTCTAAAAAGCTGTTAGAGTAAAACAATAAATTATGGATTTGATCTATGTAGAACACTGAAATATATACTCTTCATGTTTCTCCAAGGATTTCTAACACGTACCTTCTCCTCCTCATTGTCCAGTATAACTATATCGTGTCCTGTGTAAACAGCTACAAATTTTCTTTCTTCAGTCTTTTACCTCTTTCTTTTGCAGCCAATGTTTTACCTATTGGATAACAAACATAGAAAATACATTGCATATGACACACCATCATATCTACAGAAAAATTGTTGGTGATCAATAGCACCCAGCAATCTGAAGTCCTCATATACCTCAAGGGTCGTGGCGCAAGTCTCATCCGGGGAGTCCACCCAGTCACAGGTACATAGTAGAAGAACAGAAGACAGCGTCTCACAGGTTGGTGCAGTATCAAAAAGCACGCTGTGAGCGGAATAAAGTGCTTTTTGATACTGCACCCATCTGTGAGACGCTGTCTTCCATTCTTCTACAACATCATGTCTGTCAATAGTATGATAATAAGTTGCTTACCGTTAGGTTTTTGGGTACCGATGGCTTGCGTTTGTGTCTCAATATGAGGAGTGCAATGAGGTATGATCCAGCTAGAAGCTTTTCATTGTTGGATACTATTTGATCCAATCTTGCCTTCTTAAATATGGTGTTGATATGGTTTTTAGACACTTCTAGGATTTTGCAGCATTCTAGATTAGTGATTGCCTGGGGAGCCAACCTGTATGTGATTAAAAAAAAAAAAAGTTACTTTCACACTTATTCATTCTTATGAATACTTTGTAAATTGCGGAAATTATCCAAGCAATGACTTCTATACTTACCCCCTTTTCATGCCTTTATGTGTCTTATGGAGTCCCTGTTGAATCTTGTTTAATTCCTCTAAAAAATGTTTTGCATTTGTTTTTGTTTCCTCCTCATCCACGGTATCAGGGCAGTTTTCTCTCACACAAATTACAAATTGGCGCACATTTCGTAGGTATTTTTGAATAGTATTCCCAGTATTTTGCTTTGTCAGTTCATCAAAATATGCCTTTGTCTTATCAAATTCGTTTATAAAGTCCAGGGTGATTTCCTCCAGACTGACGAAATAAAGAAATTTGGCAACATGGTCTACCTGAAATTAAACACACATACATTAGGATTAGTCTCTTTAAGGAGTATTCATCAACTACATGCAACCTGACAGCGTATCAAGCTTACCATTGCCTCAACAGAAATCTCTTTATCGGTCTCCTGTAAATAGGTTTTAAACCTTGTCAGCATAGGGGACTTTATATCATGTTTGTTGTACATCCCAGCCTCCGACAGTTGTTTTCGCGGGTGAGACCTGAAACAGATATAGACACACATATTGGGACACATAGTAGAGAACTCTTTGCTCATAATTAGTGTCAGATACCTGTATATCCAGTATCCCCTCTACATAATTTTCTATTGTATCAAGATGAGGGGCGTAACTACAATAGGTGCAGGGGTTACAATCGCACGTGGGCCCTGCTGGCTAGGGGGCCCGAAAAGTCACTTTTGGCCTACAGAAAGACTAATGCTAATACAGATTTGCATCAATTGAGGGCTCCGTTGGAGCCTTTGCATTGGGGCCCATGAGCTTCCAGTTACGCCATTGATCAAGATGCTAACACTATCCATACACAGGGGCATCCCGGCCGCATGACCAGTGATAAGATGAGGACTTCCCACCCACCAAAAGCACCCCACCTTGTTTGGCCAGAGAACTACTCCCCCCAGCACCCATCACTACACAAAAAAAGCGCTTGTCATGTTTCTGAGGCTCCATGGAGCCGGCTGCAGGACCCCCTCCGCCCACCACGCTCCTGGTTGAGTCACAGCATATGCACACAGTGTGGAGACCCAGAAGAGATTCACTGGCCTGATGTATAGCACACATTGTGTGTATACGTAACACTACTCAACCAGGAAGAGAAGAGGACATGAGGCCGGCCCCCAGGACCACCCTGCATACCTGCTCAGTGACTAGTGGGTAGTAATCGTCTAATAATGCATGCAACATACATTGAGTAGGCATGTGTATATCCACCGGACACATGATCCACACAGCCTCTGTGCACCCTGTTATCCCATTAAATAACTGATATACACAGATATATCTGCACATGCTTACTTATATTTCATCTGTTACTAATACAGTACTTGGACCTGATGGTAACTAGAACTTACGTAGATGGTTCACCGCTGCTGCTGCTGCCGGCAGCTTCACAATCTGGCAGCCTAAGGAGATGAATTTATGCATTATGCATTGATACTTTGTACAGACCTTCATATCTGCCGCTTGGCTTTCCACCCCCAGCCCCTCACATCTACTTCCCAGCATCTTATCATTACAGTAACTTGCTGCGTACAGGTCACCTGTCATGGAGCAGGAGTTAAGATTTATTTATTTTTTCTTCATTGCACAAATCTGTCTTTATTGAAATGTGATGCAGCTTTTGCATGTTTCCTGGCACAGATTCTGGTACAGAAAAAGCAATGTGAACATACCCTAACAAATGTAATACAGTAAACACTTTTAATTCAGTTAAAAAAAAAATAAAAAAAAAGGTCTGTTCACACTGCTTTTTAGTGCGTTAGAATTTCTGCTGGAGAACTCTTTTTTTTTAAGAACGCGTTTTTTTATGTACAACGATGGGGGACATATATATCCCCACAACCTGGTTTATATGTCCCCCATCCTAGTGTATATATATCCTCCTTCCTAGTATATATAACCCCCAACCTGGTATATACTAGGATGGGGCACATATGGTATATACATTCCTCAACCTAGTATATATAACCCCCAACCTGTATATACCCTATGTCCCCCATCCTAGTATATATATCCCCAACTATTATAAGACAGACACTGGTATTATAAGACGGACCCCATTTAATAATAAAAATTATTTTTTTTTTCTTTTCCATCACCAAATTTGGGGTGCGTCTTATAATCCGGTGCGTCTTATAAAGCTAAAAATACGGTACTAAAAAGACCTAAGTCACCCGGGGTAAAGATGCCTCCAACACTGCCACTCCATGTATCGTGGATCTATATCTGCTACCCCGATAACCACCCAGATTCACATAAAGATAGAAGGAACGATATAATTACCTTGTAGATGGTTTATTGTAGACTGTGCACCCACGTTTCTCCAAGAAATCAGCAAAAAAGTCACTGGCACTTTCACATTTGCTTTTCTTATAGTCCAGTGAGTCGTATGGAACTGCAGTCAGGAAGTTGGTCACCTTTCTTTGCTTCCTTTTTGCTTCCTTATAAACTTCAAGCTGCTCATTGGGAGAAGTTGTAGCCATACAAGATTTCTTCAGATGTGAATGTAGGTTGAGCTGAAATGTTTGGCATAGCTTGCAAAACCTTTTAACACGTTTTTTTTTGTGGAGACATACTAGCTAGAATCAGTAGGTACAGTTGCACAGGTCCACTAGCTAAGTGAGGAGCTTGCAAACCAGCTGCCTTCTTATCTTGCTTCTTATCTGTAGTCTAGCTAATTAGAGAAGGAGCCCACTTGGTAGATGTAAATTTTGTTACAGTCAGCAAGTGGGGGCTCTGATAAGGAGCGAGTCATCTGCACCTACCTGAATTGATTTCCAAACAAAGAGAGTTTAAAGTAAATTATACTGATTTCTACACTTAAGCCCCCCCCCCACCCCGTCTCACATAGCGAGATCACGATGTCGCTGCTCCCCTGATCGCTGGTGATCCTGCCTATTTGACAGCTCAACAGCGATCACTTAGTGACGCACCAGCGATCCCGGCCAGGTCACATCGTTGTCGGGATCACTGCTGCGTCGTTATGTGAGACGGTACCCTAAGTAATGCACATTTTAGAAATGGACATTGTCTAATTATATGAATGAAATAATTTATGTATCTATCGATTTTTTTTTGTATTTACAAGTAAATACCATCTGGGACGCGGCTGCTGGTGGTGGTGTCCCCCCCTGGCCAGCTGGGACGCGGCAGCTGTGGGTGGTGGTGTCCCCCCCTGGCCAGCTGGGATGCAGTGGCTGCTGGTGGTGGTGTCCTCCCCCTGGCCAGCTGGGACGCAGCGGCTGCTGGTGGTGGTGTCCCCCCCCTGGCCAGCTGGGATGCGGCGGCTGCTGGTGGTGGTGTCCCCCCCTGGCCAGCTGGGACGCGGCGGCTGCTGGTGGTGGTGTCCCCCCCTGGTCAGCTGGGACGCGGCTGCTGGTGGTCTTATATATTATATAATGTATCATAACATTATATATTAAACAATATTATATATTTATATTATGGCAAATTAATTAACTTTTTTTTTTTTCTTCAGTTAGATAACAAAGCATTGTGGAGACTCGGCTCTACAGCCTCCATGATAACACAACCCGGCTATCCTCTTCTTCCATGGTTTGAGTATATATGTATATGTGTGTATGTGTATGGCATGAGTAGTGTTGAGCGATACCTTCCGATATCGGGAAATATCGGATCGGATTGGATCGGACCGATACCCAAAAAGTATCGGATATCGCCGATTCCGATACCGGAAACCAATGCAAGTCAATGGGACAGAAATATCGGAATAAAAATAAACCCTTTCTTTCCTTGTAGGTTAATTCTACATGAAGGAAAACAACTAAGAATAATGTAGAATGTATTGGGGGAGGTGGGGGAGACAATAAAGGCATAGCGGTTTAGCCAAATCAAATGGAATAGCAGGAATTAATATTTTTTTTAAGACGTTCTGAGTTACGGAAATATTGACTATGTTAAGTTTTTTTTATATTTTGTCAGATATTTATGTTTCACTACTTCCATGCTCTTCACCTTCTTTTTTACTTCTCCCACACTTTCTCCTTCATCATCCTCAGCATCAGCATCTTTTTCTTCAACTTCTTCTGCACCTTCTTCATCTTCTTCTTCTTCACCTTCGTATTATTCTTTTTTTTTACTTTCTTCATATTCTTCTTATTCAACTATTATTCTTCTTCATATTCTACTTCTTCATCTTCTTCATATTCTTCTTCTTCATCATATTCTTATTTGTGACAGACATTCCTGTAGTTGTTATCTATAAAAGTTTGAACATTACACTTTTCGTTCTGCCCGTCACAAAAGATTTACAACAGGATTTGTCCGCGTTCAGTTTGGCCTGCAGCAGCAGGTCTTTTCCAGGGGCACCACGAGGAGGAACGGACTCACCCCCATACACTGCTTAGTCATCTTCTGCTTATAATTTAGATATTATATTTTGCTCTGATTTTTAGTCTTATACTTAATGTTCTTCCGCTTTTTGTTCTGCAGCTTCTTGTACTTCTGCTTCTTGGTTTTCTGTCTCTTGTTCTTCTGTATCTTGGTGGTTGTCTTCTTCTATGTCCTCTTGGTCAACTACTTCAGGGTCATCTTCTTGGTCTTCTTCGGGGTGGTCTTCAGGGCCGTCGTCTTCAGGGTCCTCGTCTTCGGGGTCCTCGTATTCGGGGTCCTCGTCTTCGGGGTCCTCGTCTTCAGGGTCCTCGTCTTCGGGGTGGTCTTCAGGGTCCTCGTCTTCAGGGTCGTCGTCTTCGGGGTCCTCATCTTCGGGGTCCTCGTCTTCTTCGGGTTGGTCTTCAGGGTCAACTTCTTCAGGGTGATCTTCTTGGTCTTCTTCGAGGTGGTCTTCAGGGTCGTCGTCTTCGAGGTCCTCGTCTTTGGGGTCCTCGTCTTCGGGGTGGTCTTCAGGGTCCTCGTCTTCAGGGTCATCATCTTTGGGGTCCTCGTCTTCTTCGGGTTGGTCTTCAGGGTCCTTGTCTTCTTGGTCCTCGTCTTCGGGGTCCTCATCTTCTTCGGGGTGGTCTTCAGGGTCCTCTTCTTCAGGGTCCTCGTCAGGGAGATCCAGAGTGATTACCAAGAACCATTTCAAAAAGCTTGAACTTGGAAATGTAGCAGAAGGTGCAAGAAGGCTGAGGAACTGTCGAGAACCAGCTGACGGTACTGGAACCCGGATGGGTAGCAGAAGGTACAAGAGCAAATGGAATTACTGAGGACCAGCTGACGGTACTGGAACCCGGATGGGTAGCAGAAGGTACAAGAGCCAATGGAACTACCGAGGACCAGCTGACGGTACTGGAACTCGGTTACTAAGCAGGAGGTACCTGTGCCAGAAAGCACTACCAAGGACCAGCAGACGTTGGTGGAACTTGAATACCGAGAAGGAGGCATCTAAGCCAAAGGCACTGCCGAGAACCAGCTGACGGTACTGGAACCCGGATGGGTAGCAGAAGGTACAAGAGCAAATGGAATTACCGAGGACCAGCTGATGGTACTGGAACCCGGATGGGTAGCAGAAGGTACAAGAGCCAATGGAACTACCGAGGACCAGCTGACGGTACTGGAACTCGATTACTAAGCAGGAGGTACCTGTGCCAGAAAGCACTACCAAGGACCAGCAGACGTTGGTGGAACTTGGATACCGAGAAGGAGGCACCCAAGCCAAAGGCACTGCCGAGAACCAGCTGACGGTACTGGAACCCGAATGGGTAGCAGAAGGTACCCATGTAAAAAAAAAGTTGCAAGGCCGCGAGCCGGCCGCAGTTACCGAAACCCACAGTACTACAGGGGGTGCTTGTCTTATTGGCACTATGGAACCAGCCTTCATTGCCAGATCCTGCAGCCCACATAGGAGTCACCTAAACTGCAGGTACCATAGAGTCGGCTAACCCGACCGCAACACGACAGGACAACGCATTGGAGGCAAAGTGACGTTGACACTACCCGGAAACAGCTGGCGTGCTGGAACCAGGCTGGGCAGGAGGGAGTACCCATGCCAAAGACACTGCCGAGAACCAGCTGACGGTACTGGAACATGGATGGGTAGCAGAAGGTACAAGAGCAAATGGAATTACCGAGGACCAGCTGATGGTACTGGAACCCGGATGGGTAGCAGAAGGTACAAGAGCCAATGGAACTACCAAGAACCAGCTGACGGTACTGGAACTTGGTTACTAAGCAGGAGGTACCTGTGCCAGAAAGCACTACCAAGGACCAGCAGACATTGGTGGAACTTGGATACCGAGAAGGAGGCACCTAAGCCAAAGGCACTGCCGGAACCAGCTGACGGTACTGGAACCCGGATGGGTAGCAGAAGGTACAAGAGCAAATGGAATTACCGAGGACCAGCTGACAGTACTGGAACCCGGATGGGTAGCAGAAGGTACAAGAGCCAATGGAACTACCGAGGACCAGCTGACAGTCCTGGAGCTCGGTTACTAAGCAGGAGGTACCTGTGCCAGAAAGCACTACCAAGGACCAGCAGACGTTGGTGGAACTTGGATACCGAGAAGGAGGCACCTGCCGAGAACCAGCTGACGGTACTGGAACCTGGATGGGTAGCAGAAGGTACCCATGTAAAAAAAAGTTGCAGGGCCGCGAGCCGGCCGCAGTTATTTAAACCCACAGTCCTACAGGGGGTGCTTGTCTTATTGGCACTATGGAACCAGCCTTCATTGCCAGATCCCGCAGCCCACATAGGAGTCACCTAAACTGCAGGCACCATAGAGTCGGCTAACCCGACCGCAACACGACAGGACAACGCATTGGAGGCAAAGTGACGTTGACACTACCCGGAAACAGCTGACGTGCTGGAACCAGGCTGGGCAGGAGGGAGTACCCGTGCCAAAGACACTGCTGGGAAACAGCTGGCGGTGCTGGGACCCAGGGTAAATACTAAAAACAGAGTGGAGCCAGAGGCGTAATTGGAGCAACTTTAAAATCTGTAGTAGTGTGAATGTGGACAGAGCAGGAGAATTTGCCGGACACACAGCTGGGGATCAGCTGACGTTACTGAACACCAATAACACTGGAGCAAGCGTTGACTGTGCAGACGGCACTTCTGAGCAGCAACTAGCGGTATTGGAGCCCAGGGTAAATACTAAAAACAGAGGAGCCAGAGGTGTAATTGGAGCAAGTTTTAAATCTGTAGTACAGTGGATGTGGACAAAGCAGGAGAATTTGCCGGACACACAGCTGGGGATCAGCTGACGTTACTGAACCCCAATAACACTGGAGCAAGCGTTGACTGTGCAGATGGCACTTCTGAGCAGCAACTAGCAGTATTGGAGCCCAGGGTAAATACTAAAAACAGAGGAGCCAGAGGTGTAATTGGAGCAAGTTTTAAATCAGTAGTACAGTGGATGTGGACAAAGCAGAAGAATTTGCCGGACACACAGCTGGGGATCAGCTGACGTTACTGAACCCCAATAACACTGGAGCAAGCGTTGACTGTGCAGACGGCACTTCTGAGCAGCAACTAGCGGTATTGGAGCCCAGAGTAAATACTAAAAACAGAGGAGCCAGAGGTGTAATTGGAGCAAGTTTTAAATCAGTAGTACAGTGGATGTGGACAAAGCAGGAGAGTTTGCCGGACACACTGCTGGGGATCAGCTGACGTTACTGAACGCCAATAACACGGCAGCAAGCATTGACTGTGCAGATGACACTTCTGAGCAGCAACTAGCGGTATTGGAGCCCAGGGTAAATACTAAAAACAGAGGAGCCAGAGGTGTAATTGGAGCAAGTTTTAAATCAGTAGTACAGTGGATGTGGACAAAGCAGCAGAATTTGCCGGACACACAGCTGGGGATCAGCTGACGTTACTGAACCCCAATAACATGGCAGCAAGTGTTGACTGTGCAGACAGCACTTCTGAGCACCAACTGGCGGTGTTGGAGCTCAGGGATAATACTGAAAACAGAGGAGCCAGAGGTGTAATTGGAGCAACTTTAAAATCTGTAGTAGTGTGAATGTGGACAGAGCAGGAGAAATTGCCGTCCGCACAGCAGGGGAACAGCTGACGTTACTGAACCCCAATAACACGGCAGCAAGTGTTGACTGTGCAGACAGCACTTCCGAGCGCCAACTGCCGGTGTTGGAGCTCAGGAATAATACTGAAAACAGAGGAGCCAGAGGTGTAATTGGAGCAACTTTAAAATCTGTAGTAGTGTGAATGTGGACAGAGCAGGAGAAATTGCCGTCCGCACAGCAGGGGAACAGCTGACATTACTGAACCCCAATAACACGGCAGCAAGTGTTGACTGTGCAGACAGCACTTTCGAGCGCCAACTGGCGGTGTTGGAGCTCAGGGATAATACTGAAAACAGAGGAGCCAGAGGTGTAATTGGAGCAACTTTAAAATCTGTAGTAGTGTGAATGTGGACAGAGCAGGAGAAATTGCCGTCCGCACAGCAGGGGAACAGCTGACGTTACTGAACCCCAATAACACGGCAGCAAGTGTTGACTGTGCAGACAGCACTTGCGAGCGCCAACTGGTGGTGTTGGAGCTCAGGGATTACAGTTCAGGTGGTAGAAACATGAACACAACAGGAGACCTGGATACTGTTGCCAACTAATTATTTATTCTGGAAGAGGACTGGCAAATTCATGTGAGATCCAGGCCTTGTTCATATTGAGAAAAGTAAGCCGGTCAACGTTATCGGAGGATAGTCGCATGCGACGGTCTGTTATCGGAACACATCTTTAGTGCCGCAGGTGGTGTACTAATACACTAGCAGCAGGGCAAGCTAGCACCTCCAATGCATACTGACTAAGCTCTGGCCATGTATCCAGCTTACAGACCCAAAACTTGAAGGGTGAAGAGCCGTCTGGGAGTACACTGAGAGGGCAAGACATGTAGTCTGTCACCATCTGACGGAAACGTTGCGTCCTGCTGACTGGAGCCGTCTGTGATGGTGTAGACATTTGTGGCGGCGGGGACACAAAACTTTGCCACATTTGGGCCATACTGGTCTTGCCTTGTGCTGAAGCGCTGCTTCTGCTCCCTCTTTGTGCAGAGCTTCCTCCACTGCCTCGACGCACTGAGCTGCTTTGTAAAGCACTAGCAGCACTGCTCTCGGTTGGAAAGGAGAACATGATGGAATGCACCAGTGCGTCTTGGTACTCCCGCATTTTACGCTCCCGGTTCAACGGTGTTATGAGGCTTTGAAAGTTGTCCCGGTAGCGAGGATCTAGGAGGGTGGACACCCAATAATCAGCCGTGTTGAGAATGTGGGCGATGTGGCGGTCGTTTCTCAGGCACTGCAGCATGAAATCAACCATGTGCTGCAGACTGCCAACTGGCCAAGAAACGCTGTCCCCTGCTTGAGGCGTGATCTCTGCCTGCTCTGCATCACCCCACCCTCGCTCTAGATACTGACTACTAGAGCATTGTGTACCTCCCTCCTCTGGACAGATGTCTTCCTCCTTAATTGACTCCTCCTCATCCTCCTCACAAAGTGTCCCCTGCCTAGGCCTTTGTGAGGAACTACATTGCACACACTGTAGAGAAGCAGATGGCATTTGTGACTCCTCATCCTCCACCTCTTCCAAAACCTCGTCCCTTGGGGCTTGCAGTGTTTTTTCAAGCAGGCAGATAAGGGGGATAGTCATGCTGACTAGTGCATCATCTGCACTCGCCATCCACGTGGAATAATCGAAGGCACGCAAAACGTGGCAAATGTCCTTCATAGAGGCCCACTCAGTGGTGGTGAAGTGTGAACGGCGCGCACTGCGACTTGTTTGCACCTGCTGCTGCTGGTACTCCATTACTGCTGCCTGCTGCTCACACAACCTCTCCAACATATGTAACGTTGAATTCCACCTGGTGGGTAGGTCACATATGATGCGATGTTCCGGAAGGCGTAATCGGCGCTGCAGAGCTCCAATGCGCGATCTTGCGTTGCTGGAACGCCGCAAGTGAGCGCACTCTATGCGGACCTTGTGAAGCAGTGCATCAAGATCCGGATAGTCCCTCAGAAAACTCTGCACGACCAAGTTGAGCACATGTGCCAGACATGGGATGTGAGTGAGGTTGCCTAGGCCCAGAGCTGCCACCAGATTTCGGCCATTGTCACACACTACCATGCCTGACTGGAGATTCGCTGGCACAAACCACACGTCGCTCTGCTGCTTGATGGCATTCCAGAGCTCCTGCGATGTGTGGCTTCGATTCCCCAAAGAAATTAATTTTAATACGGCCTGTTGACGTTTGGCCACGGCTGTGCTCATATCGGTCATCATAACAGGTAACCGTTCACAGGTCGATGTGGAGGTAGACCGTGACGGCTCCTGCAGCGCTGATTCAGAGGAACTGGAGTATGAGGAGGAGTCAATGTGTACAGACTGGATTCCTGCAATCCTTGGAGTTGGCAGAACACGTACAGCGCCACTCTCAAGATCTGTACCCGGCTCCACAACATTTACCCAAGGGGCAGTGAGGGAAAGGTATCGTCCCTATCCATGCTTACTGGTCCATGCATCGGTGGTCAGGTGGACCTTGCTACTGACGGCGTTTTGTAGCGCATGTTTAATTTTTACCTCCACATGCTGCTGCAGGGCAGGGATGGCTTGCCTGCTGAAATAAAAGCGGCTAGGCACGTTGTATTGTGGGACTGCCAATTTCATAAAGTTACGGAAGGTGTCAGTCTCCACCAGCCTGAATGATAGCATTTCAAGGGCCAGTAGTTTAGCAATGCCAGTATTCAGAGCCTGTGCTCGGGGGTGGTTTGCAGAGTATGGGCGCCTTTTCTCCCATGCCTGTGCTAACGATGGCTGTAGACTGGCCTGGGAGTGTGAGGATGACAGGGAAAGTGGTGCTGTGGGTGGAATTACACTGTGTCTCTGTACAACAGTGCCAGAGATTCTTCCATGGCGATCCTGTGAGGAAGCCGAACCAGCTGTGTGTGTGAGCTGGAGGAAGAGGCTACAACACGAGCTGAAGAGGTGGTAGGTGGCGCTGTAGGTTGGCCAAGGTCTTCAGTGTGTTTTTGTAACTCCACCACGTGCTTGGTCCGCACATGTTTCCACATATTTGTGGTATTGAGGTTGCTGACACTTTTCCCTCTTTTCACCTTCTGATTACACAGCTTGCATTTGACAAAGCAAATGTCATCTGCAACTGTGTCAAAAAAGGACCAGGCACTGCAAGTCTTGGGAGCGCTCGCTTTGGATTTTGGGAGAGCCATGCTCCTAATGGGTGCCGAAGTGGAGGCTACAGGCAACCAAGTCTGCCCCCTCCCTCTCCCTCCTTTTTGGGCCGTTCGGGGAATCTCTTCCTCAGAGCAGCTCCCACCACCTTCCTGTCCCTCATGCCATGATGGGTCAAGGACCTCATCATCTACACCACCCTCTTCAAACAACTGCTTCTCCTGGGTAGTCTCGACAGCACAGTAAGCACCAGAAAGTGGCACCTGAGTCTCATCATCAGATGCGTACTGAGGTGTGCTGCTGACCATAGGCACTGGCCCACCCGCCTCTTCAGATTCAGAGAGACAAAGCGGTTGCGCATCACTGCATACTACTAATTCTCGAATTCTGCTTGGCTGGCCCCATCTTTCCAAGCCAAGAGATTCAGAGAACAGAAGTAGAGATGGCTCCTGTCCAGGGCTCTCTGACTGCCTGGGCAATTTGGCAGGTGGTGAAGAGACAGATGGGTGCTCTTCAGTGCTCAGGACCTGAGAGGATCTGGAACTAATTGAAGTCGATGCGTTAGCTGCCATCCATCCGACAACGGCTTCAATTTGGTCCTCGCGCAGCAGTGGGGTACGGCTAGCTCCTACAAAGCTGCGCATAAAGGACTGTTCCCTGGTAAAACTGGGGGATGCTGAGTCACTGGTGCCCGCAGCAGGCACAGAATCCCCACGTCCTCTCCCTGCAGGCACAGAATCCTCACGTCCTCTCCCTGCAGAAACTCCACGCCCACGACCACATGCCTTACTCCCTGCCTTCTTCATCTTGGTAGACTGATAAAGATAGGCAGAAAAGTACTAAGGGCTTAGTGTGCTTATTCCTGAACAGCTGCTAACAGGTATAAGAAACACTAATTTTATAAAGTGTGGACTAGACTTTAATATGAGCTAATGTGGCCTACACACCTGTAAAGTGGAGTGTTTGATGAACTTTATTTAGGTTTTTTTGTCACAAAAAGACACTGGATGTGCCCAAAGATGTAATAACGATAGTATCACAAACTTTTTGTAGCTATTACAATGTAGGAAGGCAACCTACAATGCAATAGATGAGGCTACAAAAAATAGGCCAATACTAATCTGGCTGGGGCTGCAGGGCACAATGCTGCAGAAAGGCTCCTCTAACTACTCCTATATAGTGTGTTTGGAACCAATTTAGCTGAATACGGATGGAACCACCACACTAATAGGAGATATCAGGAAAAATTATGAATTAGCAAAAAAGGACAATGTATGAGGCAGTGACACACACTGAGTGCACTATAACCAGACGTGGCTGAAGCACACACTACAGGGTGAGCTGCACTCACACACACCAGACCTTGCAGACAGCGGTGAACAGTGCAGAGAACTGTGCACTAGCGCTGCAAGGCACAGCGATTTATAAAGTAGCTTGGGTAAAGCAGAATAGACCAAATAGGTAGCTAAAACTGTCCCTCAGAACAACAGCATCCTATCCCTAACTGAATTCACAGCAGAGTGAGCTCAAAATGGCGGCGGCGGCTTTTATAGCGCATCATGACATCATTTCAGCAGCCAATCACAGCCATGCCTACATGCCTAACAGGATGTGCCCACACTTCTTAGGATCCTCATTGGCTGAATAAAATGAAACTGGCTCATTGCATTATGGGAACTTCCGATTCCGGTATACGATATTGTAAAAGTATCGGAATTAAGTATCGGAATTCCGATACTGCGAATATCGGCTGATACCCGATATTTCAGTATCGGAATGCTCAACATTAGGTGTGAGCCAGCAGAGGCCGTCACTCCCCTGGCCAGCTAGGACACGGCTGCTGGTGATGGTGTCCCCCCCCTGGCCAGCTGGGACGCGGCTGCTGGTGATGGTGTCCCCCCCTGGCCAGCTGGGACGCGGCTGCTGGTGGTGGTGTCCTCCCTGGCCAGATGGGACGTGGCTGCTGGTGGTATTGTCCCCCCCTGGCCAGATGGGACGCGGCTGCTGGTCATGGTGTCCTCCCCTGGCCAGATGGGACGCAGCTGCGGGTGGTGGTGTCCCCCCCTGCCCAGCTGGGACATGGCTGCTGGTTGTGGTGTCTCCCCCCGCCCAGCTGGGACGCGGATGCTGGTGGTCGTGTCCCCCCCCCCCCTGCCCAGCTGGGACGCGGCTGCTGGTGGTGTTGTCCCCCCTGGCCAGCTGGGACATGGCTGCTGGTGGTGGTGTCCACCCCTGGCCAGCTGGGACGCGGCTGCTGCTGTTGGTGGTGTGCCTCCCTGGCCAGCTGGGACGCGGCTGCTGGTGGTGGTGTCCCCCCCGGCCAGCTGGGACCCGGCTTCTGGTGGTGGTGTCCCCCCTGGCCAGATGGGACGTGGCTGCTGGTGGTATTGTCCCCCCCTGGCCAGATGGGACACGGCTGCTGGTGGTGGTGTCCCCCCCTGGCCAGATGGGACGCAGCTGCATGTGGTGTGTCCCCCCCTGCCCAGCTGGGACATGGCTGCTGGTTGTGGTGTCTCCCCCCGCCCAGCTGGGACGCGGATGCTGGTGGTCGTGTCCCCCCCCCTGCCCAGCTGGGACGCGGCTGCTGGTGGTGTTGTCCCCCCTGGCCAGCTGGGACATGGCTGCTGGTGGTGGTGTCCACCCCTGGCCAGCTGGGACGCGGCTGCTGCTGTTGGTGGTGTGCCTCCCTGGCCAGCTGGGACGTGGCTGCTGGTGGTGGTGTCCCCCCCGGCCAGCTGGGACCCGGCTTCTGGTGGTGGTGTCCCCCCTGGCCAGATAGGACGTGGCTGCTGGTGGTATTGTCCCCCCCTGGCCAGATGGGACACGGCTGCTGGTGGTGGTGTCCCCCCCTGGCCAGATGGGACGCAGCTGCATGTGGTGTGTCCCCCCCTGCCCAGCTGGGACATGGCTGCTGGTTGTGGTGTCTCCCCCCGCCCAGCTGGGACGCGGATGCTGGTGGTCGTGTCCCCCCCTGCCCAGCTGGGACGCGGCTGCTGCTGTTGGTGGTGTGCCTTCCTGGCCAGCTGGGATGCGGCTGCTGGTGGTGGTGTTCCCCCCGGCCAGCTGGGACGTGGCTGCTGGTGGTGATGTCCCCCCTTGGCCAGCTGGGACGCGGCTGCTGGTGGTCTTATATATATATATTGTATCATAACATATTATATATTAAAAAATTATATATTTATATTATGGCAAATTAATTTACCTTTTTTTTTTTTCTTCAGTAAGATAACGATACATTGTGGAGACGCGGCTCTCCAGCCTCCATGATAACGCAACCCGGCTATCCTCTTCTTCCATGGATTGAGTATATATGTATATGTGTGTATGTGTATGGCGTGTGCAAGCAGAGGCCGTCACCCCCCTGGCCAGCTGGGACGCGACTGCTGGTGATGGTGTCCCCCCCCCTTGCCATCTGGGACGCGGCTGCTGGTGGTGGTGTCCCCTCCTGGCCAGATGGGACGCAGCTGCGGTGTCCACCACTGGCCAGCTGGGACGCGGCGGCTGCTGGTCGTGGTGTCCCCCCCTGGCCAGAAGGGACACGGCAGTTGCTGGTGGTGGTGATCCCCCTGGCCAGCTGGGACACAGCGGCTGCTGGTGGTGGTGTCCCCCCCTGGCCAGCTGGGACGCAGCGGCTGCTGGTGGTGGTGTCCCCCCCTGGCCAGCTGCGATGTGGCAGCTGCTGGTGGTGGTGTCCCCCCCTGGCCAGCTGGAACCGGGCTGCTGGAGGTGGTGCCCCCCCCCTGCCAAGCTGGGATGCGGCTGCTGGTGATGGTGTCCCCCCCCTTGCCATCTGGGACACGGCTGCTCGTGATAGTGTCCCCTCCCTGGCCAGCTGGGACACGGCTGCTGGTGGTGGTGTCCCTCCTGGCCAGCTGGGACGTGTCTGCTGGTGGTGGTTTCCCCCCCCTGGCCAGCTGGAACGTGGCTGCTGGTGGTGGTGTCCCCCCTGGTTAGCTGAGACACGGCAGCTGGTGGTGGTGTCCCCTCCTGGCCAGATGGGACGCGGCTGCGGTGTCCCCCCCTGGCCAGCTGGGACACGGCAGCTGCTGGTGGTTGTGTCCCCTCCTGGCCAGCTGGGACACAGCGGCTGCTGGTGGTGGTGTCCCCCCCCTGGCCAGCTGGGACGCGGTGGCTGCTGGTGGTGGTGTCCCCCCCTGGCCAGATGGGATGCGGCTGCTGGTGGTGGTGTCCCCCCTGGCCAGATGGGACGTGGCTGCTGGTGGTGTTGTCCACTCTGGCCAGATGGGACGCGGCTGCTGGTGGTGGTGTCCCCCCTGCCAAGCTGGGATGCGGCTGCTGGTGGTGTTATTCCCCCCTGGCCAGATGGGACGCGGCTGCTGGTGGTGGTGTCCCCCCCCTGCCCAGCTGGGACACGACCGCTGGTGGTGGTGTCCCCTCCTGGCCAGATGGGACGTGGCTGCTGGAGGTGTTGTCCCCCCCTGGCCAGATGGGATGCGGCTGCTGGTGGTGGTGTCCCCACCTGGCCAGATGGGACGCGGCTGCTTGTGGTGGTGTCCCCCCCCTGGAGAGCTGGGACGCGGCTGCTGGTGGTGGTGTCCCCCCCTGGCTAGCTGGGGCGCGGCGGCAGCTGGTGGTGGTGTCCCCCCCTGGCCAGCTGGGACACGGAGGCTGCTGGTGGTGGTGTCCCCCCCTGGCAGCTGGGACGCGGCAGCTGATGGTGGTGGTATCCTCCCATGGCCTGCTGGGATGCGGCGGCTGCTGTTGGTGGTGTCCCCCCCTGGCCAGCTGGGATGCGGCTGCTGGTGATCGTGTCCCCCCCCTGTCCAGCTGGAACGCAGCTGCTGTTGATAGTGTCCCCCCCCCTGTCAAGCTGGGACGCGGCTGCTGTTGGTGGTGTCCCCCCCTGGCCATCTGGGACGCGGATGCTGGTGGTGGTGTCCCCCCCTGGCCAGCTGGGACGCGGCTTCTGCTGTTGATGGTATGCCTCCCTGTCCATCTGGGACGCGGCTGCTGGTGGTTGTGTCCCCCCTGGCCAGCTGGGATGCGGCGACTGCTGGTGGTGGTGTCCCCCCCTGGCCAGCTGGAACCGGGCTGCTGGAGGTGGTGTCCCCCCCCTGCCAAGCTGGGATGCGGCTGCTGGTGGTGTTGTTCCCCCCTGGCCAGATGGGACGCGCCTGCTGGTGGTGGTGTCCCCCCTGGCCAGATGGGACGTGGCTGCTGGTGGTGTTGTCCCCCCTGGCCAGATGTGACGCGGCTGCTGGTGGTGGTGTCCCCCCCTGGCCAGATGGGACGCAGCTGCGGGTGGTGGTGTCCCCCCCTGCCCAGCTGGGACGCGACCGCTGGTGGTGGTGTCCCCTCCTGGCCAAATGGGACGTGGCTGCTGGTGGTGTTGCCCCCCCCTGGCCAGGTGGGACGCGGCTGCTGGTGGTGGTGTCCCCCCCTGGCCAGATGGGACGTGGCTGCTGGTGGTGGTGTCCCCCCCTGGAGAGCTGGGACGCGGCTGCTGGTGGTGGTGTCCCCTTCTGGCCAGATGGGACGCCGCTGCCGTGTCCCCCCTGGCCAGCTGGGACGCGGCTGCTGCTGGTGGTGGTGTCCCCCCTGGCTAGCTGGGACGCGGCGGCTGAAGGTGTTGGTGTCCCACCCTGGCCAGCTGGGACACGGCGGCTGCTGGTGTTGGTGTCCCCCCCTGGCAGCCGGGACGCAGCAGCTGATGGTGGTGGTATCCCCCATGGCCAGCTGGGATGCGGCGGCTGCTGGTGGTGGTGTCCCCCCCTGGCCAGCTGGGACGCGGCTGCTGGTGGTCTTATATATATATATATATATATATATATATATATATATATTATATCATAACATATTATATATTAAAAAAAATTTTATATTTATATTATGACAAATTAATTTACCTTTTCTTTTTCTCTTCAGTAAGATAACGAAGCATTGTGGAGACGCGGCTCTCCAGCCTCCATGATAACGCAACCCGGCTATCCTCTTCTTCCATGGATTGAGTATATATGTATATGTGTGTATGTGTATGGCATGAGCAAGCAGAGGCCGTCACCCCCCTGGCCAGCTGGGACGCGACTGATGGTGATGGTGTCCCCCCCCCCTTGCCATCTGGAACGCGGCTGCTCGTGATGGTGTCCACCCTGGCCAGCTGGGACGCGGCTGCTGGTGGTGGTGTCCACCCTGGCCAGCTGGGACGCGGCTGCTGGTGTTGGTGTCCCCCCCCTGGCCAGCTGGAACACGGCTGCTGGTGGTGGTGTCCACCCTGGCCAGCTGGGACGCGGCTGCTGGTGTTGGTGTCCCCCCCTGGCCAGCTGGAACACGGCTGCTGGTGGTGGTGTCCCCCCCTGGCCAGCTGAGATGTGGCTGCTTTTGGTGGTGTCCCTCCTGGCCAGATGGGACGCGGCTGCGGTGTCCCCCCCTGGCCAGCTGGGACGCGGCAGCTGCTGGTGGTGGTGTCCCCCCCTGGCCAGCAGTGACACGGCGGCTGCTGCTGGTGGTGTCCCCCCTTTGCCAGCTGGGACACGGCGGCTGTTGCTGGTGGTGTCCCCCCTTTGCCAGCTGGGACACTGCGGCGTCTTGTGATGGTGTCCCCCCCTGGCCAGCTGGGACGTGGCGGCTGCTGGTGGTGGTGTCCCCCCTGGCCAGCTGGGACGTGGCGGCTGCTGGTGGTGGTGTCCCCCCCTGCCAAGCTGGGATGCGGCTGCTGGTGGTGGTGTCCCCCCCTGGCCAGATGGGACGCGGCTGCTGGTGGTGGTGTCCCCCCTGGCCAGATGGGACATGGCTGCTGGTGGTGTGGTCCCCCCTGGCCAGATGGGACATGGCTGCTGGTGGTGGTGTCCCCCCCCGCCCAGCTGGGACGCGGCTGCTGGTGGTGGTGTCCCCTCCTGGCCAGATGGGACGTGGCTGCTGGTGGTGTTGGACCCCCCTGGCCAGATGGGACGTGGCTGCTGGTGGTGGTGTCCCCCCCTGGTCAGTTGGGACGCGGCGGCTGCTGGTGGTGGTGTCCCCCCCTGGCCAGCAGGGACACAGCGGCTGCTGGTGGTGGTGTCCCCCCCTGGCAGCTGGGACGTGGCAGCTGCTGGTGGTGGTATCCCCCCATGGCCAGCTGGGATGCGGCGGATGCTGGTGGTGGTGTCCCCCCTGGCCAGCTGGGACACGGCGGCTGCTGGTGGTGGTGTCCCCCCCTGGCCAGCTGGAATGCGGCTGCTGGAGGTGGTGTCCCCCCCCTGCCAAGCTGGGATGCGGCGGCTGGTGGTGGCGTCCCCCCCTGGAGAGATGGGACGCGGCTGCTGGTGGTGGTGTCCGCCCTGGCCAGATGGGACATGGCTGCTGGTGGTGATGTCCTCCCCTGGCCAGATGGGACGCGGCTGCTGGTGGTGGTGTCCCCCCTGGCCAGATGGGATGCGACTGCTGGTGGTGGTGTCCCCCCTGGCCAGCTGGGATGCGGCTGCTGGTGATAGTGTCCTCCCTGTCCAGATGGGACGCGGCTGCTGGTGGTGGTGTCGTCCACCCCGCCCAGCTGGGACCCGGCTGCTGGTGGTCGTGTACCCCCCCTGCCCAGCTGGGATGCGACTGCTGGTGGTGGTGTCCCCCCTGGCCAGCTGGGATGCGGCTGCTGGTGATAGTGTCCTCCCTGTCCAGATGGGACGCGGCTGCTGTTGGTGGTGTCCACCCTGGCCAGCTGGGACACGGCTGCTGGTGGTGGTGTCCCCCCCTGGCCAGCTGGGACGCGGCTTCTGCTTTTGGTGGTGTCCCCCTCTGGCCAGCTGGAACGTGGCTGCTGGGGGTGGTGTCCCCCCCCCTGCCAAGCTGGGACGCGGCTGCTGGTGGTGGTGTCCCCGCCTGGACAGATGGGACGCGGCTGCTGGTGGTGGTGTCCCCCCTGGCCAGATGGGACGTGGCTGCTGGTGGTGTTGTCCCCCCCTGGCCAGATGGGACGCGGCTGCTGGTGGTGGTGTCCCCCCTGGCCAAATGGGACGCAGCTGCGGGTGGTGGTGTCCCCCCTTGGCCAGATGGGACGCGGCTGATGGTGGTGGTGTCCCCCCCTGGCCAGATGGGACGCGGCTGTTGGTGGTCGTGTCCCCCCCCTGCCCAGCTGGGATGCGGCTGCTGGTGGTGGTGGCCCCCCCTGGCCAGCTGGGATGCGACTGCTGGTGATAGTGTCCCCCCCTGGCCAGCTGGGACGCGGCTGCTGGGGGTGGTGTCCCCCCCTGGCCAGCTGGGACGCGGCTGCTGGTGTTGGTGTCCCCCCTGGCCAGCTGGGACGCGGCTTCTGCTGTTGGTGGTGTGCCTCCCTGGCCAGCTGGGACGCGGCTGCTGGTGGTTGTGTCCCCCCTTGGCCAGCTGGGACGTGGCTGCTGCTGGTGGTGGTGTCCCCCCCTGGCCATCTGGGACGCGGCTGCTCGTGATGGTGTCCCCCCCTGGCCAGCTGGAACATGGCTGCTGGTGCTGGTGTCCCCCCTGGCCAGATGGGACGTGGCTGCTGGTGGTGTTGTCCCCCCCTGGCCAGATGGGACGCGGCTGCTGGTGGTGGTGTCCCCCCTGGCCAAATGGGACGCAGCTGCGGGTGGTGGTGTCCCCCCTTGGCCAGATGGGACGCGGCTGCGGTGGTGGTGTCCCCTCCCTGCCCAGCTGGGACGCGGCTGCTGGTGGTGGTGTCGTCCACCCCGCCCAGCTGGGACCCGGCTGCTGGTGGTCGTGTACCCCCCCTGCCCAGCTGGGATGCGACTGCTGGTGGTGGTGTCCCCCCTGGCCAGCTGGGATGCGGCTGCTGGTGATAGTGTCCTCCCTGTCCAGATGGGACGCGGCTGCTGTTGGTGGTGTCCACCCTGGCCAGCTGGGACACGGCTGCTGGTGGTGGTGTCCCCCCCTGGCCAGCTGGGACGCGGCTTCTGCTTTTGGTGGTGTCCCCCTCTGGCCAGCTGGAACGTGGCTGCTGGGGGTGGTGTCCCCCCCCCTGCCAAGCTGGGACGCGGCTGCTTTTGGTGGTGTCCCCGCCTGGACAGATGGGACGCGGCTGCTGGTGGTGGTGTCCCCCCTGGCCAGATGGGACGTGGCTGCTGGTGGTGTTGTCCCCCCCTGGCCAGATGGGACGCGGCTGCTGGTGGTGGTGTCCCCCCTGGCCAGATGGGACGTGGCTGCTGGTGGTGTTGTCCCCCCCTGGCCAGATGGGACGCAGCTGCGGGTGGTGGTGTCCCCCCTTGGCCAGATGGGACGCGGCTGATGGTGGTGGTGTCCCCCCCTGGCCAGATGGGACGCGGCTGTTGGTGGTCGTGTCCCCCCCCTGCCCAGCTGGGATGCGGCTGCTGGTGGTGGTGGCCCCCCCTGGCCAGCTGGGATGCGACTGCTGGTGATAGTGTCCCCCCCTGGCCAGCTGGGACGCGGCTGCTGGGGGTGGTGTCCCCCCCTGGCCAGCTGGGACGCGGCTGCTGGTGTTGGTGTCCCCCCTGGCCAGCTGGGACGCGGCTTCTGCTGTTGGTGGTGTGCCTCCCTGGCCAGCTGGGACGCGGCTGCTGGTGGTTGTGTCCCCCCTTGGCCAGCTGGGACGTGGCTGCTGCTGGTGGTGGTGTCCCCCCCTGGCCATCTGGGACGCGGCTGCTCGTGATGGTGTCCCCCCCTGGCCAGCTGGAACATGGCTGCTGGTGCTGGTGTCCCCCCTGGCCAGATGGGACGTGGCTGCTGGTGGTGTTGTCCCCCCCTGGCCAGATGGGACGCGGCTGCTGGTGGTGGTGTCCCCCCTGGCCAAATGGGACGCAGCTGCGGGTGGTGGTGTCCCCCCTTGGCCAGATGGGACGCGGCTGCGGTGTCCCCCCCCTGGCCAGCAGGGACGCGGCGGCTGCTGGTGGTGGTGTCCCCCCTGGCCAGCTGGAACCGGGCTGCTGGAGGAGGTGTCCCCCCCTGGCCAGCTGGGACACGGCAGCTGCTGGTGGTGGTGTCCCCCCCTGGCCAGCTGGGACGCGGTGGCTGCTGGTGGTGGTGTCCCCCCCTGGCCAGCTGGGACGCGGCTGCTGCTGGTGGTGGTGTCCTCCCCTGGCCAGCTGGGACGCGGCTGCTGGTGGTCTTATATATATATATATTATATATTGTATCTTAACATATTATATATAAATATAATTAAATATATAAAAAAATTATATATTTATATTATGGCAAATTAATTTACCTTTTTTGTTTCTTCAGTAAGATAACGAAGCATTGTGGAGACGCGGCTCTCCAGCCTCCATGATAACGCAACCCGGCTATCCTCTTCTAACTTGGTTTGATTATATATATAAATGTGTGTATGTGTATGGCGTGAGCCAGCAGAGGCCGTCACCCCCCTGGCCAGCTGGGACGCGACTGCTGGTGATGGTGGTGTGCCTCCCTGGCCAGCTGGGACGCGGCTGCTGGTGGTTGTGTCCCCCCTTGGCCAGCTGGGACGTGGCTGCTGCTGGTGGTGGTGTCCCCCCCTGGCCATCTGGGACGCGGCTGCTCGTGATGGTGTCCCCCCCTGGCCAGCTGGAACATGGCTGCTGGTGCTGGTGTCCCCCCTGGCCAGATGGGACGTGGCTGCTGGTGGTGTTGTCCCCCCCTGGCCAGATGGGACGCGGCTGCTGGTGGTGGTGTCCCCCCTGGCCAAATGGGACGCAGCTGCGGGTGGTGGTGTCCCCCCTTGGCCAGATGGGACGCGGCTGCGGTGTCCCCCCCCTGGCCAGCAGGGACGCGGCGGCTGCTGGTGGTGGTGTCCCCCCTGGCCAGCTGGAACCGGGCTGCTGGAGGAGGTGTCCCCCCCTGGCCAGCTGGGACACGGCAGCTGCTGGTGGTGGTGTCCCCCCCTGGCCAGCTGGGACGCGGTGGCTGCTGGTGGTGGTGTCCCCCCCTGGCCAGCTGGGACGTGGCTACTGCTGGTGGTGGTGTCCCCCCTGGCCAGCTGGGACGCGGCTGCTGGTGGTCTTATATATATATATATATTATATATTGTATCTTAACATATTATATATAAATATAATTAAATATATAAAAAAATTATATATTTATATTATGGCAAATTAATTTACCTTTTTTGTTTCTTCAGTAAGATAACGAAGCATTGTGGAGACGCGGCTCTCCAGCCTCCATGATAACGCAACCCGGCTATCCTCTTCTAACTTGGTTTGATTATATATATAAATGTGTGTATGTGTATGGCGTGAGCCAGCAGAGGCCGTCACCCCCCTGGCCAGCTGGGACGCGACTGCTGGTGATGGTGTCCCCCCTGGCCAGCTGGGACGCGGCTGCTGGTGGTGGTGTCCCCCCTGGCCAGCTGGGATGCAGCGGCTGCTGGTGGTGGTGTCCCCCACTGGCCAGATGGGACGCGGCTGCTGGTGGTGGTGTTCTCCCCTGGCAAGATGGGACGCAGCTGCGGGTGGTGGTGTCCCCCCTGCCCAGCTGGGACGCGGCTGCTGGTGGTGGTGTCCCCCCCGGCCCAGCTGGGACGCGGCTGCTGGTGGTCGTGTACCCCCCCTGCCCAGCTGGGATGCGGCTGCTGGTGGTGGTGTCCCCCCTCTGTCCAGCTGGGACGCGGCTGCTGTTGATAGTGTCCCCCCCTGTCCAGCTGGGACGCTGCTGCTGTTGGTGGTGTCCCCCCTGGCCAGCTGGGATGCGGCTGCTGGTGATTGTGTCCCCCCCCATGTCCAGCTGGAACGTGGCTGCTGTTGATAGTGCCCCCCCCCTGTCCAGCTGGGACGCGGCTGCTGTTGGTGGTGTCCCCCCCTGGCCATCTGGGACACGGCTGCTGGAGGTGGTGTCCCCCCCCTGCCAAGCTGGGATGCGGCTGCTGGTGGTGTTTTCCCCCCCTGGCCAGATGGGACGCGCCTGCTGGTGGTGGTTTCCCCCCTGGCCAGATGGGACATGGCTGCTGGTGGTGTGGTCCCCCCTGGCCAGATGGGACGCGGCTGCTGGTGGTGGTGTCCCCCCCTGGCCAGATGGGACGCAGCTGCGGGTGGTGGTGTCCCCCCCTGTCCAGCTGGGACGCAGCTGCGGTTGGTGGTGTCCCCCCCCTGCCCAGCTAGGACGCGACCGCTGGTGGTGGTGTCCCCTGCTGGCCAGATGGGACGTGGCTGCTGGTGGTGTTGTCCCCCCCTGGCCAGATGGGATGCGGCTGCTGGTGGTGGTGTCCCCCCCTGGAGAGCTGGGACGTGGCTGCTGGTGGTGGTGTCCTCTTCTGGCCAGATGGGATGCGGCTGCCGTGTCCCCCACTGGCCAGCTGGGACGCGGCTGCTGCTGGTGGTGGTGTCCCCCCCTGGCTAGCTGGGACGCGGCGGCTGAAGGTGTTGGTGTCCCACCCTGGCCAGCTGGGACATGGCGGCTGCTGGTGTTGGTGTCCCCCCCTGGCAGCTGGGACGCAGCAGCTGATGGTGGTGGTATCCCCCCATGGCCAGCTGGCATGCGGCGGCTGCTGGTGGTGGTGTCCCCCCCTGGCCAGCTGGGACGCGGCTGCTGGTGGTCTTACAATATATAATATATATATATATTATATATTGTATCATAACATATTATATATTAAAAAAAATGATATATTTATATTATGGCAAATTAATTTACCTTTTCTTTTTCTCTTCAGTAAGATAACGAAGCATTGTGGAGACGCGGCTCTCCAGCCTCCATGATAACGCAACCCGGCTATCCTCTTCTTCCATGGATTGAGTATATATGTATATGTGTGTATGTGTATGGCGTGTGCAAGCAGAGGCCGTCACCCCCCTGGCCAGCTGGGACGCGACTGATGGTGATGGTGTCCCTCCCTGGCCAGCTGGAACACGGCTGCTGGTGGTGGTGTCCACCCTGGGCAGCTGGGACGCGGCTGCTGGTGGTGGTGTCCCCCCTGGCCAGCTGGGACGCGGCGGCTGCTGGTGGTGCTGTCCCCCCCTGGCAAGCTGGAACCGGGCTGCTGGAGGTGGGGTCCCCCCCCCTGCCAAGCTGGGATGCGGCTGCTGGTGGTGGTGTCCCCCCCCTTGCCAGATGGGACGCGGCTGCTGGTGGTGGTGTCCCCCCTGGCCAGATGGGACATGGCTGCTGGTGGTGTGGTCCCCCCTGGCCATATGGGACGCGGCTGATGGTGGTGGTGTCCCCCCCTGGCCAGATGGGACGCAGCTGCAGGTGGTGGTGTCCCCCCTTGCCCAGCTGGGACGCAGCTGCGGGTGGTGGTGTCCCCCCCCACCCAGCTGGGACGCGGCTGCTGGTGGTGGTGTCCCCTCCTGGCCAGATGGGACGTGGCTGCTGGTGGTGTTGGACCCCCCTGGCCAGATGGAACGTGGCTGCTGGTGACGGTGTCCACCCCTGGTCAGTTGGGACGCGGCGGCTGCTGGTGGTGGTGTCCCCCCCTGGCCAGCTGGGACACAGCGGCTGCTGGTGGTGGTGTCCCCCCCTGGCAGCTGGGACGCGGCAGCTGATGGTGGTGGTATCCCCCCATGGCCAGCTGGGATGCGGCGGCTGCTGGTGGTGGTGTCCCCCCTGGCCAGCTGGGACACGGCGGCTGCTGGTGTCCCCCCCTGGCCAGCTGGAATGCGGCTGCTGGAGGTGGTGTCCCCCCCCTGCCAAGCTGGGACGCGGCTGCTGGTGGTGGCGTCCCCCCCTGGAGAGATGGGACGCGGCTGCTGGTGGTGGTGTCCCCCCTTGCCAGCTGGGACATGGCTGCTGGTGGTGATGTCCTCCCCTGGCCAGATGGGACGCAGCTGCGGGTGGTGGTGTCCCCCCCTGGCCAGATGGGACGCGGCTGCTGGTGGTGGTGTCCCCCCCCTGGCCAGATGGGACGCAGCTGCGGGTGGTGGTGTCCCCTCCCTGCCCAGCTGGGACGCGGCTGCTGGTGGTGGTGTCATCCCCCCCGCCCAGCTGGGACCCGGCTGCTGGTGGTCGTGTACCCCCCCTGCCCAGCTGGGATGCGACTGCTGGTGGTGGTGTCCCCCCTGGCCAGCTGGGATGCGGCTGCTGGTGATAGTGTCCCCCCTGTCCAGATGGGACGCGGCTGCTGTTGGTGGTGTCCCCCCCTGGCCAGCTGGGACACGGCTGCTGGTGGTGGTGTCCCCCCCTGGCCAGCTGGGACGCGGCTTCTGCTTTTGGTGGTGTCCCCCCCTGGCCAGCTGGAACGTGGCTGCTGGGGGTGGTGTCCCCCCCCTGCCAAGCTGGGACGCGGCTGCTGGTGGTGGTGTCCTCGCCTGGACAGATGGGACGCGGCTGCTGGTGGTGGTGTCCCCCCTGGCCAGATGGGACGTGGCTGCTGGTGGTGTTGTCCCCCCCTGGCTAGATGGGACGCGGCTGCTGGAGGTGGTGTCCCCCCTGGCCAGATGGGACGCAGCTGCGGGTGGTGGTGTCCCCCCTTGGCCAGATGGGACGCGGCTGCTGGTGGTGGTGTCCCCCCCTGCCCAGCTGGGATGCGGCTGTTGGTGGTCGTGTCCCCCCCTGCCCAGCTGGGGTGCGACTGCTGGTGGTGGTGGCCCCCCTGGCCAGCTGGGATGCGACTGCTGGTGATAGTGTCCCCCCCTGGCCAGCTGGGACGCGGCTGCTGGTGGTGGTGTCCCCCCTTGGCCAGCTGGGACGCGGCTGCTGGTGTTGGTGTCCCCCCTGGCCAGCTGGGACGCGGCTTCTGCTGTTGGTGGTGTGCCTCCCTGGCCAGCTGGGACGCGGCTGCTGGTGGTTGTGTCCCCCTCTGGCCAGCTTAGACGCGGCTGCTGGTGGTGGTGTCCCCCCCTGGCCATCTGGGACGCGGCTGCCCGTGATGGTGTCCCCCCCTGGCCAGCTGGAATATGGCTGCTGGTGGTGGTGTCCCCCCTGGCCAGCTGGGACACGGCTGCTGGTGGTGGTGTCCCCCCCCCTGACCAGCTGAGACGCGGCTGCTTTTGGTGGTGTCCCCTCCTGGCCAGATGGGACGCGGCTGCGGTGTCCCCCCCCTGGCCAGCAGGGACGCGGCGGCTGCTGGTGGTGGTGTCCCCCTGGCCAGCTGGGACACGGCAGCTGCTGGTGGTGGTGTCCCCCCCTGGCCAGCTGGGACGCGGCGGCTGCTGGTGGTGGTGTCCCCCCCTGGCCAGCTGGGACGCGGCGGCTGCTGGTGGTGGTGTCCCCCCCTGGCCAGCTGGAACCAGGCTGCTGCAGGTGGTGTCCCCCCCCTGCCAAGCTGGGATGCGGCTGCTGGTGGTGGTGTCCCCCCCTGGCCAGATTGGACGCGGCTGCTGGTGGTGGTGTCCCCCCTGGCCAGATGGGACGTGGCTGCTGGTGGTGTGGTCCCCCCTGGACAGGTGGGACGCGGCTGCTGGTGTTGGTGTCCCTCCCTGGCCAGATGGGACGCAGCTGCGGGTGGTGGTGTCCCCCCCCTGCCCAGCTGGGATGCGGCTGCTGGTGGTGGTGTCCCCCCGTGGAGAGATGGGACGCGGCTTCTGCTGTTGGTGGTGTGCCTCCCTGGCCAGCTGGGACGCGGCTGCTGGTGGTGGTGTGCCCCCCTGGCCAGAGGGGACGCAGCTGCGGGTGGTCATGTCCCCCCCCTGCCCAGCTGGGATGCGGATGCTGTTGGTGGTGTCCCCCCCCTGGCCAGCTGGGACATGGCTGCTGCTGGTGGTGGTGTCCCCCTCTGGCCAGCTGGGACGCGGCTGCTGGTGGTGGTGTCCTCCCCTGGCCAGCTGGGACGCGGCTGCTGGTGGTCTTATATATATATATATTATATATTGTATCTTAACATATTATATATAAATATAATTAAATATTAAATATATAAAAAATATATATATTTATATTATGGCAAATTAATTTACCTTTTTTTTTTCTTCAGTAAGATAACGAAGCATTGTGGAGACGCGGCTCTCCAGCCTCCATGATAACGCAACCCGGCTATCCTCTTCTTCCATGGATTGAGTATATATGTATATGTGTGTATGTGTATGGCGTGAGCAAGCAGAGGCCGTCACCCCCCTGGCCAGCTGGGACGCGACTGCTGGTGATGGTGTCCCCCCCTTGCCATCTGGGACGCGGCTGCTTGTGATGGTGTCCCCCCCCCTGGCCAGCTGGGACGCGGCTGCTGGAGGAGGTATCCCCCCCCTGCCAAGCTGGGGCGCGGATGCTGGTGGTGGCGCCCCCCCCCCTGGAGAGATGGTATGTGGCTGCAGGTGGTGGTGTCCCCCCTGGCCAGATGGGACATGGCTGCTGGTGGTGTTGTCCCCCCCTGGCCAGATGGGACTCGGCTGCTGGTGGTGGTGTCCCCCCCTGGCCAGATGGGACGTGGCTGTGGGTGGTGGTGTCCCCCCCTGGCCAGATGGGACGCGGCTGCTGGTGGTGGTGTCCTCCCCTGGCCAGATGGGACGCAGCTGCGGGTGGTGGTGTACCCCTCTGGCCAGCTGGGATGCGACTGCTGGTGATAGTGTCCCCCCCTGGCCAGGTGGGACGCGGCTGCTGGTGGTAGTGTCCCCCCCCCTGGCCAGCTGGGACGCGGCTGCTGGTGGTGGTGTTCCCCCCTGGCCAGCAGGGATGCGGCTGCTGGTGGTGGTGTCCCCCCCTGGCCAGCTGGGACGCGGCTTCTGCTGTTGGTGGTGTGCCTCCCTGGCCAGCTGGGACGCGGCTGCTGGTGGTTGTGTCCCCCCCCTGGCCAGCTTGGACGCGGCTGCTGGTGGTGGTGTCTCCCCTTGGCCAGCTGGGACGTGGCAGCTAATGGTGGTAGTATCCTCCCCTGGCCAGCTGGGACGTGGCTGCTGCTGGTGGTGGTGTCCCCCCCTGGCCAGCTGGGACGCGGCTGCTGATGGTGGTGGTATCCTCCCCTGGCCAGCTGGGACGCGGCCGCTGATGGTGGTGGTGTCCCCCCTGTCCAGATCGGACGCGGCTGGTGGCGGTGGTGTCCCGCCCTGGCCAGATGGGACGCGGCTGTTGGTGATGGTGTCTCCCCTGGCCAGCTGGGACGCGGCTGCTGGTGGTGGTGTCCCCCCCTGGCCAGCTGGGACGCGGCTGCTGGTGGTGGTGTCTCCCCCTGGCCAGCTGGGACGCGGCTGCTGGTGGTGGTGTCCCCCCCTGGCCAGCTGGGACGCGGCTGCTGGTGGTGGTGTCCCCCCCTGGCCAGCTGGGACGCGGCTGCTGGTGGTGGTGTCTCCCCCTGGCCAGCTGGGACGCGGCTGCTGGTGGTGGTGTCCCCCCCTGGCCAGCTGGGACGCGGCTGCTGGTGGTGGTGTCGTCCCCCCTGGCCAGCTGGGACGCGGCTGCTGCTGGTGGTGGTGTCCCCCCCTGGCCAGCTGGGACGTGGCTGCTGGTGGTGGTGTCCCCCCCTGGCCAGCTGGGACGCGGCTGCTGGTGGTGGTGTCCCCCCCTGGCCAGCTGGGATGCGGCTGCTGGTGGTGGTGTCTCCCCCTGGCCAGCTGGGACGCGGCTGCTGGTGGTGGTGTCCCCCCCTGGCCAGCTGGGACGCGGCTGCTGGTGGTGGTGTCGTCCCCCCTGGCCAGCTGGGACGCGGCTGCTGCTGGTGGTGGTGTCCCCTCCTGGCCAGCTGGGACGCGGCTGCTGGTGGTGGTGTCCCCCCCTGGCCAGCTGGGATGCAGCGGCTGCTGGTGGTGGTGACCCCCCCCCTGGCCAGCTGGGACGCTGCTGCTGGTGTTGGTGTTCCCCCCTGGCCATCTGGGATGCGGCTGCTGGTGGTCTTATATATATATATATATATATATTATATATTGTATCATAACATATTATATACTAAAAAATATTAAATATTCATATTATGTGAAATTAATTTACCTTTTTTTTCTTCAGTTAGATAACGAAGCATTGTGGAGACGCGGCTCTACAGCCTCCATGATAACGCAACCCGGCTATCCTCTTCTTCCATGGTTTGAGTATATATGTATATGTGTGTATGTGTATGGCGTGAGCAAGCAGAGGCCGTCACCCCCCTGGCCAGCTGGGACGCGGCTGCTGGTGATGGTGTCCCCCCCTTGGCCAGCTGCTCATCCCCATCCAAGAGCAATTGAGAACCAGATTACAAGAGCCACCAGAATATCAAGGAATCATCTCCTACTTTACAAAACTAGAGAAGACAACAACCGGGTTCCTCTCGTAGTCACCTACAACCCTATTCTGGAGGTGCTAAGAGGAGCTGCACGGAAACTGCAACCACTCCTACAAAAAGATGCCCGACTAAAATCATTATTTCCAGATCCCCCACTCTTGTGTTTTAGACAACCTCCGAATCTAAAGAGCATCATTGTCAGAAGCTCCCTGTCCTCTCCAGCAGTTACAGGAACCTTTCCCTGCAACCAGAACAGGTGCAAAACCTGTCCGTCTATAATGACAAAGGACAAGATAAAGATTCCTGGGACAGATCAGGACTACAAGATCCCAGGTAACTTCAGTTGCATCACAAGCAATGTGGTGTATTTAATTATATGTACCAAATGTCCAACAGGTGGCATGTACATAGGGGAGACTGGGCAGAAATTCAGAACAAGAATGAGTTCTCATCGCCACACAATAAAAGAAAAGCGTATGCACCTACCTGTAGCAAAGCACTTTTCCAGCCCTGACCACAGTTTAACAGATATGAATCTGCTCATCTTAAAAAGCAACTTCAAATCTCGGAGAGAGAGAAGAATTTGGGAATACAAACTGATAACAACCTTTGATACATTCAAAACAGGATTAAATGTATCACATGGATTCATGAGCTTTTATACAAAATAAATGGGCATTTGGGGATATCATATATTCATGTGTTGTTATAAAAATTTAAAGGACAACTGGGGATATCACATCTCCAAGAGACTCCATTTTGAGGACAATGAACTTTTGACATGCATGTGAACTCTCTTGCTTTGATTTATCGCTTTCCACAACTCACTTAAGTATTTTCAGAACTCCACAGGTTACTAACCATATACCAATAATACAATTTGTTCCGCCTATCTTAGAATCTTGCTCTAACTTTCCCAGCTCCTCTCCCCCTCCTTAGCCTGACTGCTTCACGTCACCTGTCGTATTTACGACAACACATAGCATTGATTTTTTTTCCTTTTTATTTTTTTTTCCTCTCTTTCTTTTGCTTATGTACATATATATGTGTTTTCAGATTTGGTGTCATTATCAGCCTGAGGAAGAGACCTGAGCTGTCTCGAAAGCTTGCTATGTTTACCATCTTTTCAGTTAGCCATTAAAAGGTATCAACCACTGAGGACTCTCAGATTCCAATATTGTTCTATCTACTGGCTAACACAGTATAAATATTCTTTACCTTATATTTATACACAATAAGACACACAAAAAATGCAATAGGTAAGACAGGTGATGAAAAGCAGAGTTATTACGGAAGAGATAAACAGTTCTGGCTATAAATATTGTAGCAGTTAATAGATAAGGAGTGTGAAGGTTTTATTGTCCTGTGACTAGGTCCAGTGTTGTGATGCCCCCACAGGTCTGAGGAGCAAATTCCTTTTTTGATGTAGAATGACATAAATCCACGCGACACATTCATTCCTTCTCTGAAAGTGTTAAAGGTCACCATCAGTTTATATTCTGAAATTCTTCTTTCTCTGGGAGATTTGAAGTTACCTTTTAATACCAGTAATTTTATGTCTTTGATGCTGTGATCAGGGGAACAAAGATGCTTGGCTACAGGCAGATCTATTCTTTTTTTCTTTTATTGTGTGGCGATGATGACTCATCCTTGTCCTAAGTTTTTGCCCTGTCTCCCCCCTACATACAGACCCCCAGCTGGACATTTGGTACATATAATTAAGTACACCCCATTAGATGTGATACAGCTGAACGTGCCTGGGATCTTATAGTCCTGATGTGAGTTGGGTATCTTTATCTTGTCTCTGGTCATTATAAACGGATAGGTTTTAGGCTGCGTTCACACATTGCGTATTTTCACGCGCTTTTTTGCGCGCTCTTTTTGAAAATACGCAATGTGCTTTGTGTCTGCCAGCAAAGTGAATGGGAAATTCACTTTGCCGTTCAGACACTGTGTAATTTTACGCAGCGGGAAAGCGCAACTGCGTAAAGAATTGGCTTGTCAATTCTTTACGCAGGGCCGCCCGTGCTTTCTCACTATTGTGCCCATTATAAGCGATGGAATTACGCAGTGGTGTTCACACACTGCATAATTCCATCGCTTTTTTACGGAGGCGCAGGATGGATACTCACCTACCCGATGTCAGGGGAGAGGCGTCCGGTCCGGTCCGCTCCAATCCCGCGCTTCCAGCATCTGCCGGTGAGCCGATCAGCTATTAGCTAACCAGCTTGTAACCGGCTTCCGGTCAGCTGATTACAAGCCGGTCACGTGACAATCAGCTGATCGCTTCACGGCAGATGCTGCAAGCGCGGCACCGGAGCGGACGCCTCTCCCATCCATCGGGTAGGTGAGTATCCATAGTCTGTGCATACACTGCTAGGGACACACACACGACACATAGACACACAGGACACATAGACACAGACAGTACACACACAGATACAGACATTACACATGTCACCCTTCATTTCACACTGCGTTTTTTGCTGCGCTTTTTTACGCAGTGTGTGAATGGAGGTGCTTTTTTTACCTGCGTAAAAAACGCAGGTAAAAAAAGCAGGAAAATACGCAGCATAAAAAAACGCAGGGAAATACGCAATGTGTGAACGCAGCCTTACACTTATTCTGGTTGCAGGGAAAGGTACCTGTAGCTGGTGGAGATGACAGGGAGCTTCTGACAATGATGCTTCTTAGATTTGGGGGCTGCCTGAAACACAGAAGTGGAGGGTCTGGAAATATGGATTGTAATCGGGCATCTTTTTGTAGTAAGGGTTGTAGTTTCCATGCAGTTCTTCTTAGCACCTGAAGACGTGGTCGGTCACACAGGTCCTCGCGCGCTTTCTGCAGGAAGCGCGCGCTCGTCATATCCGGAACAACGCGAGGTAGCGGCAGTCACTGGCCGGGACTCCGCTCTCGCTCCGGATACCAGAACCTCTGCCCACACCAGAGGACGCAGCATACCCTGGGACGACTACCCCACCGAGCACTCACACCAGATTGTCCCACAACTGTAAGTATACAGCGCGCTGCGTTACCCCCACGGAGTAACACAGCCTGACCTCCCACTGACCACCAGTCTGCCCCCCCACAGAACTACGTTCCTAAAACACCACCAGGTAACCTATACTACCTTCTGAGCTCCGTGCCTTACCTCCATGCTCTCCTTCTGCCTGGCACCCGTTGCAACATAGGACCACACGGAACTACCTTGGTACCACCAGGACTCTACCAGATATACCCAGGTAACATTACCAAAGACCCTTAGCCCCCTACCTGGGCTCTACTTTACCTTGCTATACCCTGCTCACTATTTACCTCCTACCACAGGCGGACCTTAAGCAACACCTAAGATATACGGGGACACCACGTCGTGAAACTAACCAGACCCCCCTATGCCACTAACAGGCTGCCTACTGGAACTACACCTGCGCCACCAGGACTCTACCAGACGTACCCAGGTAACCATACCTAACACCACCAGCCCCCACCGGGGCCACTACTCCATTTCACTCATTATATACAGTACAGACCAAAAGTTTGGACACACCTTCTCGTTTAAAGATTTTTCTGTATTTTCATAACTATGAAAATTGTACATTCACACTGAAGGCATCAAAACTATGAATTATCACATGTGGAATTATATACTTAACAAAAAAGTGTGAAACAACTGAAAATATGTCTTATATTCTAGGTTCTTCAAAGTAGCCACCTTTTGCTTTGATGACTGCTTTGCACACTCTTGGCATTCTCTTGATGAGCTTCATTCTCTAGTATATCCTTGTACTTGGTAGCGTTCATATTTCCATCAATTATATGCAGAGGGCCAATGGCAGATGCAGAAAAGCAGCCCCAAACCATGACATTTCCATCACCATGTTTCCCTGTAGGTGTTTGGTCTCTTACATCATTACGTTTTCCAATTGGGCGGTATATATAGTGCTTGTGTGGCGCCCCTGAGGGTTCAGTCGCCACAGAGGTACTGCACCTCACCCTGAGGTGTGGTGTCTCCCTTCTCTCAGGTAAGGAGGGAGTGCTGCACGGAACCCCAAACACCTGCATCCAACACTACACTGCTCCAGGTCGGCTGGAGGGGCAACATGCAGAGCGCAGCTGCTGAGCCCTGATCCTGGCTGGAGTGGGGGGAACCAAAAGGTAGGGGGAACCAGTAGTGGGTGTGGGTGGAGGAAGTAGATAGAGGAAGCACTTTAATAGGAGTATAAATAGGGAAGCCATCTTAGGATGGTAGGCTAGTCATAGGCAGCAGTTCAGAAGAACAGCTCGGGACAGTTCAGAAGAACAGTCCGGGGGCAGAGCAGGAGGCAGAAGGACCTAGTGTGAAGATGGTCAAACTAGGAACACGAGAAAGTGGGGTTCTGCCACGTATTCCCAAGCTGCCTGAGAAAGGATTGAACCCCTGCCCGGTGAACGCAGCGCGACGTGGGAGGCCTGCACCTGTACGGTGCACCTGTGGACTGTCTGAAGAGTTGTGAGTAAAACCTTGGATGACTGCACTGTACTGCCTCCATCCATTCTTTCATCAGTGCCATTGTTCCCTCCCTGCACTACAACGCCCAGCGCAACCCACTCTCCCTCACTCCACTGCCCTGAGGCCTGCTCCACCTGTGGGGAGCCGTTCCATCACAAACTGCCCCAAAATCTGCCTCAGAGGACTGTTGCAGCGCTGGTGATCCTCACCAGACACCACAGGTGGCGTCACAAATAATCCCAAAAAACCCATATAATTGAAGTACCCCCTTTTTGCACTGACCGTCCTGGGTCACGGACTGGGCCAGCCACCGTGATATCCCCTATACCGGCATAACCAGAGGCCCGGCTGCCGAGTACCCCACGGCCCTGGGGGTGCGTCAGATCTGGCGTCACGAACAGGATGCGTGACAGCCCGTACCGGTGGGTGAAGTGTGCCTAGAGAACTGTATGATGTTACTGAATGTGGTGCCCGCCCCAGAAGAATGGGCGCCATTATGTGCGTGATCAAAGACAACAGTATGGAACCTCCCATCGTGGGCCTGGTCCAAGAATGGCGCCAAAAGCATACCCTGCCCCTTGCAACAGTGATTGTCCGCATAGATGTGTCTGTCAAGGCAGGGAGGCCATCACAGGGAGTGACCGACAGCAGATTGCCATGGGACCGCCCCCGAAAGAAGAGAGGAGGCGGAGAAAAGAAATGGAGACAGGGTGTGGTCTCAACCCGTCTAGCCAGACCGCACCCGGCAGCCAGGATGGAAGGAAGCAAAAGTCCAGCCTCCGCCTCTGGCCTGCCGCAGCACCAAGTGACCCCCTTCACCACAGAGGTAGAGCTGGGCCAACAGGTGGAGCAAGCCCAGCAAGCAGCGGGCATGAGATGGAGAAGCGAGCTGCTGGAAAAGTTGGCGGCACGACGGAAAGTGACACCGGATGACAGCAGCCGCACCCCAGCCCCGGCGGAGCCCGCAGAGAACCAGGAGGCCGTATGGAGGGCAGGAGCAGGTAGGAGAGAATCCCCAGTCCCGGGCGCTGCCAGCGCCGACCTGCTCCTGAGCCTCCTCCCCCAGCCCTCGCCGTATGCTGCCGTACCCTGGCTGGAACCGCTGTGCAGCCCAGAACCTCCACCCCCGGGTGCGGAACCAGAGGATCCCCCATATAGCGCTCCCCTGGAACCTCTAATCCCGGGCGCTGAAGCTGAGGGCCTACTGCTGGAAGCCCTCCTGCCACCTCTGCCTCCGGTGCCAGAGTGGATATACGGCGCGCCAGTCTTTGATTGCTCGGCCCGCTTTGAGGACCAGCAGCCGAGCCCGCTCCTCCCAATAGCAGCGCCCCCGGTTGCCTGCCCCGGCAGAGAGGAGTTATGCTGGGACAACTGGAGGGGGGGCTGATGGGGTTCTCACAAGAAACCGAGGCCGCCGCTCTACGGAGGAAAGAGTTCTGCAGGCGGAAGTTCCGGCAACTTGAGAAAGAGCGACGCGCACGGGAGGCATGCAGTGAACGCCTGGAGGCCCGTGACAAGGCTGCCAAGGCACAAGTCCGCCAGGTGGAGTCGGCCCACCCCAGCCCCCGTGAGAAAGGACTCATAGTTAAGTTCAATTTGAAGGCTGGGTGGGGCTTTATCCACAGTCCCGATTTCAACAGGGACATATTTGTCAACCAGCGGGATGTGGAGCCCGAGTTGGAGGAAGGCCATCCCGACCGGAACCTGTATCCGGGGGTGTCATGTTCACCCGGCACCATGGTGAATGTGGCTGGTACGCCCTGCACGTGTACCATGTCAGCAAGGACACACCCCTGCAGGAAGTCCCTCGTGACCTGGCTGGGTCAGGGAAGAATGAAGAGTACCCTAGGTGGGGTCCCCACTATTGAGCCAACCAGTGGAACTGAACATTGTTGATACAGTTGAAAATAGTGTTTTGAATAATGTTTTTGTTAAGTGTGTGTTCATAGGAATACCCATCAGGGTACACAGGCTGGGGACTGTGTACAGCCGGACGTTGACATTGTAAATAGTTCTGCACTTCTTAAAGTGCACCCTATTGGTTTTATATTAGTAACCATGACCACAGAACAAAAACCCGTTTGGCATGGCGGAAGCCGTGGTCCATCACCAGGATCGCCCATGCCCTGCAGCCACGCCCAGGGCCTTATGTTGAGGGTTTGCGGACGGGTCCCTCATGCTGCTACCAGTTGCACTTATTGAAAAGAAAAATGTTATTTAAGAGAGTTCTATAATATTCTGAAAAATGTCACTTGTGATGTTAAAGTGATGTGCCTCCCATAAAGGGAAGAAATGTTTTATAATCTTATATGCTAATGCATCTTAAAAAATTTTGCATGTCATTTATACCTTGTTTTGCTTTGTTCCAGCCCACGGACGTGCTGTGTTTTACCGGGGGGGAATGTGGCGCCCCTGAGGGTTCAGTCGCCACAGAGGTACTGCACCTCACCCCCCAAACACCTGCATCCAACACTACACTGCTCCAGGCCGGCTGGAGGGGCAACATGCAGAGTGCAGCTGCTGAGCCCTGACCCTGGCTGGAGTGGGGGGAACCCAAAGGTAGGGGGAACCAGTAGTGGGTGTGAGTGGAGGAAGTAGAAAGGATCCCAGGGGGTACGGCGCGTGCAGGACGGCACCCGTATGCCCCGCATCTGTCAGAAGACAGAGTGATCGTTGCAGCATTCTAATCCCCAGGAGGGTCAAGTAGGTCCCGGATCCGATGTACAGGAAGGACTTCAGAGTACCCGAGCGGGATTGAGAGTGAGCAGCGCAGAGCAGGAGGGAGAAGGACCTAGTGTGAAGATGGTCAAACTAGGAACACGAGAAAGTGGGGTTCTGCCACGTATTCCCAAGCTGCCTGAGAAAGGATTGAACCCCTGCCCGGTGAACGCAGCGCGACGTGGGAGGCCTGCACCTGTACGGTGCACCTGTGGACTGTCTGAAGAGTTGTGAGTAAAACCTTGGATGACTGCACTGTACTACCTCCGTCCATTCTTTCATCTGCGCCATTGTTCCCTCCCTGCACTACAACGCCCAGCGCAACCCACTCTCCCTCACTCCACTGCCCTGAGGCCTGCTCCACCTGTGGGGAGCCGTTCCTATACCAGCATACCCAGAGGCTCAGCTGCCCAGGGCCCAGAGTACCCCACGGCCCTGGGGGCGCGTCACTTGCCATCACTACCAAACAGATTGAACTTGGATTCATCCGACCACAACACCTTAGACCAATCTGTCTCTTTCCATTGGCTGTATTGTTTGGCAAAATCAAGTCTGACCTTTCATGTCTTTGCAGAGATGAAAGTTTTCTTGACTGGAACTTGTGCATTCAACCCTACTGCTCTTAGCCATCATATCACAGTTTGGCGACTCACTTTGACCCCATATTCTTTGTTCATTTCGTGTGAAATCTGTAGAGCACTTTTATGGACATCAGATACTGACTTTTTCTTAATAATGTGATCAACTCTGGAGGAAGTTTTCCGTGATCGTCCACTTCTAGGTTTGTCAGCTGTTCCATAGCCTTCTTTTTCTTTCTTTAATATACATGACACTTGACTCTGAGAACAGTTGAATTCCATAGCTACCTCTTTTTGGCTTTTGCCTGACTTCACTCTCAGAATAATAAGGTTCCCGACATCTGGTGAGTAATTGGGCTTTGTCTTTGGCTAAGTGCCCATGATGCAGAAATGAAGCAGAAATTTTCCCAACCATTTCTGCATCTCCTTTCCAGAAAAACACAAGCGGATTTTAGGTGTGTTTTTATGCGTTTTTTCATGCGTTTTTTACATGCGTTTTTGAAGCGTTTTTGAACACAAATAAAGATAGGTGAAAAAAAAATGAAAAAATAGGGCAATATTGATGTCATTTCCGAGTCCAACCCCTATTCACCATTTTTGCAGTATTCAGGATGCGACATGAACTGCAGCCCCTGAGTCTCAGTCAACCATACTTGTTCCTTTTGCTGCTGACTGCGATAAATCTCCTGAATCACTACAGCGAGCAGGTAAGATAAATGTAAGTAGATTGTTTGTTATATTGTATGTAGTGTGTACTAACCAATTATTCTCCCATAGGAGCGGTCTATAGGAGGATGAGGGGGTTAGTAGCGTGGCCCTACCTGTAAAATTAAGAATGAAATAATAACAATCATTACGTCTGTTGTCTGTGGTACGTCTGGAAAAAAACAGGGGAGGAGTCCTGAGGAGATAATTTGCATATTCCCACTGCATTTTGGGGTAAGTGAAGAGTCTCCGCGAGCTCAAAGAACACTGGATTTTGGCTGTTGGAGCTGAAAAGAGGACATCGGTAAACCAGGGGAGGAGTCCTGAGGAAATAATTTGCATATTCCCACTGCATTTTGGGGTAAGTGAAGAGTCTTCGCGAGCTCAAAGAACACTGGATTTTGGCTGTTGGAGCTGAAAAGAGGACATCGGTAAACTGCGCGCCTACTGGCGCGCGCATTTTGAAGCTTTTTTTTTTAAGCTTTTTTCACTGTTTTCAGAACATTAACAATAAGAACATGGAAGAGTCCAGGAGCCATTTGGTGAGCTGCATATCCTGCTACATGTTCACAGACTTGCCAGTGGAAAAGCCAAACTTCACATGCCAGAAATGCAAGCTTGTGTCCCTGTTGGAGGAAAAGTTGCGAAATCTAGAAGAGAGGTTAACTACCTTGAAAATCATTAAGGAAGGTGAAGAGTTCTTAGACAGAGCAGAATTATCTCTTCATGATTCAGAAAGAGAAGAAATTCGAACTGCACCTGACGATTCAGAGGAATGGAAGCATGTGACCCACAGAAGCAGGAGGATCGAGAGGCAGTCAGCACCCATACTGCTCAGGAACCAGTACCAGGCTCTCACGCAGGAGAACCATGAAGAAATACAGCAAAATAAGACTTTGCCAGCAATGAATAACCTTGTAAGCCCTCAGAATCCTCCTGGATGGAGAAAGAAGAATGTTGTGAAGAAAAAACGGAGAGTGGTGGTCATGGGGGATTCCCTGTTAAGAGGAACAGAGGCCGCTATCTGCAGACCAGACATAACCTCAAGAGAAATGTGCTGTCTTCCAGGAGCAAAAATTAAAGATGTGTCTGACAGGATATCAAGACTCTTCAGACCTACAGATCACTACCCATTCCTGCTAATACATGTGGGGACAAATGACACCGCAAGAAAGGACATGGAAACCATCTGCAGTGACTTTGAAGACTTAGGCAAGAAAATGAAAGAATTGGGAGCGCAGGTGGTCTTCTCATCCATCCTCCCAGTGGATGGCCATGGAACAATGAGGTGGAATAAGATTCTACAGGTGAACAACTGGCTACGTCGATGGTGCCGTCAACAAGGATTTGGATTTCTGGATCACGGAATGAATTACCTATACGATGGACTACTTGCTAGAGATGGGGTGCACCTTACGAAGACTGGAAAACATGTATTTGGAAGTCGCCTTGCTACACTCATCAGAAGAGCTTTAAACTAGAACAATGTGGGAAGGGAAGCAAAAGGCCAGAAAAAGCCATGCAGCTGACAAATACTATTGAGATCTCTGCTACTGGAAGTGGAAAAGAAGAACAAAGACAAAAAAATCTAAATAATAAAAATATGGGAGGAAGAGAAACCAATCACAAACTAAAATGTTTTTATACAAATGCACAAAGCATGGGCAACAAACAAGGAGAATTGGAACTACTAATGCAGGAAAAGGAATATGATGTCATTGGAATCACTGAAACTTGGTGGGACGATACACATGATTGGAATAAAAGGCTAAAAGGATACAACTTATTTGCCAGAAACAGACTTGATAAACGAGGAGGAGGTGTCGCATTGTATGTTAGAAAAGCGAATATCTGCACAGAGATTGAAGCTTCAGAGACTGGGAGTTCTGTGGAAACTGTTTGGGTAAGAATACAAGGAGAGAACAACGGAAAGGACACCATTGTAGGCATTTACTACAGGCCACCTGGGCAAGCTGAAGATATGGATGAACTCTTTATGTATCAAATGACCAAGTTCTCCAAAAAATATGACGTAGTGGTCATGGGAGATTTCAACTATCCAGACATTTGTTGGGAATCTCTCTCAAGTAAAACTAACAGGTCAAGCAAATTCTTATCCTCTCTTGCTGACAACTTTATCTTCCAAAAGGTAGGGGAGAAAACAAGGGGATCTGCTACTTTGGATCTAATCCTTATAAACAGGGAGGAAATGGTTGAGGAGGTAAAGGTGGCTGGGACCCTAGGAGGCAGCGATCATGCTATTATAGAATTTTGGAAAACTAGAGGAGGAAGACTCAAACTTCAAGGTTAGATTTTAGAAAGGCAGATTTTAAGAGACTCAGAAAGAGAATAGGAGGGATCCAATGGCTGGATGTCCTTAAGGACAAAAATGTCCAGGAAGGATGGGAAATTTTTAAAAATTAGATTCTCAAAGCACAATCGTTAACAATCCCGAAAAGTAGGAAGAATGGGAAGCATTTAAGGAAACCAGGATGGATGAACACAGAACTTAAACACATGCTAAAAAGAAAGAAAGAAATGTTTATTAAATGGAAAGAGGGAGGCATATCTAAAGAAGATTATAATGCAGTCTGCAGATCCTGTAGGGCACGTATCAGGTTAGCTAAAGCTGACAATGAATTAAGGCTTGCAAGAGATGTCAAAAGCAATAAAAAAGGATTTTGGGGGTATGTCAAAAGTAAAAGAAAAGTCAAAGATGCTATAGGATTTTTACAGGATGAAAATGGAGAAATGGTAAGAGAGGATGTTGAGAAGGCCGAACTTTTTAATTCCTATTTTGCATCTGTTTTCTCTCAGAAAGAAAATGTAACATCAACTGATCTTCACTGTCCTTTTAAAGGAATAGAGGAATCCAAGTTATCTGTAAACAGAAAGATTGTGAGGGAATATTTAGCTAACATAAATGAGTTCAAGTCTCCAGGTCCAGATGAATTACACCCCAGAGTACTGAAGGAGATCGTAGAAGAAATTTTAGAACCACTCTCCATAATCTTTGAAAATTCTTGGAGAACAGGAGAAGTCCCAGAAGACTGGAGAAGAGCAAATGTTGTTCCTATCTTCAAAAAGGGGAAGAAGGTGGACCCAGGGAACTATAGGCCGGTGAGTCTGACTTCTATACCAGGAAAGATCTTTGAATAAATTATTAAACAACATGTATGTAAGTACATGGATAAGAATGAAGTGATTAACCAGAGTCAGCATGGGTTTGTAACTAACAAGTCATGTCAGACTAACTTAATTTCCTTCTATGACAGAATCACTGACTGGGTGGATCAGGGAAATGCTGTAGATATAGTATATCTTGACTTCAGCAAAGCATTTGACAAAGTATCTCACACCATCCTTATTGAAAAAATGACCAAGTATGCAATGGACCAGGCAACTGTTAGGTGGATTCATAACTGGCTTAGTGATCGGACTCAAAGGGTGGTTGTAAATGGCTTCACATCCAGCTGGATGAATGTCTCAAGTGGGGTACCACAGGGCTCCGTCCTGGGACCTGTATTGTTCAACATCTTTATCAATGATTTAGATGAAGGAATTGAGGGTAAACTGATTAAATTTGCTGATGACACAAAGCTAGGAGGGATAGCTAATACTAGAGAAGAGAGAGAGAGGATTCAAAAAGACCTAAATAAACTGGAGCAGTGGGCAGCAACCAACAGAATGGTTTTTAACAGGGAAAAATGCAAAGTACTACATCTGGGCAATAAAAATGAAAAAAGCATATACAGAATGGGAGGAATAGAGCTAAGCAACAGTACATGTGAAAAAGACTTAGGTATACTAATAGATCATAGACTGAACATGAGTCAACAGTGTGATGCAGCAGCAAAAAAGGCAAATACAATTCTGGGATGTATTAACAGAAGCATACAGTCTAGATCACGTGAAGTCATTATCGGTCTTTACTCCTCTTTGGTCAGACCTCATCTGGAATACTGTGTACAGTTTTGGGCACCACATTTTAAAAAAGACATAGACAAACTGGAGCAAGTTCAGAGAAGAGCGACCAGAATGGTGACTGGTCTGCAAACCATGTCCTATGAGGAACGGTTGCAGGATTTGGGAATGTTTAGCTTGCAAAAAAGAAGACTGAGAGGAGACTTAATAGCTGTCTACAAATATGTCAAGGGCTGTCACATTGTAGAAGGATCATCTTTATTCTCATTTGCACAAGGAAAGACTAGAAGCAATGGGATGAAACTAAATGGGAGGAGACACAGATTAGATATTAGAAAAAACTTTTTGACAGTTAGGGTGATTAATGAGTGGAACAGGCTGCCACGAGAGGTGGTGAGTTCCCCTTCAATGGACGTCTTCAAACAGAGGCTGGACAGACATCTGTCTGAGATGATCTAGTGACTCCTGCTTTGAGCAGGGGGTTGGACCAGATGACCCAGGAGGTCCCTTCCAACTCTACCATTCTATGATTCTATGAAACTGTCACCACTCGTACCGGAGAAACAGACGTGTGAAAGAGCCCTAAACATGTGCGGTTTTGTATTAATAATCAGATAGGAACATTAACCATGTAATTCGTTGTATTCCTTCCAACATTGGTAAATTTAAAATAAAAAATCTGTCGTACAGCCAATTATCCACTCCTTGTCTTTTCAAACTGGCATGAGTAGCTAGACCACCCATGAATGGGCACAACAGCTCACCCCTTCCTTCAGGTTAACCTTGGTGAGTCAGCCTCTGGTGAGGGTGTGGCGCCCCTGAGGGTTCAGTCGCCACAGAGGCACTGCACCTCACCCCGAGGTGTGGTGTCTCCCTACTCTCAGGTAAGGAGGGAGTGCTGCATGGAACCCCAACCACCTACATCCAACACAACACTGCTCCAGGCCAGCAGGAGGGGCAAGACGCAATGTAGTTTTCTGCTGAGCCCTGGCCCTGGCTGGAGTAGGGGGGAACCCAAAGGTAGGGGGAACCAATAGTGGGTGTGGGTGGAGGAAACAGTTACACGGAGCACATATACAGTAAGTATATAATAGGAAGCCATGTTCAGTCAGTCAGTTCAGTACAGTCCGGGAGCAGAGGCTCAGTCAGAGCTGTGCTCCACAAGTTAGGGCCCAGGATGGAGGCCCCAGAGGGGAGCAGGGAGCAGGCTCCATTCTACTTAAAGGATCCCAGGGGGTACGGCGTGTGCAGGACGGCATCCGTACGCCCCGCTCCTGCCAGGTGATCAGGAGGGATCGGTTGCTACACTCAAAACCCCAGGGGGTCAGGTTGGTCCCGGATCCGACGTACAGGAAGGGCCGATTCATTATTGTATTTGTGCCTTTTCTTGTTTCATTTTTGGTGTTTTTTTTATTTATAATTCCACGTGTGTCATGAACACTAAAAGACAAAAAAAAACACAAATTATGATCGGGGGCCCAAATACTATTGGAAAGATATTAAATGTTTAACTTTACAACAACCAAGCTTTATTGACATTGTACAGCGCTGACACTGGCTCCGTCCTCTGTTTCTTTTTTAGATCCGCGGCTCTCGGGCCAAAACCCTACACGATCGCGCGGTGGTGAACTGCCAGTACAGCATGGCCACCTTCAGCACCGGGGAAAGGAAGCGCCGACCGCACAGAGACCGTACGTCCACCGAGATGACCCTGCACCTGAAGCAGACGTGTGAGGCCGCCATCCTCACCAGCTGTAGCCGCGCTCTCAGATCGATATATACGTGCGGGTGAGACGGGGCGACGCACAGGGTATTGGTGCAAAATGTCCTCCTGTATTGTGCCTCCAGCTGTATATAGTGCAAGCGATTAAATCCCTTTTTCATTACGTTATTTAGTAAAATAAATGGCGCTATTCAAAACTCCCAACTGTCTCCACAAAACACGAGCTGTTGGTCGGCGATGTGGATGGAAAAATGAGAAAGTTGTCTCTGTTGGAGGAAGAGGAGAACAAAAACAAAAGCACGGGAGCATTCGCCCGGCCGACCACCATGCCCGGGAGCGCTCGCCTGGCCGACCGCCATGCCCGGGAGCGCTCGCCCGGCCGACCTCCGCCGTGCCCGGAAGCGCTCGCCCGGCCGACCGCCGCCTCCGCCGTGCCCGGTAGCACTTGCCCGACAGCACTCCTGTATTCCCTGGGAAAAAGACACCGACTTATCTCAGAGAGAGCAAAGTGATCAGTAGTCAGAAATCAGACATATCCACTCGACATCAATCCAGACCACATACAAATTAGACCGTCGGCTGAAACTGTCGATATTGGCGGGTTCGGCCGACCTCAGGCTAATGTGTACAGAGCAGGGTCGGCTCCAGGTTTTTCTGGGCCCCGGGCGAAAGAGTCTCAGTGGCCCCTTTAACACATATCACGATTCATGATGCACAGATACGGCGGAGAAATATATATATAGTACACAGGGCCCAGCCTGCCACCTCATCCTTCACATATGCAGACACGCGCACACACACGGTACGCAGACACGCACACGCGGTACGCAGACACGCACACGCGGTACGCAGACATATGTACACACGGTACGCAGACATATGCATGCACACACGGTACGCAGACATGCGCACGCACACACGGTACGCAGACATATGTACACACGGTACGCAGACATATGCATGCACACGCAGTACGCAGACATGCGCACGCACACACGGTACGCAGACATATGTACACACGGTACGCAGACATATGCACGCACACGCGGTACGCAGACATGCGCACGCGGTACGCAGACACGCGGTACGCAGACACGCACACGCGGTACGCAGACACGCGCATGCACACGAGGTACGCAGACATATGTACACACGGTACGCAGACATATGCATGCACACACGGTACGCAGACATGCGCACGCACACACGGTACGCAGACATATGTACACACGGTACGCAGACATATGCATGCACACGCAGTACGCAGACATGCGCACGCACACACGGTACGCAGACATATGTACACGGTACGCAGACATATGCACGCACACGCGGTACGCAGACATGCGCACGCACACGCGGTACGCAGACATATGTACACACTGTACGCAGACATATGCACGCACACGTGGTACGCAGATACGCGCACGCACACACGGTACGCAGACACGCGCACGCACACGCGGTACGCAGACACGCGCACCCACATGCGGTACGCAGACATATGTACACACGGTACGCAGACATATGCATGCACACACGGTACGCAGACACGCGCATGCACACGAGGTACGCAGACACGCGCACCCACACGCGGTACGCAGACATATGTACACACGGTACGCAGACATATGCATGCACACACGGTACGCAGACATGCGCACGCACACACGGTACGCAGACATATGTACACACGGTGCGCAGACATATGCATGCACACGCGGTACGCAGACATGCGCACGCACACACGGTACGCAGACATATGTACACACGGTACGCAGACATATGCACGCACACGCGGTACGCAGACATGCACACGCGGTACGCAGACATATGTACACACGGTACGCAGACATATGCACGCACACGTGGTACGCAGATACGCGCACGCACACATGGTACGCAGACACGCACACGCGGTACGCAGACACGCGCACCCACATGCGGTACGCAGACATATGTACACACGGTACGCAGACATATGCATGTACACACGGTACGCAGACATGCGCATGCACACGCGGTACGCAGACATATGTACACACGGTACGCAGACGCGGTACGCAGACACGCGCACGCAGACACGCGCACGCACACATGGTACGCAGACACGCGCACGCACACACGGTACGCAGACACGCGCACGCACAAACGGTACGCAGACACGCTCACGCACACATGGTACGCAGACACGCGCACGCACACATGGTACGCAGACACGCGCACGCACACACGGTACGCAGACACGCGCACGCACACACGGTACACAGACATGCACGCACACACGGTACACAGACATATGCACGCACACACGGTACGCAGACACACGCATGAACACACGGTACGCAGACACACGCACGCACACACGGTACGCAGACACGCGCACGCACACACGGTACACAGATTTGTACACATATGGACATACACACATTTTTACACAAATTCTTAAAGACATATATAAAACAGACAAATATATATACACAGTCATACACACTGACATTCACATACATGCACTCACACAGACCCATTACTAATATTTTTAATATGGGGATTGGGGAAGCCTCACTCACCTGTCCCCGGTCCAGTGTCCTGTCCAGCAGCTCCTCAGGTATGGGGCAGTGCAGGGCCCCCGGCATGTCACAGACATCATGGCCCTGGACAATCAGAGGGGCCCACTTGCGGTCGGGTCCGGGCCGCTCCCCCCCATCTGTGCAGGACCTCCGACGGTGTTTGATTGCCGGCACTCCCCCCAGACATGGCCGCGCGCTGTGCGGTTGTGTCTGCTAGTAATGACGCGGCAGGGGCGACACACATGCACAATTAAAGGTGCAGTGCCGTCGACCCTGCCGTGTCATTACTAGCAGACACAACCGCACAGCGCGCGGCCATGTCTGGGGGGAGTGCCGGCAATCAAGCAGCGCCTGCGTCCCTGAACAGGTGCCGAGGAAGCGGCCATGGCCCCGACAGTGAGTGGGCGGTGGGCCCCTCTGATTTTCCAGGGCCCCGGCACTTGCCCGGGTACGCCGGGTGCTGACGCCGGCCCTGGTACAGAGCCTTATCTGTACAGTGTCCAAAGCTTGGAGCCTTATCCTACCACTGTTTGCTGTACTTCTATTGTTCTCTATTATCAGCCAAACACAGTAACGGTACCTTTGATATCTGCTTGTTTCCTTTGCAGATAAATACAATCACCTCTTGTATCAAGCTAGGACTGTCATCTGTCGCTCTCTGTTGTCAGCCGTCTGTGACTGGGGATGGGCCGTGTAGCATAATTTTAGGTTATAATGTAATTATATGATTTTTTTATTTTTTATTTTTTTATTTTCCAATACATTTTTATTCAACTTTTATAATAATAAAGGGAAAGATAAAGGAAATGGAGGGGGGAGGAAAAAAAGAATAGGGTAGGAAAAGGGGGAAGGGAGAAGAAAACAAGGTAAGTGGGGAAAATAGTCCCTAAAACGGGACAAAGTCAAGAGTACATAGCATTTTAGATACATAACATTGCTTATCGTTTAGTTACAAGTAACTGCTTTAAGAGAAAATAAATATAAGCACATACACATCACGCTAGACATTCTTATTCATTTGCTTGTAAGTCCTCTTGTAACACAAACAAGTAAGATAAGTAAATTCCGCTCGACTTCTTTTCCAGTTGCTTATACTCATTCTTGTCGGGGCCAATGACCGTATTAAATCACGCTAGACATGCTCTTCAGTATTCTTATCAGGGCCATTATCACCTCTTTGGAGGGAAAATGTCCAGTTTTAGGATTTATAAGTAAGGTCTCAAAAAGGACTCTAAATAAGTAACGACTGGGATATAGACCATGGGAACTAGAATCATCTCTAGAACCATAAGGGTCAAAAAAAACAACAAAACCCAAGAGGAATAGAACCAAGAGAATCTGCAGAAATTCCATTCAAGTAACATTTGCTAGCTTACTGAGAAAACATCAAGTAATTATTATTTTCTGTATCAAATCTCTACCTTCTTCCGGAGTCGTCACCAGGAAAATCTCATTTTGAAAATAAATCTGAAGATTAGTAGAACCTATCCATACTCGTAATGTCACGGAAAGATTTCCAAGCTAATAAGGTGGCTTTAGAAAGATCTTTAAAGAGTAAAATATGGTTATAAGGCTTGGGAAGATTTTTCTTTTTTCTAGTTAAATTTAGTAAATTATTTCTTACGGTAAAAGAGTGGAAATTAATGATAATATCTCTAGGGACGTCCCTGGGTAAGAAATCAGGTTTTGGGATTCTGTAGGCATTAGTATCGATCATCTGGTCAGAGAGATCTGGAGGCAGAGCAGTGGTCATTTCCGTAATGTAAGGAAGGAGAAATTGCTTCAGGTATTCCTCTAATCTTCTATTGTTCTCTATTATCAGCCAAACACAGTAACGGTACCTTTGAAATCTGCTTGTTTCCTTTCCAGATAAATACAATCACCTCTTGTATCAAGCTAGGACTGTCATCTGTCGCTCTCTGTTGTCAGCTGTCTGTGACTGGGGATGGGCCGTGTAGCATAATTTTAGGTTATAATGTAATTATATGATTTATTTTTTTTAAATCCCTTTTAGATCCTGCAAGCAGATGACGGTAATTACTGCACGTGTGTGAACGCAGCCACCCTGGCGTTGATCGACACCGGCATCCCCATGCGGGACTACGTGTGCGCCAGCTCAGCCGGCTTCATCGAGGACACGCCGCTGGCGGATCTCAGCTACGTGGAGGAATCGGCAGGGGGACCCCACTTGTCTTTAGCTCTGTTACCCAAGTCTGAGCAGATCGCGCTGCTGGAGATGAACTCGCGGCTGCACGAGGATCACCTGGAGCGAGTGATGGATGCGGCCAGCAAGGCGTGTAAGGACATGTACGCGGTGCTGGAGCAGGTGGTGGCGACCACTTACAGGAGGTTCGGCGCTGGTCGGAGATCGGGGGGCAGCATAGATGAGACTCTATGGAGCTGTGTGTGGACAGTCGTGGAGAGAGGAGCCATAAAAGCTGGATCTCCGCAGAGAAGCGTGGGCTGAGGGGATGGAGCTGAGGACACACAGGGATATATTCTATGTTTTGCTTTAATAAATAAGAAACGTTTTTGTTTTTTATATTCAAGTTTTTTATGTTGCGCAAAAAAGGGAAATGCCTTATGTGGTAAAATGGAAAAGCCCTTTACTAATGAAAAGCTATTTATTCTGCAGTATTCTATTTCTGCTCGCTGTAAGTGAGTGGAAATGATCTGATTTACATTTAAAGGATGTGAAGTGGTCCAGGTCTCCTGCCCGCAGAGCTGAGGGTTAGTGACAGTGTGTCAGTCGGGGCTATAACTGAGCTCAGCAGCAGCGCACACTAAGGCTATGTGCCCACCATGCAGAAATGCTCAGGATTTTTTCCTGAGCGTTTCTGCATCTCCCTGGCAGAAAAAACGCATGCGGATTGTACATGCAGATTGTACATGTGGATTGTACATGCGGATTGTAGATGCGGATTGTAGATGCGGATTGTACATGCGGATTGTACATGCGGATTGTGCATGCGGATTGTACATGCGGATTGTACATGCGGATTGTACATGCGGATTGTGCATGCGGATTGTGCATGCGGATTGTACATGCGGATTGTGCATGCGGATTGTGCATGCGGATTGTATATGTGGATTGTGCATGCGTATTATGCATGCGGATTGTACATGTGGGGATTGTACATGCGGATTATGCATGCGGCTTATGCATGCGGATTATGCATTCAGATTGTACATGTGGATTGTGCATGCGGATTGTGCATGCGGAGTATGCATGCGGATTGCACATGCGGATTGTACATGCGGATTGTGCATGCGTTTTCCTGCCAGGGACATGCGGATGTGAAGCGTTCTTCACTTGCATTTCCGCATGTGGGTTGACAAGCGATTTTAGCATCACTTGGAAACTGCTTGTCAACTTGGTCACACTATATAAATCCATGCAAAAGGTATGGACTTATATACTGTGACCTTTAACCCCTTAATAACATCTGACGTACTAATACGCGTCTGTGCCCTGGGACTTAAGAGCCAGACCCGTATTAGTACGTCATGGCGATCGTGAGCGCACACAGGCTGTGCGGGCGCGATCGCCGCCGGATGTCAGCTGATTGTCACAGCTGACACCCGGTACTATGTGCAGGGAGCGGTCCTGCACCGCTCCCAGCACATTAACCCCCGCGATGCTGCGATCGAAGTCGATCGCGGCATTGCGGGGGCAAGGGGAGGTGATCGCCGATATTCACCTCCTCTTACGGGTTGCAGCGCAGTCTGCAAAGGCTTCCCGGGTGTTGCCATGACGACCCGATGTCGTCATGACAACATCCGGGTCACCAGAGAGCAGGAAGATTGCTTGGGCATGCGCAGTGCATCTCCAAGCAATCTTCACACTGTGCACTTCTGACAGCCTTCATGGCATAGGGATGGTGCTTCATTCCTGTGCCATGCAGGCGATCAGAAAAAAAAAAGTGAAAGTCCCAGAGTGGGACAAAGTAATAAAGTGTATAAACTGTGTGAAAGTGGAAAAAAAAAAAAAAAAATGTGCAAAAATATGATAAAAAAATAAAAAAAATAATACACCAAAAATAAAAATATAATGTACCCATCAATAAATATTATTATAAAAAAAATAAAAAAAAAACAATAAAAGTACACATATTTGGTATCGCCGCGTCCGGAACAACCTGACCTATAAAACTGTCCCACTAGTTAACCCCTTCAGTGAACACGGTAAAAAAAAAAAAAAACGAAGCAAAAAACAATGCTTTATCACCATACCGCCAAACAAAAAGTGGAATAACACGCGATCAAAAAGACGCATATAAATAAAAATGATACCGCTGAAAACGTCATCTCGTCCCGCAAAAAACAAGCCGCCATACAGCTCCATCAGCGGAAAAATAAAAAAGTTATAGCTCTCAGAACAAAGCGATACAAAAAAATATTTTTTTCTATAAAATAGCTTGTATTGTGTATTAGCGCCAAAACATAGAAAAATGATACAAATGTGGTACCGCTGTAAACGTACTGACCCGAAGAATAAAGCTACCTTATCAATTTTACAACACGTGGAACAGAATAAAAAAAAAAAAAACAATTCCTGAATTGTTGGTTTTTGTTTATTCTGCCTCCCAAAAATCGGAATAGAAAGCGATCAAAAAATGTCACGTGCCTGAAATTGGCACCAATAACAACTTCAAGTCATCCCGCAAAAAACGAGCCGTCACATGACTGTCTGCCAAAATCTGGAAAAATTATAGCTCTCAAAATATGGCGATGCAAAAACTAGATTTTACAAAAAATGCGTCTTTTAGTGTGTGACAGCTGTCAGTCATAAAAACCCCATATGATTCTGGCATTGCTGTAATCACACCGACCCGAAGAATAAAGTCGTCTAATCACTTATACTGCACAAGGAATGGCATCAAAAATAAACTCTTGGGTTAGGATTGGGCTAGGTTTGGGGCTAGGGTTGTGCTGGGGCTAGGGTTGTGCTAGGGCTAGGGTTGTGCTAGGGTTAGGGCTGGGGTTGGGATTTTTTTCAAAAGTAAGAAAAAAAGATGACAATATGGCGACTAGTGTTGAGAGCAAGTGCTCGCTACTTGAGTTTGCATCGGGTGCTCTGGTATGCATTGAGTATCATGGGTATTTGAGTGACATGCTCGAGTCTCTGCCCCATATGCTTCGCGGCCAAAAAACTTTACGGGGATTGCCTGCCATGCACGAGCGATCCCCGCATGTTTTTTTTTGGGTGTCTAATAGCCGTGAAACATGCGGAGCAGGGACTCGAGCATGTCACTCGAGCACACGCTGTACATGGTGCATACCTGAGTACCCGATGCAAACTCAAGTAGCGAGCACTTGCGCTCAAGAATAATGACAACTTATTCAATATGATGACCTAATGTAAACAAATTCTGTGCCGTACCTCTGGGTTCAAAATATTCACTATACACCTTAATAAAATCCTTGAGGGGTATAGTTTCCAAAATGGGGACACTTGTGGGGGAGCTCCACTGTTTAGGCACATCACGGGCTCTCCAAACGCGACATGGTGTCCGCTAACATATTGAATGGAAAATCGGCTCAAATTGTTAGCGGACGCCATGTTGCGTTTGGAGAGCCCCTGTGTGCCCAAACATTGGAGCTCCCCCACAAGTGACCCCATTTTGGAAACTAGACCCCCCAAGGCACCTATCTAGATGCATAGTGAGCACTTGGAACCCCCAGGTGCTTCACAAATTGATTAATAAAAATGAAAAAGTGTTTTTTTTTTCACTTTTTCATTTTTACGAATCAATTTGTGAAGCACCTGGGGGTTCCAAGTGCTCACTATTCATCTAGAAAGGTGCCTTGGGGGGTCTAGTTTCCAAAATGGGGTCACTTGTGGGGGAGCTCCAAAGTTTGGGCACAGAGGGGCTCTCCAAACGCAATGTGGTGTCCGCTAACAATTTGAGCCGATTTTCCATTCAATTTGTTAGCGGATACCATGTTGCATTTAGAGAGTCCCTGTGTGCCCAAACATTGGAGCTCCCCTACAAGTGACCCCATTTTGGAAACTAGACCCCCCAAGGCACCTATCTAGATGCATTGTGAGCACTTGGAACCCCTAGGTGCTTCACAAATTGATTCGTAAAAATGAAAAAGTGTTTTTTTTTTCACTTTTTCATTTTTACGAATCAATTTGTGAAGCACCTGGGGGTTCCAAGTGCTCACTATGCATCTAGAAAGGTGCCTTGGGGGGTCTAGTTTCCAAAATGGGGTCACTTGTGGAGGAGCTCCAAAGTTTGAGCACAGAGGGGCTCTCCAAACGCAATGTGGTGTCCGCTAACAATTTGAGCCGATTTTCCATTCAATTTGTTAGCGGATACCATGTTGCATTTAGAGAGTCCCTGTGTGCCCAAACATTGGAGCTCCCCTACAAGTGACCCCATTTTGGAAACTAGACCCCCCAAGGCACCTATCTAGATGCATTGTGAGCACTTGGAACCCCTAGGTGCTTCACAAATTGATTCGTAAAAATGAAAAAGTGTTTTTTTTTTCACTTTTTCATTTTTACGAATCAATTTGTGAAGCACCTGGGGGTTCCAAGTGCTCACTATGCATCTAGAAAGGTGCCTTGGGGGGTCTAGTTTCCAAAATGGGGTCACTTGTGGGGGAGCTCCAAAGTTTGGGCACAGAGGGGCTCTCCAAACGCAATGTGGTGTCCGCTAACAATTTGCGCCCATTTTCCATTCAATTTGTTAGCGGATACCATGTTGCATTTAGAGAGTCCCTGTGTGGCCAAACATTGGAGCTCCCCCACAAGTGACCCCATTTTGGAAACTAGACCCCCCAAGGCACTATCTAGATGCATAGTGAGCACTTGGAACCCCTAGGTGCTTCACAAATTGATTCGTAAAAATTAAAAAGTGTTTTTTTTTTCACTTTTTCATTTTTACGAATCAATTTGTGAAGCACCTGGGGGTTCCAAGTGCTCACTATGCATCTAGAAAGGTGCCTTGGGGGGTCTAGTTTCCAAAATGGGGTCACTTGTGGGGGAGCTCCAAAGTTTGGGCACAGAGGGGCTCTCCAAACGCAATGTGGTGTCCGCTAACAATTTGAGCCGATTTTCCATTCAATTTGTTAGCGGATACCATGTTGCATTTAGAGAGTCCCTGTGTGCCCAAACATTGGAGCTCCCCCACAAGTGACCCCATTTTGGAAACTAGACCCCCCAAGGCACCTATCTAGATGCATAGTGAGCACTTGGAACCCCTAGGTGCTTCACAAATTGATTCGTAAAAATGAAAAAGTGTTTTTTTTTTCACTTTTTCATTTTTACGAATCAATTTGTGAAGCACCTGGGGGTTCCAAGTGCTCACTATGCATCTAGAAAGGTGCCTTGGGGGGTCTAGTTTCCAAAATGGGGTCACTTGTGGGGGAGCTCCAAAGTTTGGGCACAGAGGGGCTCTCCAAACGCAATGTGGTGTCCGCTAACAATTTGAGCCCATTTTCCATTCAATTTGTTAGCGGATACCATGTTGCATTTAGAGAGTCCCTGTGTGCCCAAACATTGGAGCTCCCCCACAAGTGACCCCATTTTGGAAACTAGACCCCCCAAGGCACCTATCTAGATGCATAGTGAGCACTTGGAACCCCCAGCTGCTTCACAAATTGATTCGTAAAAATGAAAAAGTGTTTTTTTTTTCACTTTTTCATTTTTACGAATCAATTTGTGAAGCACCTGGGGGTTCCAAGTGCTCACTATGCATCTAGAAAGGTGCCTTGGGGGGTCTAGTTTCCAAAATGGGGTCACTTGTGGGGGAGCTCCAAAGTTTGGGCACACAGGGGCTCTCCAAACACAACATGGCGTCCGCTAATTATTCAAGCAAATTTTACAATCAAAAAGTCAAATGGCGCTCCTTCCCTTCCGAGCCCTGCCGTGCGCCCAAACAGTGTTTTTTCCCCAAATATTGGGTATCTGCGTGCCCAGGGGAAATTGCACAACAAATTTTGGGGTCCATTTTTTCCTGTTACCCCTGTGAAAATAAAAAAAATTGGGTCTAAAGTAACATTTTTGTGAAAAAAGTTAAATGTTCATTTTTTTCTTCCACATTCAAAAAATTCCTGTGAAGCACCTGAAGGGTTAATAAAGTTCTTGAATGTGGTTTTGAGCACCTTGAGGGGTGCAGTTTTTAGAATGGTGTCACTTTTGGGTATTTTCTGTCAAAAAGACCTCTCCAAGTGACTTCAAATGTGATGTGGTCCCTAAAAAAATGGTTTTGTAAATTTTGTTGGAAAAATGAGAAATCGCTGGTCAACTTTTAATCCTTATAGCTCCCTAACAAAAAAAAATTTTGGTTCCAAAATTGTGCTGATGTAAAGTAGACATGTGGGAAATGTTATTCATTAACTATTTTGTGTGACATATCGCTCTGATTTCAGGGCTTAAAAATTCAAATTTTGAAAATTGCAAAATTTTCAAAATTTTCGCCAAATTTCCGTTTTTTTCACAAATAAACGCAAGTGATATCGAAGAAATGTTTCCACAATCATGAAGTACAATATGTCATGAAAAAACATTCTCAGAATCAGGGGGATTCGTTGAAGCGTTCCAGAGTAATTACCTCATAAAGTGACAGTGGTCAGAATTGTAAAAATTGGCCCGGTCATTAACGTGCAAACCACCCGCGGGGCTTAAGGGGTTAAAGAATGGTAAAAAATAAATCTATACTTACCTTCCGATGGCCCCCGGAGTCTTTATTCGCTCCGTTCTGGCTGCTAGCAGTTCGCGGTGCACTGCACTGAAGGACCTTGAAGGACCTGCCGTCACATGACTATGGCAGGAAAACGCATGCACAATCCGCATGCATAATCCGCATGCACAATCCGCATGCACAATCCGCATGCACAATCCGCATGCACGAGGGTCAGTCAATAAGTAATGCCTCCTATTTTTTTTCTCCTTAAATAAGGTAGTTATGTTAAATATTCGAATTTGGCACAATTCCTCAAACCTTCTTCTCCAATCCACAGCAATTGCAACTTCCTGCACCAACAGGTGGCAGGACTGTATCTGTTTGCAAAATGGCTGACAACGATGTTCGTATTAGACAACGTTCTGTGATTGAATTCTTGCAGAAGGTGAAACAACCATTCGAATTCATGAGAAACTGAAAAATGTGTCCGGTGATGCAACAGTGGATGTCAGTACTGTTAGACGATGGGTTCGTCGCTGTAACACAGCTGAAGGGCCGTCACCATTGGCTGACAAAATGTGGAGTGGCAGGCCAGTAACCGCAGTGACTCCAAGCAACATTCAGCGAGTCGATGACATCATTGGTGGTGACCGCCGGGGTGACTGCAGGTGAATTGTGTGGCATTATCTGCCTCAGTAAAGGCAGTGTGATGAAAATTATTGGACAACTGGGATACAGAAAAGTTTGTGCACGGTGGGTCCCAAGAATGCTTTTTACCATGCTGGAATACATTCCCTTGTTAAACGGTGGACCAAGACTGCGGAAATGGATGGAGATTATATTGAAAATGAAAAATTAGTCGTTAATGTTGTGGTTTTCAACCTATGTAATTGCATTTGAATTTCTTGCCAATTAAAAGGAGAAAAAAATAGGAGGCATTACTTATTGACTGACCCTCGTACAATCCACATACGTTTTTTCTGCCAGGGAGATGCAGAAACGCTCAGGAAAAATCCGGAGCATTTCTGCATTGTGGGCACATAGCCTTATAGTCTCCAGAATACACAGATGTCGTGTAAGAGGAAAGGTGAACGGGAACGTTCTCATTCTCTGACTGGCAGCAGAGGTTTGGAAATGGTGAGAAATCGAAAAGTGATGAACAGAATGTAGAAAGTGGCAGAAATGTAGTATCGTGTGAAAATATCACATTCCTTGAAATTTGGAGTAAAAAGAAAATTTGGGTCATCGCCCGTTTTGCCTGCCTTTCCCTCTGCCGTTGGTGGTAATTACTCGATACAGCCACCTTTCCCTCTCTTCCGTCGGGGAGGGTCGTTGCCCGGCACGGCCGCCTTTCCCTCTCTTCCGTTGGGGGGATCGTAGCCCGTCGGGGGGTCGTTGCCCGGCACGGCCGCCTTTCCCTCTCTTCCGTCGGGGGGGTCAACACCCGGTATGGCTGCCTCTCCCTCTCCTGTTGGAGGGTCACCCAACTTTGCCAGACCCCAGATTGGCCTAATTATGTAGTGGTCTTACCATGTGAGATGAGATGATGTGACCATAGATGGGTAGGTAAGTTCTGTATTAAACATGAATTTTGAGCTTTTTTTCTGCCACTTTTTATTATAAACAATTTTTTATTCCGTTTTTTAAAGTCCTATAGAGAAGCCGAAGTAAAAAACAGTCATTAAAAGGGTTAAGTGCGCAGAACATCTTTTTTTTTTTCTTAAAGGAAGACTCTTAAGGAAACAAGGACTTTTTTTCCTGAAGCTTCTTTTTTTAGCATTATTTTTATATAATTTCCTCTTTGCTTTTTTGAGGGTTTTTTTTTTCTTTTTGGTGATTTTTTTTTCAGTGTTTTTCCAGCTTTTTTGTTTCCACCTTTTGAGAATCCCCAGCTGCTTTATAAGAAAGTGCAACGATCCTCACAAGCAGCAGAAGCATCAGTGCTTCAACTCGCAGGTCTGCGGCAAAACAGCTGGTGTTAGGCCCAATGGTCATTGGAGAGAGGAACAGCCCCCGCTCTGGGGTCTCTGTAACATTAATGTGGGGGCGCTAGGATTCAAGGACCTAAATTTAAAGAGGGCAGGAAACGTTCCTGTAGCTCCTCGGATCTGAGCGGCCATGTTCCCTATTGTGTCCTCTCTGGTGCTCGGCCCGACTGCTCCTCTGCATCTTTATACAGAAAAACATCACAGAAAAGAACAGCATCACTCAGCACCACAAAATACTGATGGAGAACCACTCACTATCATACCATCAGCTCACCGTCATACCATCAGCTCACCGTCCCATCGTCCACTCACACTCCCTGTCTCAACTCACACTACCGCCATCCGCTCACGCTCCTACCCCACCCTCCCGGCATTCGTTCACACTCCCACACCGCCCACCCTCCAGCCATCTGCTCACACTCCCGTCATCCCTTCACTGTCCCGCCATCCGCTCACCGTCCCGCCGTCCGCTCACCGTCTCGTCGTCCACTCACTGCCCCGCCGTCCGCTCACCGTCCCGCCATCCACTAACACTCCCACCACGCCCACCCTCCCGCTCACACTCCCGTCATCCACTCACCGCCCCGCCATCCGCTCACATTCCCACCTTGCCCACCCTCCTGCCATCCGCTCACACTCCCATCTTCCGCTCACCATCCCATCTTCCGCTCACTGCCCCACCATCCGCTCACCGTCCCTCCATTCGCTCACCGTCCCACCGTCCGCTCACCGCCCCGCCGTCCGCTCACCGTCCCGCCGTCTGCTCACAATCCCACTATGCCCACCCTCCCGCTCACACTCCCGTCATCCGCTCACCGTCACGCCATCCGCTCACACTCCCACCTTGCCCACCCTCCTGCCATCCGCTCACACTCCCGTCTTCCTCTCACCGTCCTGTCTTCCGCTCACTGCCCCACCATCCGCTCACTGTCCCTCCATTCGCTCACCGTCCCGCCATCTGTTCACCGTTCCGCCGTCCGCTCACCGCCCCGCCATCCGCTCACCGTCGCGCTGTCCGCTCACCATCCCGCCGTCTGCTCACACTCCCACCACGCCCACCCTCCTGCCATCTGCTCACACTCCCGTCTTCCGCTCACCGCCCCACCATCTGCTCATCGTCCCTCCATTCGCTCACCATCCCATCATCCGCTCACCGTCCCGCTGTCCACTCTCCGCCCCGCCATCCGCTCACCGTCCCGCCATCCGTACACCGTCCCGCCGTCCGCTCACCGTCCCGCCGTCCGCTCACCGTCCCGTCATCCGCTCACCACCCCGCCATCCTCTTGTGTATGTTCTTCTGTGCAGGATGTGGCGGCCCCGCAGTGTTGGGGGGGTTTGTCTTTGTGATGTCACATAGCGCTGGGTAGCCGCCTGATCTAACAGTGTTGATGTCACTAACAGGCTGTGAGCCAGCATGGTGCACGACACTGTGTGACCGGTGCCTTATGCATGTGCGTCTATAATACTATGGGAGAGTGAGTGGATGATGGGAGTTATCCTCCTGCGCTACATCTCGGGGTCCTGCAGGGTGACCGAGCTCCTAGTTGCTTCTTTTTTTCTGCAGTTTTTGGCACCACAACCCGTCATCTGCTCTGATTATTGCTGGATCTTTTTGTTTTCCCTTTTCTTGATGAGTTTGTTCTGCAGATTTGAACCTTTTCACCATGAGAAGCGAAGCGCTGCTACCTCCAGATATAAGGTTAATCTGCAGGTGTGCAACGTGAGACGTGTCTGGATGCCACAGCGGCTGCAGGGAGAAAGTGAGAATGCATTCTCCCTGCAGCTGATCTCTGCCAGTCACCAATCACTATACAGGCAGCTGTAATCACTGCCCGGCAGATTGACTGACAGTCTGCACTGCACACACACGCTGCAGAACAGGCTGTACACACGCTACACACACGCGCTACACACACTCTGCACACATGCGTTACACACACGCTACACTCACGCTGCACACATGTACTACACACACTCACGCTACACACACTCTGCACACACGCGCTGCACACACGCGCTGCACACATGCGCTACGCACACTGCACACACGTGGTGCACACGCGCTTAACACACACTCTGCACACACATACTACAGACACTCTACACACACTTTGCACACACGCACTGCACACACGCTACACACACTCTGCACACACGCTACACACATACACGTGCTACACTCACGCTATACACGTGCTACACTCACGCTACACACACTCTCCACACACACACTCTGCACACACTCTTATACACACGCTGCAGAGCAGGCTTTCAATCAAAGTACAGAGGAGTAGTGTTGAGCCACCCCCGTAGTGTTCGAGTTCGGTTCGTCGAACACCCGTGTGTTCGTCGAACTGTTCGTCGAACACCTTCAAACACTGTTAAAACCAATGGCAGGCAAACAATAACACATAGAAACACATAGAAAACACCTTCAAAGGTGTCCAAAAGCTGACAAACTGCTCAGAAGACATAACTAACACATGGAAAAGTGACAAGTACATATAGTCATGCGAAAAGAAAAGAGGTGGAGGAGTAAAAGGAGGGGGAGACACAGATATAGGCATGTCATGCCCTTCTAAAATCCAAAAAGTGAGAAGCCGACACGGCCAGTCCGTTCCTGCCCGTGCGACCTCCGTGTAGCGGGGTTTGTGCCAGAGCCGCGGTGGACCCTGACGGCCAGCCCCCCTCTCCAAATACTGGTGCCTGTCTGCTGGTGGGTCGAGCAAGCCCCCCTGCGGTGGAGGCAGCTCTAATCTTTTTAATTTAAATTGTCTCTCTAATTTGAATGAATACACTTTAAATCCTTTTACAAGGATCTATTGGAGGGCAAGTCTCATGCCAGCAGCCGCGGTAATTTCAGCTCCAATTGCGTCCACTAAAGCTGCTGCAGTTAAAAAGCTTTTATAAGGATCGAGCTTGGCGGTCCACCGCAGGCGTCCTACCGCCAGTCCCAGCCCCTATGCCTTGGGGTGCCTCCTGATGCTCTTCACTGAGTATCCCGGGGGCCCGAACCATTTCCTTTGAAAAAATTAAGTGTCCAAACTACAGGTGGTGTAGCTTGCTTAACAGCTGGGATAATCCGCTGACTAGCAGACACTGCTACTAGGCACAAAGTATTTCCTGGGCTAGATGCAGTTAAAAATTTGTAATTAGATACTCTCGTTGGATGCTGAGAAAGCATTCCATAGAGTCTCCTGGCACGCCATTTATTATTCTCTTAAAAAGCTTGGGGTAGGGGTCTAAGGGACCCTTATATAGCCAAAATCACGGCCCTTTATCGCAATACGTCACCTAGGCTGAAGATAAATGGAACATTTTCATCACGTTTCATAATCACCAATGGGACAAGGCAGGGATGTCCTCTGTCCCCTCTCTTATACATCCTAGTGACGGAGCACCTGCTCTCATCAATTCGCCATAACCCCAATATTAGGTGGATTGAGGTGGGAGGCACTGAGTACAAGTGCTCTGCATTTGCTGATGATGTCCTAGTATATATCACTCAATCACATATATCCAACCCTGCTGTTATGGCTGAAATAGATCACTTTGTTACATGGTCAAATTTTAAAATCAATGCAGCGAAGTCTGAGGCCCTCGATGTCTCCTTCCCCAAATCCATACAGGATTCCATCCAGTCCAACTTTCCCTTTGCCTGGCCCTCACAGGGTATCAAATACTTAGGAATTCGTATTCATAGAGACCTCTCCCGTCTATGTTATCTTAATTTTGGGCCCTTTATTGAACAACTCCATACAGACCACGGTTGGCAAGTTAGAACTGTAAGATTCACTACGTGAGCCACTGGTGTTTTGTGGAAAAGCACATGTACACTGTGTTCCAAATTATTATGCAAAAAGTGTTTAGGAGTGATAAGGTAAGAATTTTTTTGTTTGTCAGTTAAACTCATTGATGGTGATGTGTGTCAGGGCTCTTTATATCACTGTAAGCAATTGCAGACACCTGTGCTAATTAGTTTGAAAGGTGTGTCCAATGAAAGGCAAGACTACTTAAGAAAGCTGTCCCACATTATTAAGCAGCCTACATTTTCTGCCAAAATGGGAAAGAAAAAGGATGTGTCGGCTGCTGAGAAGCAACAAATTGTGGAGTGTTTAGGTCAAGGCATGACTACAATCAACATTGCCAAGACACTTCATCCTGATCATCGCACAATCAAGAAGTATGTAGCTGATTCACAATACACACGTGTGCGTGCTGATAAGGGAAAATTGAGGACTCTTTCCTACAGGCAATTACGTCAGGTTAAAAGAGCAGCGGCAAAAAAGCCTTGTCATAGCAGCAGACAAGTTTTTGAAGCTGCTGGTGCCTCCAACGTCCCCCGAACAACAAGATGCAGGGTCCTTCAGAGGTTTGCAGCTGTGCGTAAGCCATCCTGTCCATCTACTCTATCCACTGCACACAAGCAGAAACGGCTCCAGTGGGCCACACAATACATGAAGACTGACTTCAAAACTGTTTTGTTCTCCGATGAGTGCCGTGCAATGCTCGATGGTCCAGATGGATGGAGTGGAGGATGGCTGGTTGATGGACACCCCATACGAACACGGCTACAGCGCCAACAAGGAGGAGGTGGAGTAATGTTTTGGGCTGGAATCATGGGGAGAGAGATTGTCGGCCCCTTTAGAATCCCTGAAGCGGTAAAGATGAACTCCATAATGTATGTGGAGTTTCTCAAACAGCACTTCCTGCTGTGGTTCAAGAAGAAGAACCGTGTATTCCGCAGCAAGATCACTTTCATGCATGATATTGCACCGTCTCATGCAGCACATAACACATCTGCATCTCTTGCTGATATGGGCATAAAAGGGGACAAACTTATGGTGTGACCCCCATGCTCCCCTGACCTCAACCCCATTGATAACCTCTGGAGCATCATCAAAAGGAGTGTCTATGATGGCGGGAGGCAGTTCACATCTAAGCAACAGCTCTGGGAGGGTATTCTGTCCTCGTGCAAAACAATTGAAGCAGAAACCATCCAAAACCTGACAAATTCAATGGATGAGAGAGTTCAGAAGCTCCTTTCGAACAAGGGGTCCTATGTGCAAATGTAACATCACCTAGAATAAAGTTTTGAGTTGAAAACTGTTTGATTTCAGTTTCTAATAACCTGCTAATGCTTATAATTTCAAAAATGAATTTTTTTTTGTTCTTTATTAAAATGAAAAGGTTGATCGAAGAGTGTGGGGGATCTAAGAGTGTGGCAACCCAGTAGTCCGGATTATTTTGAATTCTGACAATCTGAGGGTCATGTTGCAGGTAGTGCAGCAACAAGGCACTCATGTGTCTTGCGCATCTTGGAGCCCCAAAATTATTTTTCCAGGCTAGATGCAGCTAAAAATTATTATTAATTTGAAAGCTGGTGGAGCTTAGTATAGATGGCCTAATAGAATCATTACTGCAAACTGCTACAAGGCCCAAATTATTTTCCAGCCAAGATACAGATAAACATGATTAGTAATTTTAAATCTGGTGGAGCTTAGTATAGATGGCCTAATAGAATCATTACTGCAAACTGCTACAAGGCCCAAATTATTTTCCAGCCAAGATACAGATAAACATGATTAGTAATTTTAAATCTGGTGTTTAGTATAGATGGCCTAATAGAATCAGTACTGCACACTGCTACAAGGCCCAAATTATTTTCCAGCCAAGATACAGATAAACATGATTAGTAATTTGAAAGCTTAAAACGGTTGGTGAGGTGATTTTAACAAATCATCAAGCTTCTATTCTCCCCAGGATGACACAGGGGTAGAAAAGTCCTTTCGGATCCATGATTTGTTCATCTTTATGAACGTGAGTCTGTCTACATTCTCAGTGGAGAGCCGCGTGCGCTTATCTGTCAGCACACCACCAGCAGCGCTGAACACACGTTCGGACAGAATGCTGGCTGCAGGGCATGACAAGATCTCCAAGGCGTAAGTGGCGAGCTCCGGCCATTTATCCAGATTGGAAGCCCAAAAAGAGCAAGGGTCCAGTGACATAGTCATGGCTTCAATGTTTACTTGGAGATACTCCTGTACCATCGTCTCTAGGCGTTAACTATGTGTCAGACTTCTTGTCTCCTGTGGCCTTGCAAAGGATGAGCTAAAAAAGTGGTGAAATGATTCCGCAAAATTGATGTTACCAGCAGATACTTTGTTTCTGTTACGTTTTGAGTGCTGAACACTCGACGGTCCCACGGTTGGCAAGTTGGAACTGTGAGATTCACTACGTGCACCACTGGTGTTTTGTGGAAAAGCACATGTAAGATTCTGCAACAGTCTCTGCTGATACTCCTGCATGCGTGCATCCCTTTCTATGGCAGGAATAATTTCTGCAAATTTACTTTTGTACCGGGGATCTAACAGTGTGGCAAACCAGTAGTCAGGATTATTTCTAATTCTCCCAATTCGAGGGTCATGTTGCAGGTAGTGCAGCAAGAAGGCACTCATGTGTGTTGCGCATCCAGGAGCACCAAGTCCCTGTTGTGTTGGTGGCGAGGTAACAATCATGCTTCCTTCCTCTGTCCTCTCCCCCCAACCTCGCACAACAGAAATGTGATCAAGGTCTCCCTCATCTGATGAGTCTTCCATCAGTTCGTCCTCCACTTCATCCTGGGCTCCTGCACCTTCCTCACTAGTTTGGCTGTTACCATGCGCCCTGGTAAAACCATCTCCCCCACCCTCACATGCCTGCCGCCTTGGTGCTGCCGACCGTCTGGATCTTGCAGATGTTAGCCCTTCCGCATACAACTCCTCCTCCTCTAGTTCCTCCACCTCCTCTTGTGTCACCACCTGACTCCGAATTCTGTTTAACATGTGCTCCAGCATGTAAATCACCGGAATAGTCATGCTGATAATGCCATCGTCAGCACTAAACATCTTCGTCGCCATTTCAAAACTGTGCAGAAGGGTGCATAGGTCCCTGATCTGAGACCACTCCTCCAGCGTGATTTGCCCCACCTCTGGATCTCGTTGGCCCAGGCTATACGTCAGAACGTATTGCACCAGGGCTTGTCGGTGCTGCCACAGTCGCTGCAACATGAGCAGAGTTGAATTCCATCGGGTAGGCACATCGCATTTTAGCCGGTGAAGAGGCAGGCCCAACGACTTCTGTAGAGATGTAAGTCGCTGAGCTGCGGGATGCGAACGGCGGAAGTGAGCACACAGCAACCGTGCCCTCTGCAGAAGGCCATCTAGTCCGGGATAGTGGGCTAAAAATTGCTGGACAACCAGGTTCAACACATGAGCCATACAAGGCACGTGTGTGACATTGCCCCGGCGAAGAGCCGCACCCAGGTTTGCAGCATTGTCGCACATGGACTTCCCTGGTTTCAGGTCCAGTGGAGACAACCATTCATGAAACTGGTTCTCCAGAGCTGACCACAACTCCTCAGCTGTGTGACTCACATTTCCCAGACATTTCAAAGTAAAAACCGCTTGATGACGTTGAGCCCTGCTGCCAGCATAGTAAGGAGGTGTGCAGGATCCCTTCTGCGCAGTTAGAAAGCTTGTGGCATGACCAGACAGGCTTTGGGTGCAGGTGGAGGACCGAGAGGAGGTTGAGGAGGCAGAAGCAGTGGAGGAACTTCGAGATAAAGAGGATTGACGCACAACTCGTGGGGATGGTGAGACTTGGACAGCAGCCCCTTGTCCTACTGTCACAATAGTTACCCAGTGCCCAGTCAGCGACATGTAACGCCACTGTCCATGCCTACTCGTCCACGTGTCTGTGGTGAAATGCACCCTGTGACACACAGAGTTTCTCAAAGAAGCGGTGATGTTGTGTGCGACATGCTGGTGGAGCGCAGGCACACCTTTCTTTGAGAAGTAGTGCCGACTGGGCATCTGGTACTGGGGCACTGCGACGGACATAAGGTCTCGAAAATCCTCTGTGTCCACCAGGCGGAAAGGCAGCATTTCTGTAGCCAAGAGCTTGCAGATGGTGAAATTCAACCTCTTAGCTTTCTCATGGCTAGGAGGAAATGGTCTTTTACTTGTCCACATCTGAGGGACCGAGGGCTGGCTGCTGTGCTTCGACGGGGTTGAGAAGGGTGTCCCCGGCAAACTGCTGGTCTGTGAGGAAGATGCAGGCAGACATGTTAGGTTGCCTTGATCCAAAGGTGGTGCTATCGATGTCGGACAGCGTTGAACACCAGCTGGTGTTTCCACCTCCAAAGAAAATGATGAATTGCCAATCACGCTGGGTGTTGCGGATAAAGAGGTGGCACGTCTGCGTCCCAAAAGAGGTGTGACTGCTGTCCCACCAGTCACAGAGGATGAAGAGGCCGCGGATGCACAAGATGTGGCAGACGGTGGTTGGCCCGGCCAGCTAGGCCGCATTGTAGCACAGTGAGCTTCCCACTGCAACTTATGCTTCATATCCATGTGCCGGTTCTACATTATGGTCAGAACCTTCTGCGTCTGGTCCTGGATCTGACTCATAAAGATTCTGGGCATCAGTGCAGATCATTTCCTCGTCTGGATTCACAGAAGCTCTGGAGCCGACCTCTGATTCCCAGGCTATAGTATGAGTAAACAGCTCTGCAGACTCAACCATCTGTTCTACCCAATACTCAGACGGGCAGCTGGAGACTTGGGAGCCCACTTAAAGGAGCACTTGTTATCCGTTGAAGCACCTGCTGTTTTTGTGCCTCATCTGGAATTTGTAGCGATTGGCGTGGCCGTAAGAAAGGGATCTTATCACATTGTCCGCTAAAAGAAGTAGACATCTTAGTTTGGCTGGAAGATGGTCTTTCTTCTGCAGATGTTACTGTTGCTTTAACACCTACCCCACGGACACAACCTTTTTTTCCCTTCCCAACATGCCTATTCCCCTTTCCACCAGCAGCAGGCCTTTTTCCACTCATTTTGGTGGTTAACTAATTCACAACTCTGGAGTTGTTTGCACAAAAAACAATGGATGGGAACCGAGCAGAGCTGAGTGGCCAAACTGTGGTATTAGCCCAAAAGTATTGGCTGGGTTAGATGCAGATAAAAATTATTTTGAATTTGCAACCTGGTGGAGGTCAGTATAGATGGACTAATAGAACAAGTCCCACACACTGCTACAAGCCCAAGCCCAAATATTTTTTCAGAGCTAGATGCAGATAAAAATTATTTTGAATTTGCAACCTGGTGGAGGTTAGTATAGATGGACTAATAGAACAAGTCCCACACACTGCTACAAGCCCAAATATTTTTTCAGAGCTAGATGCAGATAAAAATTATTTTGAATTTGCAACCTGGTGGAGGTTAGTATAGATGGACTAATAGAACAAGTCCCACACACTGCTACAAGCCCAAGCCCAAATATTTTTTCAGAGCTAGATGCAGATAAAAATTATTTTGAATTTGCAACCTGGTGGAGGTTAGTATAGATGGACTAATAGAACAAGTCCCACATACTGCTACAAGCCCAAGCCCAAATATTTTTTCAGAGCTAGATGCAGATAAAAATTATTTTGAATTTGCTACCTGGTGGAGGTTAGTATAGATGGACTAATAGAACAAGTCCCACACACTGCTACAAGCCCAAGCCCAAATATTTTTTCAGAGCTAGATGCAGATAAAATTATTTTGAATTTGCAATCTGGTGGAGGTTAGTATAGATCGACTAATAGAACAAGTCCCACACACTGCTACAAGCCCAAATATTTTTTCAGAGCTAGATGCAGATAACAATTATTTTGAATTTGCAACCTAGTGGAGGTTAATATAGATGGACTAATAGAACAAGTCCCACACACTACTAAAAGCCCAAATATTTTTTCAGAGCTAGATGCAGATAAAAATTATTTTGAATTTGCAACCTGGTGGAGGTTAGTATAGATGGACTAATAGGATGATGCTATGCCCAAAAGGTTTTACTTCACTAGGTGCAGTAAAAAAAATGTATTCTATACACAAGTGGTGTAGCTTGCAACACAGATAGGCTACTCCACTGACTAATACACACTGCAAGAGGCCAAAAAGGATTTGCTTTGCTAGATTTAGTCAAATGCTGTGAAAAAACTTGCACAGCACTGGCACAGACCTGCCTGGCAAAAAGTGATAGGAACTTATATAACCTAGCCCTCAAAATGACTGCAATTACAATTAGTCTTTACTCCCAACCTATCTAAGAGCACAGACCGGCCTGATAAAAGTGATAGGAACTGATGTAACCTAGCCCTCAAAAGGACTGCAATTTCAATTAGTCTTTACTCCCAACCTATCTATTTAAGAGCACAGACCTGCCTGATAAAAGTCATAGGAAATGATGTAACCTAGTCCTCAAAAGGACTGCAATCACAACTATTTCCTACTCCCAAGCTATCTGTAGATTTGTGCGAAAATTGGCTTTAAATTAACAAGGTATAGCACACACAGCAACAGCGGTGCCGTCTAACACGCAGCTGCAGCAGTGAGAAAATGGTGGCGACGGGGAAAATGGCTGGGTCTTATAGGGCAAGGACATGTGACATACACTGCCAATGACACATGCCCTTGTTTGTGTGAAAAAAAGCAGTTTGCTCCATGTGTGCGCTGCTGATAGGCTGACAGATTGCACCTCCCCACTGTAAATGCGGGAAAGAGAAAAAAAAATGGAGATCTTCATTATATATGCAGAGATCCATCCCCTGCCCCTCCCCCCGCCCCGCTGTACACTCAAACTGCGTATTAACATTAATTTTCAGCATTACTGAGAAAAAATCCAGTTATGATTTTGGTGCACAAACAGTTATCGAACATAACCTCGAACAGCCAAATTTTTTTCAAATCGTTTGTGTTCGCCGAACGGCTCGAACACCGCCCAAAACAGCTCGAATTTGCGATTGGCGAACAGTTCGAGTCGAACACCGCTCATCTCTAGTTAATACTGGGGTGATCCACATGGATTCTTACAGATGTTTGGAGATTATGTTCGGTGAATATAGTATAGACTTATTTCCAGGATGATTGGGGCTGGATAGATAGTGCGGACCTGAATTGTTTCAGGCAGACCCTTGTAGCAGCGTGATACTATTATGGCTGCTGTGGGAGAGAAGGAGACACATAAGTGCACCTGTTGAAGGTAAGACTTTCTTCATAGACTGTGCCAACACTGATGACCGCACAATAAACTCTAATTGCGGCACCTGATATTGGAAACTTCCCTTACGCTTTATAGCGTCCTTCCGTAGATTTGATCTTCAGGATCGTAACAATTATGAAAACGTAAGAGATCAATGTCAGTGAGAATGTAGAAAGAGTCAAAAGACTGGCAACTATGTAATTCATCATTTCTACTTTATAAGTATCACAGCAAGAGATCTTAAGGAGAGGTGAAAGGTCACAGAAAAATTTGTCAATTTTATGGGATGCACAAAATGATAGCTGAGAAACAAGGGAAACATGTCCTGCTGGATCCAGAAGACCGATGATCCAAGCAGATGTTGCAAGTCCAGTGCAATGTTTGAAACCATAGGCGGATTATAGTGAGGGCAATCTGGGTTACCCCCCGGGCCCGAGGCTCCAAGGAGGCCCATGGTCCGAGAATTTATTGCCCCCATTATAATTCTTATGTATTGTAACTGCCGGTGTCGCAGGTCCTTTATGCTGGGCCCGCGCTGCTGCATTACGTCTGGCAGGACGTACCCAGCATACAGAGCGGGGTCGCTGTGGCTGAAGCCACGCCTACCAAAGAGCTTCTGCTTTAGCTGATGGTGACTCTGCCGGCTCCCGTGCCTGACGACTGGAGACAAGCTGCCGCTCCTGCTCCTCCTGGTCTCCCTCCTCCTTCGCTCCTCCTGTAGCTGCTGCTCGTCTGCCACTATGCAAAGTATGTATAATGTGGGCCATTATAAGTATGTATAATGTGGGCCATTATATGTATGTATAATGTGGGCAGTGGTAGCAAGCAGCAGAGTTCTGTGTAAAAGTGCAGGGGGGGCATTAGTTTCATTTTTAAAATGTGGGGGATGGGAGTATACTGAGACTACTTGGGGTAATGTGCCCCTCCACTTTGGAAATTTTGCTTGCCTTATGCATTTATATGTATGATACAAGCAACATTTCCAAGGCACATAGTGTACAGTGACATTTTCCCAATATAATTTCAGTATACTCCCATCCCTCACATTTTATACACAACAAGAGTACGTGCCCATGATTAGGCTATAGTAGCGCTTTGGACACAGCGTATTTTCGCTCTGTCCAATCACGCAGGTAAATCCGCACATGTTCATTGAACACATGTGGAATTACCGCACCCTATACATTCTATTCTGGAAACTTCTGTTGTGTCTCCGCTGTAGATAATTGACATGCTGTGGCTCGTAAAACCACGCCGCCAGTGAGTTTAAGTGGAGGTCAATAATAGTACAGAGGGCATGGGATTTCTATAAATCCCATCCTCTATGCTTGTAATGTAGCACATGTAACATACCTGGTGGCGGGCTTGCATGGTGCACCATCTCTCACTATGCTAGATCGCAAACTTGATCTTCAGTCCAGTCTGCTAGCCTGGCTTCTATTCATGTTGTCTGTTTGTCTCTGTTCTGACTGCTGAGGGCGGCGGCCCGGTTACTTCCTGTTTCTTGCAGCTGCTGTGGGCACACCCCTAATGCGTCCTCAGCCTATTGCTGTCTGTCACTGGATATTTAAACCAGCTCCACCTGCAAGCTGATGCCTGAGCAACTCTATGATTCAGTGTGCTCCTTGACTCTGAATGTGCCAGGTCATGTTCTGTGTTTTCTTGCCTGTCTGTCTGCCTTCCTGGAGGCTGTATTTCCAGGCCCATCTGAACACGCTCCTAGCCTGTTCGTCCCGCCTTCTAGGGGCCACATACCTAGATCTGTTATCTGTGTTTCCTTGCCTGTCTGTCCGCCTTCCTGGAGGCTGTATTTCCAGGCCAGTCTGAACACGCTCCAAGCCTGTTCGTCCCGCCTTCTAGGGGCCGCATACCCAGACCTGCTCCTGTATCTCGCTGCAGTGTCAGTTCCTGTCTGAACACTCAGTTCCTGTCTGAACACTCTCCTAGCCTGTTTCCTGTTTTTTTCTATGTCCGTACCTTCCCTTTTTCTGCAGAGTCTGAACCTGCACCTAACTCCTACTCGTTGTCGCTTGTTCATTGCAAGTATCTTGTGTGTATCTGGTTCTGCCTTTCCCTTCCAGTCTGTTCCATGTGAACAGAGCCCTGTCCCCTCTGCTCTGCCTTTGCTCACCGCTCCGGCAGTTTATCTCTGCTCTGCCTTTGCTCACCGCTCCGGCGGTTTATCTCTGCTCTGCCCTGCTCACCACTCCGGCGGTTTCTGCCCGCTCTGCCTTGCTCACCGGTCCGGCGGTTTCTCTCTGCTCTGCCTTGCTCACCGCTCCGGTGGTTCCTGCCTGCTCTGCCTTTCTCACCGCTCCGGCAGTTCCTGCCTGCTCTGCCTTGCTCACCGCTCCGGCGGTTCCTGCCTGCTCTGCCTTGCTCACCGCTCCGGCGGTTCGTGCCTGCTCTGCCTTACTCACTGCTCCGGCGGTTCCTGCCCGCTCTGCCTTTGCTCACCGCTCCGGCGGTTTCTGCCTGCTCTGCCTTGCTCACCGTTCCGGTGGTTTCTCTCTGCTCTGCCTTGCTCACTGCTCCGGCGGTTCCTGCCTGCTCTGCCTTGCTTACCGCTCCAGCGGTTCCTGCCTACTCTGCCTTGCTCACCGCTCCGGCGGCTCCTGCCTGCTCTGCCTTGCTCACCGCCCCGGCGGGTCCTGCCTGCTCTGCCTTGCTCACCGCTCCGGCGGTTCCTGTCTGCTCTACCTTGCTCACCGCTCCGGCGGTTTATCCCTGCTCTGCTTGCTCACCGCTCCGGCGGTTTCTCCCTGCTCTGCTTGCTCACCGCTCCGGCGGTACCTCTCTGCTCCGCCTTGCCCACCGCTCCGGCGGTTCCTCTCTGCTCTGCTTGTCTACCGCATCTGCAGTTTTGTTCCTGAATCCCAGTCTGTACTGGACCCTATCCAGCCTGTGCTCCAACCTGCTAGTACCTCTCCGTCTGCACGCCAGTCGTACTTGTCAGTACCCTCCGCTCTGCATACCAGCCGTGCCTGCCAGTATCCTCCTGTCTGCACTCCAGCCGTGACTGCGAGTGCCCACCTATCTGCATGCCAGCCGTGCCTACCAATACCCAGCTGTCTGTGTGCCGGCCTAACCTGCCTGTTCCTGTATTCCCCGGTGTGGGTCAACATTCGTGTCCGGGGTCTGGCCTGGAGTAGCACCTGGTCCCTCTGCTCAGTTCCTCCCTGGTGCACGGCGTCGTTAGCTGTCGTGCGACCTTGGTCGGACCGGGTTGATACTTAGTTGCGCCCCTCCAGGCACTCTCCGGTTCATGGCACAGTGGAATCACTAAATCACGCACACGCCAGTCAGCCCGGGCGTGTGCATAACAGTTTGCTCAGGCCATGGTTCCCATTGAGCCCCACGGCCCTTCGCTCTCAGAGACATTTTGAATCCGTGTCCAGCGAATACGTGCATTAAAAATAAAAAATAAATAAATAAAAAATATAAATAAAAGATATAAAAAAAAATTTCTCTAGCTGTGACCCAGGCGATTTATGCACCAGCCCAAATGGATCTATCAGCACTTGTTCCTGCGGATCCGCTACGGTACTATGGGGATCCTAAACAAAGCCGTGCGTTTGTATGGCAATGCCTGCTGCATTTCAAGTTCTACCCTCTCTATTTTCCTACCGATTAGGCTAAAGTGGCATTCATGATGTCCTACCTAGCGGGTGATGCCTTGAAATGGATCACCCCCTATGGGAAGCATGGGATCCTATCGTCCTTGACCTGCAGGCCTTCATGGTGGCCTTTCTAAGGGTCTTCAATTACCCCAATCCTGAAGCCTCTGCTAAAGCTTCCCTTCCAATATCCCAGAGCAGCCCCGATGGGTAATGTGTGTGGGTAACTCACCAGTACTCCAGCCTGAAGAGACTGCTGCCCACCCAGAATCCACACAGGATGACTACGCTCCACAGAATACTTCTCTTCCCAACCTCAAGAGGCAGTCCAGACAGGCTAGGCGTAGAGGCAAGCCATCACGCCAGGTTCTGTCCTCTCAAAGACCTCCTGTTCCCCAGCCTGTAGAAGCAGCTAACCGCACAGAATCCATGAAAGTTGACCATGTTCGGCAGGCAAAGCAGAGGCCGGAACTCAGTCACGAAATCGGATTGCAGTCCCGCTGCGGTTGTTTGGGACCCCCTGATGGTATTTGTCCAGTGAAGGTTGGAGAATCACAAGACATTAGGCCTGTAGGAGAGGCTGCCCTGGGCGTTAGTGTTTCCTCTCCACAGATGACCAAGACTGTCTCCGTGGCAAGTAAAAGCCTCGAATTAATTGGAAGTTTCGGGCTTAAAGCCTTGAAGAGTCAGTGTCTAATTCCCGTCCGAAAACTCCAGAAGCCGGTTTGGGCATTGTCTGCAGAGGAACGAGCCCTACTCAGAAACAGTCAAAAGATGTCTGTACAAATTAAGCTCCAGATCAGAGCATTACACTTGAAGAAGCTTTCCTTTCAGGTGCTGACTGGTTTACCCACAAGTCGTCCAAAGCTGAGAGATCTAGTGCCCGCTCAGGTCTGGAGACCTTGCATGGTGTATCTTGGGGGACTGTTAAGGTACAAGGGGTGTCCAGTCCCCATATCTTCAGGACAGTCAGCAATGTCTTCTTCTTCTTCACCAGATCTGCTAGTCGCTGACTCGCTGTGCACTGAAGTCTCCAAAGGAAGAGAAGTGGAGGCAATGTCCCCACACAGTCTCGACGATTCTACCAATGATCTGGCTTCAGGTACCGTCCCACCTCACAGATATGTTATCTCTGAAACCAGTTTGAGGATGGTCCCAAAGCATGGACCCTCCATCTTTAATAAATCTGGCCTTGCGTCCATCGAGGCGGTGGATACCCCCAAGTCTCTGCACCCCTCCAACCAGGCGGAGGACCTCCAGTTGCCTCCTGAATCCTCCGGGGTGCTACCTGATAACAAATGGAGAGAGACTTTCCTACACCCTTTACCTGATACCTCGCATTGTGTACGCATAGACATATGCCTTACTGAACGTAGGCAGGAGAAATTGGCTGTATTTAATCGCATGTCTAACTGCACTGCTGCAACAGAGAAGTCAGAGAAGGCAGGAGGAATGGAGCCGGGGTATTGTGAGTCTGTGTGTGTATGTGTGTGTGTGTGTTTGTGTGTGTGTGTGTGCAGGCAGATATCATTGTGTGATGTCTGTTTATATGTATTTTTGTGTTTCAAATGTGTTTATGCATGTATGTATATGTCTGTATATGTTTGTGTGTGTGCGTGACTGCATGCGTGACTGCATGCGTGACTGCGTGCGGCCTCCTGCTGAATATAGTTGGCGCCGTGCGGCCTCCTGCTGTCTCTGGGGGGGGCACCGTGCGGCCTCCCAGTATGTATAGATGGCGCCGTGCGGCCCCCTGCTGTGTATAGATGGCTATGTGCGGCCCCCCGCTGAGTATAGATGGCGCAGTGCAGCCTCCTGCTGTGTATAGATGGCTACGTGCGGCCTCCTGCTGAGTATAGATGGCGCCGTGCGGCCTCCTGCTGTCTCTGGGGGTGGCGCCATTTGGCATCTATACTTAGCAGGAGGCCGCACGTAGCCATCTATACACGTATACTCAGCAGGAGGTCGCACGTAGCCATCTATACGGTGCCATCTATACATAGCAGGAGGCCGCACGTAGCCATCTATACTCAGCAGGAGGCCGCACGTAGCCATCTATACACAGCTGGAGGCCGCACGTAGCCATCTATACACAACGGGAGGCTGCACGTAGCCATCTATACACAGGAGGCCGCACGGCGCCATCTATACACAGCGGGAGACCGCACGGCGCCATCTATACACAGCGGGAGTCTCAGTGCTTTGCAAGAGCAGTCAATAAATTCTGCTTGACTAATTCTGAGCACCATAAAGTCTGGTTCGCTTCTAACCTGCTGTCTTCATTTTCAGCTTGCTGAATTCTAACTCATTTACTGTCATTCGAGACGATGCCTTTGCTGGTCTCTTTCACCTTGAATACCTGTAAGTGCTCCACTTAATGTCATATTTTTGATTGTGTTCTTCTTCATCTTTTGGCATGTGCAATTGTATGAGCAAGTATTCATATGAATTTATGACCTACTTAAACCTTGGAGGACCTTAAATTTTATTCAATCAAATTTTTTTCCAGTTTAAAACTATAGGACATATATGTGCCTTGGTCCTCAAAGGGTTTTTAAAGGGGCTGCAAACATAAATACGAAAAAAATAATTCAATTAGTGCTTTTTGTGTTCATTTAATTTTTATTTGAAGTCCATTTTTTTATATACCTTGAAATTAAGCCCTACCCCATGGAATGAAGCCCTACCCACATGACATCTGAGAGCTACATGGATCCCGCTTGTGAGGTGCCTGTCCGTCACTACTATTCAGTTTTAGGGTCCACTCACTAAGCCATATATTCTCTCATGCAAGAGAATAGGGCCATTTATGCTAATGACACTCGGCTCAAACTCTGTCAGAGCTTCAACTGAGTGTGATCCGATTCTCTCGCAGCACAGATATGGAGAAGATGGAGAACTTAATTTCTCCATCTTCTCCATAGTCTCTGTGAGTGTTCATCAGACTGCACTTGGATGACATTCGAGTGCAGTCCAATGTTTTACGTGCACCCATAGTCTTGTATGGGTGCACATGGTGTGAGCGAGCCCTTAGAGTCAAGGAATATTTACATGCAGATGATGATATTACTCTCCAAGTGTATATTTTTTTAGGCGAGTTCATAGTAAATGCTTTGCCTTTTTGACATGTGATCAACTAAAGAACAAGAAAGATTTAGGACCCCCCCTATAGAGAAACGGAAAATAGGTTGGAGGACTTGCATGTCCTTTTTTATTTATTATGAGAAAATCATAAAAGATCCCGTTTTTTAACCATACTGTGACTTTCTGCTGAGGGAGAGGGAGAGAGCTGCCGTATTCAGAGTCTGTAATAAGACCTGCTGACAAAAGTGTTGAAGATACAGTCTAATGTGAATTAACAATGAAAAAAAGTTAATTTCACAAATGGCTTGTATTTTTTTTTATAAAACTTTTTTGTGTTTACAGCTCCTTTAAAGGGAATCTGTCATCAGGTTTTTGCCACATAATCTGAAAACAGCATAATGTAGGGTTAGAGGCACTGATTCCAGTAATGTGTCACTTACTGGGCTGCTTAGTGTTGTTTTGATAAAATCATTGATTTGTGAGAAGGTAATTATCACTAGATGACTAGTAAATCTGCTGCCAGGTAGTCAAGCATATTAATGAGTTCTGTAGGACCCCACCCCCATCACTGATCAGTAGATTTCTGTGTACACTGAGCATGGGCAGAAAGCTGCCAATCAGTGGTGTGGGTGGGGCTATACAGAGCGCAGCATTCAGAGAGCTGCTAGATCTGCAGCAGATAAAATGGTGATTTTCTCAAAATGACAACAAGCAGCAGAAAAAGTGACACATCGCTGGAATCAGGGTATCTGCCCCTATATTGTGCTGCTCTCAGATGGGGCAGCACAATTAATATTGTGCCAAATTAATTTCACGTGAACTATCACATGATCTATCACAGGGGATCATGTGACATGTCACGTGATAAATCAGGTGTGTGTGTGGGGGGGGCCCGCCTTCTAAACTGCCCGGGGCCCTTGCTACTCTTAATCCACCCCTGGGTAAAACATATCGGGAGGTAGAGGAGGTGCCCATGAAAATTGATTCTGTGCAGAGGCGTGAGAGTAATGAGCGCTGGGAGCACCGCCTGCGAGAGAGGCTATGTTTCTACTGCCACCAATCTGACCACTTTCTAATCAACTGTCCCAAGCGGCCTAACAAAGTGTTAGCAGCGGTAGGAGAGTATGATAACACTGATGATGACACTGACATATCTGAATGTAGCCTGCCATTAAATGCTGTATTCCATTCTCTCTATATGACTACACCTCCCAAGGAGTTGAAGGAAAATAACTCACTGTTCGCTCCCTATTAAGATCCTGTGTTCAGGGCAGTGGATTTCCAGTGCGGCTATGATTGACTCTGGTGCAGGGGGCAATTTTATGGATATTACATTTGCCAAAGAACATGGTATTGAGATACAGTGAAGAGCCTCTCCTATTACCATGGAAACAGTGGATGGGTCACCTTTAATCTCCGGGCCTGTGGATCAGGAGACTGTACCTCTTAAGATTTTGCTGGAGCCTAATCATCAGGAGCAACTTTCTTTCTTGTTAATTTCTTCTCCTTATTTCCCTGTGATTTTAGGCATCCCTTGGTTGCGTTCTCAGAACCCGACTATCAACTGGGAGACCAAGGAGATTATCTTTCCAACTAGGAGCAACCCAGCGATAACTGAAGCTGTCCCTGAGTCCACGGATACAAAATCTACTGTACAGGTATTCACTTTACCTTCAGCGTATAAAGCATTCTCTGACATCTGTGACAAGAAGAAAGCAGATCAGCTTCCTCCACATAGGCATTATGACCGTCCCATTGAGCTGCTTCCTGGGGCGGCTATTCCTTTTAGCAACGTATATCCTTTAGCAGCACCTGAACTTCAAGCCTTGAAGGAGTATATTGATGAAAATCTGGCCAAAGGCTTTATACGTCCTTCTTCCTCACCAGCAGGGGCACCTATAATTTTTGTAAAAAAGAAGGTGGGACCCTAAGACCCTGTATTGACTATCAGGAACTCATTAAGTTAACCATACGGAATCGTTATCCTTTGCCTTTGATTCCCGAATTATTGGAAAGAGTCCGCCATGCCAAGGTGTTCTCTAAACTAGATCTTCGTGGGGCTTATACTTTGGTGCGTATTCGTTCCGGTGATGAATGGAAGACAGCATTCAGATGCCGGTATGGACATTTTGAATATCTTGTGATGCCCTTCGGGCTTTGTAATGCCCCTGCGACATTTCAACATCTGGCTAATGACATTTTTAGAGATTTATTGGATCAGTTTGTGGTGATCTATTTGGACAATATTCTAATTTTTTCTGACTCTCTACAGGAACATGAAGAACATGTCAAAACTATTTTGAAATGTCTGAAAGAGAACCATCTGTATATTAAGCCGGAGAAGTGTGAGTTCCATCGTTCTGAGATACAGTTTTTAGGTTATGTCATCTCTCCTCAGGGGCAGAACATGGAATCTGGTAAGATTCAGGCAATCCTTGACTGGCTAGTACCCAAGAACGTTAAAGAGGTCCAATGTTTTATTGGTATTGCAAATTTCTATAGACGTTTTATTCGAAAATTTTCTGACATTGTCCGTCCCATTACTTCCTTGACAAAGAAGGAAAAGCCCTTTAAGTGGTCATCACAGGCTCAAGAGGCCTTTGATCGGCTTAAGGCTTGTTTCACCTCAGCACCGCTGTTGATCCACCCAGACCCAGCACATCCTTTCATTGTGGAGGTGGACACTTCTGATAATGCTTTGGGGGCCATTCTCTCCCAAAGAACTGGAGAAAAGGGTCTGCTACATCCTTGTGCTTTCTTTTCCCGTAGACTTCCATCAGCTGAGAAGAACTACGATGTGGGGGACAAGGAACTGCTAGCTATTATTGTAGCGTTCAAAGAATGGGGGCATCATCTGCAAGGAACCACACAACAGATCGTAGTGCTGACTGACCATCGCAATTTAGAGTTCCTCAGATCCGCTAGATGTCTTTCTCCTCGGCAGGCTCATTGGAATCTATTTTTAAATCAATTTAATTTTGTTATTTCGTACCGTCCAGGTTCTCGTAATGGGAAGGCTGATGCTTTATCCCAAATCCATGCTGCGGATTCCATACCTGGAGACCCGTCAAAGACCATTCTATCTGATGCCAACTTCATCGAAGTTATCCAAGATCAGGACTTGTGGAAGGAGTTCAAGGAGGCCTATGACGGTGATGTATTTCTGGCCAATCCACATGTTGATATTAATCTTGTCCTTAAGGGTGGCATGTGGTTCAGAGATCGACGTATCTATGTCCCTGAGGCCGTCCGTCTGCAGATCCTCAAGTTGATCCATGACTCCAAGGTGGCTGGTCACAGGGGGGTACAGAAGACACAAGAGTTCCTAAGCCGACTTTTTTCTGGTGGCCGACTTGCCTGAAGGATACTAAGGACTATGTTCTTTCTTGCGAGGTATGTGCTCATTATAAGACTCCTCGTGTGTCACCTACGGGTCTTCTTCAACCATTACCTGTTCAGTCCCGCCCATGGGTGTCTATCTCAATGGACTTCATTGTGGAGCTGCCTACATTAGGTGGCATGAATTCGATCCTTGTGGTAGTGGAACACCTTACTAAAGCCGCTCATTTTGTTCCTTGCCCCGGCCTCCCCTCAGCTAAATATACAGTGAACTTGGTTATACAGAATGTTTTTCGACTGCATGGGGTCCCGGATGAGATCATCTCTGACCATGGAATGCAATTCACCTCAAGATTCTGGAAGGGGTTTTGCTGTGCACTCAATATTAATGTCTGTCCTTCTTCCGCTTATCACCCCCAGACGAACGGTCAAACCGAGCGTACCAACCAGACTTTGGAACAATATCTACATCTTCACAATGATTGGTTGGAGTTACTTCCATTAGCTGAATTCTCATATAACAATTCTCAGAGTGCCTCCACTAAGTTCACACCTTTCTTTGCCAATCTGGGTTACCACCTGAGTATCTTACCTAGGTCTCTGATTAATGCTCTGGTTCCGGCTGTAGAGGAAAGGCTGACTGTGATGAGGCAAAATCTGGAGGCTCTGAAGGAATCTCTGACCTCAGCTCAGAAACGTTACAAGAAATCGGCTGATAGATTCCGTAAACCGGCACCTATGTTCAAGGTAGGAGATTCTGTGTGGTTATCCACTAAAAATCTGAAGTTGAACATTCCTTCACAGAAACTTGGACAGAAATTCATCGGCCCTTTCAAGATCAATGGTATTGTGAGCTCTGTGGCCTGCCGTCTGAAGTTGCCTAGGACTATGAAGGTACACCCAGTTTTCCATGTTTCTTTACTAAAGTCTGTATCTCCTAATACCTTCCAGGGACTTGTTGTGCCACCTCCGCAGCCTGTGGTGATTGATGGGCAAGAACAATTTGTGGTGGAAGAAATTATTGATTCTAGGTTTCGCAGGGATCGGCTCCAATATCTGATAAGATGGCAGGGGTATCCCCCTGAAGAAGACTCTTGGGAACCTGTGGAAAACATCAATGCCCAACAGAAAATTTCTCGTTTCCATCAGAGATTCCCTGAGTAACTGGGTCCAGGATCGTCCTGAGGCCGCTTCTAAGCAGGGAGTAATGTCAGGACTTTGAATATTTTTGATTACATTTTGGCCATTTTTGCCCTCTTTCAAGATGGTGTCTTTTGTCTCATGTGCCCCTTGTCTTCCTGCTTTATAACTCCACCCCAGGCTCTAGTCTGTGCTAGAGTATTCTGCCTGTGACCTGTTCCTGGTGGTTTCCTAGTTTCCTGCTTTCCCCTGCAAACCTGTGTGGATCTCCTGTTACCTGCTCTTCGAGATTCTGCTGCATTCACTTGTTACCAGCATTCCTCCTTCTCCTGGCTGCTCCTGCTGCTTCCTCAGAGCCTCAGTTCTCACCTGCATTTTGCTAACAAGTAAGCTGGTTTCTGGTCTAACTCACCTTCATTAGAAAGTTGCAGAGCACGGGTCCGTGCTGCACTATCAGGGACTTACTACCCAGGCCTCCCTGGATTATTTAATATATATTGTATGAACTTCCTTGCATCTATATATATATTTGTGTATGGATTTAATAAAGACTTAATTGTTTTCTAGCATCCTCTAGTGTGAACTGTGCTTTACAGGCTGCTCTGCTGATTGCACTAAGTGTATGGGCTGACAAACATTTACCCCTGGGGGGTATACATGAACATACTGTATAATTTTTTTTTTTTTACGGGCATCATAAACACCCTTTAAAAAAATTATGTGGGTGTTGCATCACGGACCACAGTCACCCTGGTGATATGGTGGTGGAGGATGGGGAGAAGGAGGAGGACAAGAGCAAATAGCCAAAATCAGGAAGCGTATACCCATGTGTGGGTGTGAAAAGGTGCATGGGAATACACCTCCCAAGAAAAGACACTGGATTTGAGTTTATGTTATGCTGCTATCATTCGGTGGTGTTGAGAAGTCTGGCCCAATCCAGCCTTGTTCATTTTTATAAGAGTCAGCCTGTCAGCATTTTCAGTTGACAGGTGGATGCGCTTATCAGTTATAATTCCACCAGTGGCACTAAAAACCCACTCTGATAAAACGCTGGCGGCAGGGCAGGCCAGGACCTCCAAGGCATAGAGAGCCAGTTCATTCCACATATCCAGCTTGGATACCCAATAATTATAAGGCACAGAGGAATCACGGAGGACATTGGTACGGTCGGCAAGGTACTCCCTCAGCATCTTCCCAAACTTTGCACTCCTTGTGAGAGTACCCCGCGCCTCAGGGTCTGTCCGATGGGAGGGTCTGAGAAAACTCTCCCAGAACTTAGACAGTGTTCCCCTGCCTCTGCTGGATTGAAGTTGTGTCTCTCTCGCCTGTACTCCTTGGTTGTCCAACAAAGTGTGCCCTCTGCCACCAGCGTTTTCAGATGGGAATTTTTTTAATAGTTACGCAACAAGGGCCTTCTGGTATTGCCCCATTTTTGTAGACCTGTCCGCCTCAGGAATAAGAGATATAAAATTCTCCTTGTAGCGTGGGTCTAGAAGTGTCACCAACCAGTAATGACTGTCACCCAAAATTTTGAGAACGCGAAGGTCATGGGAAAGGCAGCGTAACATAAACTCAGCCATGCATGCCAGACTACTAACAGGCGTGTCCTCACCAAGAGGATGACTGACCATGCTCTCCTCCTCCTCCTCCTATCTGTCCTCTGGCCATCCAAGCTGAACAGACGGTATGACAGCAGTGCAGGTAGTACCATCTACAGTGCATGAAACTAGCTCCTGTCCTTCCTCCTCCTCCTCCTCTTCCTCATTGTCACCCAATCTGTTACGCTCGCGCCCGGACTGACTGGCGTGAGTGTGATTAGTGTCCCACTGTACCATGAATCGAGGAGTGCCTGGAGGGGCGTAACTAAGTATCAACCCGATCTGACCAAGGTCGCACGGCGGCTCAGTCGACTCCGTGAACCAGGGAGGAACCGAGCAGAGGGACCAGGTGCTACTCCAGGTCAGACCCCGGTCACAGCTGTTGACCCACACCGGGGAATGCAGGAACAGGCAGGTTATACAGGCATATTGACTAGTGGGTACTGGCAGGCACGGCTGGTATGTAGACAGGTGGATGTTGACAGGCATGGCTGGCATGCAGACAGGTGGGCACAGGCAGGCACGGCTGGCATGCAGACAAGCGGGTACTGGCAAGTAGGAGCGTAGGCAGGATAGGGACCAGTACAGACTGGGATACAGGAACAGAGCCGCAGGTGTGGTAGACAAGCAGAGCAGAGCAAAACCCACAGATGCGGTGAACAAGCACAGCAGAGCAAAAGCCGCAGATGCGGTGAACAAGCAAAGCAGAGCAAAAGCCGCAGATGCGATGAACAAGCAAAGCAGAGCAAAACCGCAGATGCGGTGAACAAGCAAAGCAGAGCAAAACCCACAGATGCGGTGAACAAGCAAAGCAGAGCGAAACCCGCAGATGTGGTGAACAAGCAGAGCAAAACCTACAGATGCGGTGAACAAGCAAAGCAGAGCAAAACCTGCAGATGCGGTGAAAAAGCAAAGCAGAGCAAAACCCGCAGATGCAGTGAACAAGCAAAGCAGAGCAAAACCGCAGGTGCGGTAAGCAAGTAGAGCAAAGCAAAACCCGCAGATGCGGTAGACAGGACAGGGCTCTGTTCACATGGAACAGACTGGAAAACACAAGAAGATAGCTGGAACACAGGAGTTAGATACAGAGGCAGGGAAACAGAACGAGCAGAACCAGATACACACAAGGTACTTGCAATGAAGTAGCGAGTGGACACAAAACTCACAAACAGAAGTACAGAAACAACGAGTTGGAGTTAGGTGCAGGTTCAGATACTGCAGGAAAAGGGAAGATACAGACATAGAGACAAACAAGTAACGGACTAGGACACTGGTCAGACAGGATCTGAACCAGAAACAATATACAGGAACGAGCCTGGGAACTCAGCCCCCAGGGTGGCGGGAACAGACTAAAATTCAGAGGTACAAGTAGGGGCCCTGGGTACTCAGCCCCCAGGGTGGCAGAACAGACTAGATACAGGACAGGACCTGGAAATTCAGTTGCAAAAGACAAACTGAGTGAAAGTGTTGCTCAGGCCCCTTCTACTGGGTGGAGGGGGTTTAAGTATCCAGTGACTCACAGCAATAGGCTGGGGACGCATTAGGACTGTGCACACAGTAACTATAAGAAACAGGCAGAAGCCGCGCCGACGCCCTAAGCAGTCAGACAAGAGACATGGACACAGCAGATACTGAAACAAAATGTGCAACCTGGACTGACAGGTAAGATTGCGGTCTTGCATGGTGGGAGGTGGTGCACCATGCAAGCACGCCGCCAGGAATGTTACACAATCCATCCACGTTGGGATGAGATGAGGCTTGGCTGTGTGTAATCACCCTGTATGGTTCCTTGCTCCATCTCATTGTGCTCCGCCTGCAATGCATCCTCTTTGATTGTGAGCAGAGAGCGTTTCAGAAGACAGAGAAGCGGGATGGTGACTCTAATTATGGCGTCATTGCCGCTCACCATCTTGGTGGAGTCCTCAAAGTTTTGGAGGATGGTACATATGTCTGACATCCATGTCCACTCCTGAGGTTTTATGTGTGGAGTCTGAACTGAATACGGATGGCCTTGTTGATGCTGGTACTCAACAACTGCCCTCTTCTGCTCACAAATCCTTCCCAACATCTGCAGTGTAGAGTTCCAACGCGTGGGGACATCACACACCAGTCTGTGAGCCAGAAGCGCAAACGCTGCTGAAACACGGCAAGGGCGGCAGAAGATGTAGCTGACTTTCTAAAATGGGCACACAGGCGACGTACTTTAACAAGCAGATCCGGCAGCTCCGGGTAGGATTTGAGAAACCGCTGAACCACGAGGTTAAGCACATGGGCCAGGCATGGTACGTGTGCGAGCTCGCCTCGCCTCAGAGTCGCCACCAGGTTCCGGCCATTGTCACACACGACCATGCCTGGCTGTAGGTTCAGCGGTGTGAGCCACAGATCTGCCTGCTCTTTCAGAGCTGTCAACAACTCTTCAGCATTGTGCGGTTTGTCACCTAAACATATTAGCTTCAGCACAGCCTGTTGCCGCTTGGCTGAGGCAGTGCTGCAGTGCTTCCAGCTTGTGACTGATGTGGTCATTTCAGAGACGGAGGCTGAGGAGGATGAGGTGCCGGAGCTGTAGACCGCAGGGGCAACCCTGATTGACCTAGGGTCCGCAATCCTTGGCGTCGGGAGGACGTGTTCCGTCCCAAGGTCCGACTGGGTCCCGGCTTCCACTATGTTAACCCAGTGTGCCGTTAGCGAGATGTACCGTCCCTTCCCACAGGCACTTGTCCACGTGTCCGTGGTTAGGTGGACTTTCCCGGTAACTGAGTTGTTGAGGGCACGGCTAATGTTTTGGGACACGTGCTTGTGTAATGCGGGGACAGCACACCGGGAGAAATAATGGCGGCGGTTCAGACTCATGGCTACTGAGACTTGACCGTGTGGAAGACAGGGTGGTGGTGGTGGCTAAGTGACTGGAAGCATTATCCGCTATCCAATCGGCAACCTTTTGACACTGCTCTGGGTTCAATAGTGGTGTGCTGCAGTCCCCTAGGAATTGGGACAGGAAGGTCAGGCGAGAAGATCATAGAATCATAGAATGGTAGAGTTGGAAGGGACCTCCTGGGTCATCTGGTCCAACCCCCTGCTCAAAGCAGGATTCACTAAATCATCTCAGACAGATGTCTGTCCAGCCTCTGTTTGAAGACGTCCATTGAAGGGGAACTCACCACCTCTCGTGGCAGCCTGTTCCACTCATTAATCACCCTAACTGTCAAAAAGTTTTTTCTAATATCTAATCTGTGTCTCCTCCCATTTAGTTTCATCCCGTTGCTTCTAGTCTTTCCCTGTGCAAATGAGAATAAAGATGATCCTTCTACAATGTGACAGCCCTTGACATATTTGTAGACAGCTATTAAGTCTCCTCTCAGTCTTCTTTTTTGCAAGCTAAACATTCCCAAATCCTGCAACCGTTCCTCATAGGACATGGTTTGCAGACCAGTCACCATTCTGGTCGCTCTTCTCTGAACTTGTTCCAGTTTGTCTATGTCTTTTTTAAAATGTGGTGCCCAAAACTGTACACAGTATTCCAGATGAGGTCTGACCAAAGAGGAGTAAAGACCGATAATGACTTCACGTGATCTAGACTGTATGCTTCTGTTAATACATCCCAGAATTGTATTTGCCTTTTTTGCTGCTGCATCACACTGTTGACTCATGTTGAGTCTATGATCTATTAGTATACCTAAGTCTTTTTCACATGTACTGTTGCTTAGCTCTATTCCTCCCATTCTGTATATGCTTTTTTCATTTTTATTGCCCAGATGTAGTACTTTGCATTTTTCCCTGTTAAAAACCATTCTGTTGGTTGCTGCCCACTGCTCCAGTTTATTTAGGTCTTTTTGAATCCTCTCTCTCTCTTCTCTAGTATTAGATATCCCTCCTAGCTTTGTGTCATCAGCAAATTTAATCAGTTTACCCTCAATTCCTTCATCTAAATCATTGATGAAGATGTTGAACAATACAGGTCCCAGGACAGAGCCCTGTGGTATCCCACTTGAGACATTCATCCAGCTGGATGTGAAGCCATTTACAACCACCCTTTGAGTCCGATCACTAAGCCAGTTATGAATCCACCTAACAGTTGCCTGGTCCATTGCATACTTGGTCATTTTTTCAATAAGGATGGTGTGAGATACTTTGTCAAATGCTTTGCTGAAGTCAAGATATACTATATCTACAGCATTTCCCTGATCCACCCAGTCAGTGATTCTGTCATAGAAGGAAATTAAGTTAGTCTGACATGACTTGTTAGTTACAAACCCATGCTGACTCTGGTTAATCACTTCATTCTTATCCAGGTACTTACATACATGATGTTTAATAATTTGTTCAAAGATCTTTCCTGGTATAGAAGTCAGACTCACCGGCCTATAGTTCCCTGGGTCCACCTTCTTCCCCTTTTTGAAGATAGGAACAACATTTGCTCTTCTCCAGTCTTCTGGGACTTCTCCTGTTCTCCAAGAATTTTCAAAGATTATGGAGAGTGGTTCTAAAATTTCTTCTACGATCTCCTTCAGTACTCTGGGGTGTACTGAAGATGTGAGTGTTTGTTGTGGCACAATTTCAGCTTGCCCACGGTCTTGTCCTCATCCTCTGCATGCACCATCACCATCACGTCCAGTTCCCCGTCCCTTGCTCATTTTAAATGGAGGACAGTATCTTCCATGCTCACTACAAATGACTGAATTTGGAGCGAACTTATATGTGATCCGTGTGATGGAGAAAACACAGTATTAAATACCTGGCCTGTAGGTAAGTAGTTTGAACAGCAATCTGGTGTCAATTGCTTCAATGACACACTGAAAGAAATGTTTAATGGAGGCCAGAAATGGCAGTATTTTCTGACAATGTATATGTGATCCGTGTGACTGAGAAAACACAGTTTTAAATATCTGGATTTCTAGCGCTGTAATATGGAAAGGACCTGGCTGTATTCTGCTGTGCCAACAAGCAAATGGCGCAGAAAAACGGTGTTCTCTGGATTGCTTTTTAAGCAAATAATGAGGATTAAGATCCAAAAAAAAGTATTCCTGGCCCCTGAGACCTGGGCCTTTGTATAGAAATATCTAACAGCAGCAGAAGGCAGAATTGGAATGGAGCCTCTTGTGCTATATGCACTGCAGCTGCTGTATACCCTGCCTGCCTATATACACTGCCTATATACACTGCCTGCCTGATATCTCTGCAGATGGATTAGTCCTCAGAAGGACTGTTAGTTAAGATGGATATGTGTAATGTACGGTTTTTCTCCCTACACTACCTAATAAGCAAGCAAATCTCTCCCTAGCTCAGCAGCAGCTCTCCCTACACTGTCTGATTCCGGAGTGACTGTGACGAGCACAGCAGTGCCAGGTCTGATATACACCTGATGACGCTGTGCGGCCAGCCAATCACTGTAATGCCACAACCAACATGGCTACGGCACTACAGTGACTGGCTGGCAATCCCTGCATGTTCATTGGCTCACTAAAGAGCGCCAAACATGCAGGGAGGAGACCCGAGCTCCCGCCGAGCAACTCAGAAATACTCGGTGAGCACCGAGCAGTAGTGAGCATGCTCGCTCATCGCTAGTAACAAGATCTTTAGAATCCCCTTATTCCACCACTCCGATATGACCTTGTCCCTCTTATTATATGTGTAGAATCTTTTGGAGGGATTAAATTATATGATTATTCTTCCATTCTGTAATTACACATGTTGAGAATTAGATCTAAATTGTTAATATGAAGGAAGTATGGACAATTTTTCTTCTTTTTCCTTCTGCCATGTGTATCTGACACTGCTGGATTATTCCAACATGATGACACATGGAGAATTTATTATGTGACAAGAGTATGGGGATCTGACTCTGTTGGGCTATTTTGAATGGAGAGATACTGTATGTGGAGAATTAATTATCCAAATATTTGTACAACATAGGTGGATATGGTTATACTTAATTTGGAGTTGGTGGTATGGACATTAGTCATGTTTGGATATGACACTCATATATCATTTTTTGCCCTTTTCCATTATTAAAATTATTAGAGGGACAAATTAATTTTTAAACTTCAATTCTATGACTGTACCTATTGGGACTTTGATAAATATGTAAATTGTGAAGAAAATAGAGAACATAACTCTCCTCCGTTATATGGATTTAATCATGTTGGGTCATTTTGAGTAGAATGACAGACATATAGAGCCCTATACAATACATGCTTCTTTCCTGTGATGTGACTATATTTAATAATCTAAAAATGATGATATGGGAATTGATTACACTGGATATAGTATATGGTTTCCTCTTCCTTTCCTATTTTCATGAATTAATGTATTTTTACATGAATTTAATGGTGGATAATAAAACACAATTTACTTTATGGAATACCTTTATGAATGGATGATTGGATATATGCTAGTAAGCATTTCTATGTTAGATTCAATCATAAAATGAATTCTTTTTGATTTAAACAACTTGATTGATCGACCCACCTGTCAATCTTGATGGAATATATAAATATCCGGAGTTTGAGGCAAACCCCGCCCTTAGAAAAAGCCGGTATATCGGCGAAACGTGCGTCAGGGATTGTATCCAGAGTTCAGCTAGTAATAGGAGAGGGAATAATATAAGTACCCCTAGAATACAGCACCTTGCTCATGTATAGAACGAAGCTGACCGGACTGTGAACTAGCACAGCCTCCGCAGGTGTGTGATCATGCCAGCAGCGATCAGCAGTGCTGGGGTTTCTTGTGGCCGGACAAGCTGATTTCAACATTCAGAGCAGTTTAGGAGGTGTATGGTTTAGTCAGGTGTCCTACAGACCATTCCACATCCATAGAGTACTTCCCTATCGCTCAGGATTCTCTAGCTGGGGAATGTCATACTGATTAGCTCCTGCGGCTTTACAGATTGCCCGCCATGTTACAGGCTATGAATCAGATAGCAATAAGACTATATCCCTGAGACCATCACTGCCTCCATGTGCTTACAGCGGTATATATACTGACTACATTGGTGATTATATGGTTTTGCGTTGTTAATTAAGTGCGACCATACTATATTGCTGAACTGTCCATTTAATAAAGTGCTTTACTGATGTGACAAGACATTTATATTCCATGTATGTAACACATTTGGATTGCACATGGGAGTTTTTGTTTGTCTGATGGGACAGATATTAAAATATATATAATATCTCTGATGGAAGATCAACTTTAATAAATACAGACATTCTTTATATTTGGGGAAAATTGATGTGTATAATATACAGCCATAACACATTTATTATAAAGGGACTGGGTTAAGCATTCCCATTAACATCTTTCTCACATTTCTATGCACCGGGATTTTTTGCATCTGTAGATGCATGTGATTTGTATATTTTAGAATTATTCATTTTAATAATTGTTTCTAATAAAGATCAACATTTTTTTTTCCTTTATTCACATCTTTTCTTCTTCCCCCTCCCTTAGAGTCTCCATGACTTTTAGGTGGTGTACATCTGTGAATAGAGGTCTGATGAGAGTTGACTTATATCTTTTGTCACTTAAGATGGCAGCTGTCCCTGACCCCAGGCCATCCCTGCATGTCGCAACGAGGGGGCTGTACCGTCCACCCATCACCCCAGAGTCGGCGATCGCTGTGATTGACTAATGAGTCACTGGTGATATGTGTGAGGGGGGATATGTTTCACTGCGGCTACGAGCTTCAGTGAACTGAACCTACAAGTTTTCTCCATCATGTTATGTGTTGGGGGGGGGGGGGTCGTATCACCTTTTTAAAAGGGAGTGTTTTTTTGTGAAGGACCATTGTAAAGGGTCCACCTCAAGGGTGTGGCTGGAGGAGATAAATCTGTAATCAAAGTAGCAGTTCCCCAATCCCTGTTCCAGACCCCCCTCAATCCCAATTGTATTTTTTGCACGTGTTTTCCGTGTGTGCGGTGTCCTGTGCTGAGCATTCGCGCTCTTCCCGTGGCTGCGGCACTCTGATCAGTATCGATGCTGATCAGAGTCTGAGCCAAGGGACGTTTTAATTTTTTAGGTATAGTTAGAATAGCGGACGTCATAGTGTAAAGAAAGTCAGATTTATTTTAGAAAAATAAAAATAGTAGTTAGCACAGAGTAGCTTCAGCGGTAGGGAGGTAGCGGATTAGGGTAGCGGAGGTGGCAGTGTAAGTGAAGTCCGATACGAAAGCAGCTTTGTGGCTTTATAGGTCGGTTTTTGCAAAAAAAAAAAAGAATAGTTAGTGCCAAGTAAATGTTAGCCAGTGCATTAGGGGAGCGTACGTGCAGTGTTCGTGTCATTCGTTTTTCTTTTGCAAGAGAAAAAAAAGAATAGTTAGCTCCAAGTAACTTTATAGGTAGGGAATTCGTGATCACAGTCATTTATTTTATACAAACTTTTTTTTACATCTACTGGTTTATCTTTTCTCCTTTTTCTTCTAAGTGTTTCTTATAACTTTTTTCTCTCTACATTATGTATCTATGATGACTATCTGCCCAGGGTTAGGGTCTGCCCTTATTCTCTACGTTACTATTAATTTTATTGTTTTTTTTTTTAATTAAATAAAAATTAATTTATTGGATTATTTGCTACCCTTTTTTTGGATATTCTCTACAGCATACCAGTTTTCCGTATGGCCATGACCAGCAATCCAAAAAATGTTGCACTATAGTCATAATAAGCTGGGTGAGAATAGCTCTATCTAACAGGTATCTGCTTTAATACCTATTGAAACTTAAAAGGCCTTTTCCTGTGGACAAAAGGGCTTCCACTGCTCTGTTTATGTATAAACACATGTACCCTTTTTGTTGTCCAACTCTTTGAAAAGAGTTCTCCTGTCTATTTTAAATCTCTTTGACTTTCTCATAAAAGCCATCTTCTTTCAGACATCTGGGCATCAAAAGGACTTCATGCATTTTAACTAAGTTGTTTCACATCTAAGAGACTTAAGCCTGTCAGCTATTTTGTGGTGCTTCACTCTGTCAGGAAAAAGGAGGGAGGGGGTGTGGGCGACTTCAGAGATTTTTAATATTTTCTATGACACCGATATTTTCACAAATAAAAAATTAAAAAATGAGAAATCGCTGGTCAACTTTTAACCCTTATAACTTCCTAACAAAAAAAATAGTTTCAAAAATTGTGCTGACATAAAAATTATAAGTTTGAAACGTACAAAAATTTCACCAAAATCTCCAATATTTTCACAAATAAACACAAGTCATATCAAACAAATTTTACCACTATCATGAAGTACAATATGTCACGTGAAAACAATTTCAGAATCGGTGGGATCCGTTGAAGTGTTGACACTGGCTAGAATTGAAAAAATTGGCCTGGTCAGGAAGGTGAAAACAGGCTTCGGAGTGAAGGGGTAATGTTAGAAGGATAACTAAGGACAAAGGAGTTATTACCTAAAAGACAGAAACCCAAACATAGGATTTTTTTTTTCTTTATTAATGTTTGAGATTTTCCATTATGACAACTAAACAATCTACAAACAACATGCAAGTGTAGGTTTAGCTATTATAATGCTATGTGAATGTGACCTCCTACTCTGAGCATAAGGCCACGGCCCCACTATTAGTATTTGGTCAGTATTCGGTCAGTGTTTTTTCTCAAGAGTGGGAGACAAAACCAGGTGAGGAACAATCAGAAAAAGGTATAAAAGAAACAAGTGCACCAAATCTGCATTTATCACCCACTCCTGGTTTTGGCTCCCACTCCTGAGAAAAAATACTGATCGGATACTGACCAAATACTGACAGTGGGGCAATGGCCTAGTTTGAGGACTCAGCTTGGCAGGGGGTTGTCCAGCCGATAACCCAACAAGAGCTGGTTCAGAAGCGTCTTCTCATTATCCCTCCTTTGTACTGGAAGTGGCGGCAGTGGATTTCCCTTGTACTCTATCACAGCCATCTTAGCGCGGTCCAGGTTCTCCCTGTTTGGTATCTGGTGCATACTTGTGTAGCTGCCATCATAGGAATTAAATCGAGGAACCAGAGTCTTAAAAAGCTTGTGAATAAGATCCTTCTCCTGCAAAATTAGAGCACAAAAGCAAACATTACCAACATGTAATAATTACCTAACCCTCCTGTTAGAGATAACAGCAGGGGAAATCGCACAGTTCCCACGGTTGCCATTAGTTTGTCATAGAGGACACCAGAGAGATCTGTGCAGGTCCCACTGCTTATACCAGTTTGCCAGAGGACGCAACTCAGCCAATCGTCAGGACAGACGAGTGACGGACAAGGCTACGGCTGCTTCCACTACTAGGCCGGTTATTAGGGAACTTACAGTGAGCATGTGGTATATACATCCAATTCATGGAATAATATATATATATATATATATATATATATATATATATATATATATATATATATATATATATATATATATATATATATATATATATATATATATATATATATATATATATATATACATATGTACGTACACGTACACACACACACACACACACCCTGACCCTATATACACACACAAGCACACACACCCTGAAACTATCACTGCCAACTCCAAAATAACAAAAGGAACTAGTAGCTGCCTCCACAAATTGTTTATACAGGCCGATTTGACACCCATTAGAGGTAGTGTATGGCTTCAGGGGTGCGGTTTACAGAGCAGGAGGAACAGAGCTATTAAATTTTAGATGTTTAATCCAAAAAGGTAGGCAGTGTTTACAAAAAATATACAAAGATTATACAGTACAGTATAAACCAGGGGTCTCAAACACGCGGCCCCTCCGGCTGCTTCTTGCGGCCCGCAGGCACAGACCCCGTAACTATCACGGCTCTCGCCAGCAGCCGCCATCAGCGCTGTAGTGCAGTGTATTGTCACGCAGAGACCGGCTCTCTGCACAGCAATACCAGTGGCAGCCGCCGGCCTATCAGAGGCCAGCGTATGATGTCACTGCCATGCGCAGATGTCAGCTGCTGGCCTCTGATAGGCTGGCGACTGACACTGGTATTGTTGTGCAGAGAGCCGGTCTCTGCGCGGCAATACACTGCATTACAGCGCTGATGGCGGCGGCTGCTGGAGAGAGCCGCGATAGTTACGGGGTCTGTGCCTGTGGGCCACAGGTGCAGAAAGGACGCTGAGGGAACGGAGGACAGGTGAGAATCTTTTTTTTTTTTCTCTGTGATGTGAATACAGCACAGGGGACCTGTGCGCAGTATGGGGGGGACGGACGGACCCTGTGCGCAGTATGGGGGGGGACGGACGGACCCTGTGCGCAGTATGGGGGGGACGGACGGACCCTGTGCGCAGTATGGGGGGGACGGACGGACCCTGTGCGCAGTATGGGGGGGGACGGACGGACCCTGTGCGCAGTATGGGGGGGGACGGACGGACCCTGTGCGCAGTATGGGGGGGACGGACGGACCCTGTGCGCAGTATGGGGGGGACGGACGGACCCTGTGCGCAGTATGGGGGGGACGGACGGACCCTGTGCGCAGTATGGGGGGGACGGACGGACCCTGTGCGCAGTATGGGGGGGACGGACGGACCCTGTGCGCAGTATGGGGGGGACGGACGGACCCTGTGCGCAGTATGGGGGGACGGACGGACCCTGTGCGCAGTATGGGGGGACGGACATGTCAGCAAGCTAAGGACCAGGATGGAGTAACATGTCCGCAATATGGGGGACCACGTTTGCAAAGTGGAGGACCTGGATGGGGGACCATGTCTGCAACGTGGGGGACCATGTCTGCAACGTGGAGGACCTGGATGGGGGAACATGTCTGCAACATGGAGGACCTGGATGGGGGACCATGTCTGCAATATGAAGGACCTAGATGAGGGACCATGTCTGCAATCTGAAGGACCTGGATGAGGGACCATGTCTGCAATCTGAAGGACCTGGATGGGAGACCATGTCTGCAATCTGAAGGACATGGATGGGAGACCATGTCTGCAATCTGAAGGACCTGGATGGGAGACCATGTCTGCAATCTGAAGGACCTGGATGGGAGACCATGTCTGCAATCTGAAGGACCTGGATGGGGGACGAGGTCTGCAATATGAAGGACCTGGATGGGGGACCAGGTCTGCAAGATGAGAACCAGTTCAAAAGGTGTATAGAAAATAAAATGGTATCACTAAAAATGTCACTTTGTCATGCAAATAATGCGGCCCCCCAAATTGAATGTTTTTCTGTGTGCGGCCCATATGCCCAGCTGAGTTTGAGACCCCTGGTATAAACAATCATATGAAATAAAAGGGATAACAGAAAAGTACTAAACCTGTGTCACAGAAATAGCTCAGAGCTTAACGAAGGGAGAAAAGGGACAGAACTACAGCAAGCTGTACCTTCCAGGACTGACAAAACGCAAAAAACCCAAACTCTGCTTTTTATTAGATCAAAGTTATGCCCACAAACCTCTCTTCGCTGAGCTCATATGGAGGCCTGTTGTGGGATGTGTTAGGTCTTTTAGAAAATTATGAGATCCACAACTTTCAGGATATCTTCGCCCCTGGAGGTCTCAGGCGGGAGATATCATTGTCATGTTTCCTATCAAGTTTACCTTTCTATAGAGATGAAACATGTCATGGATAGCATCATCTATCCGATATTAAGTTGGATGTCTTCGGCAGGCCTCAAGGTGAGTGAGTGAATGCATTATGTTAGTCCTTTTGCTACGACACAGTAAATATCTCCCATAAATATCGAATAACAGAAAATCCCATATTCATCACTCTGAACAGAGGAATCTCTTGCCTCAGAAGTGTACTTCTCCACCTTCTGGTTCTTATAGAACCCTTTGTGTAATTAAATGTTCACTCCTGGAGTCCTAATTAATAGATAGATAGATCTATATAATCTCTATCATATACACATACATACATACATACATACATATATACATACATATATACAGTACAGACCAAAAGTTTGGACACACCTTCTCATTTAAAGATTTTTCTGTATTTTCATGACTATGAAACTTGTACATTCACACTGAAGGCATCAAAACCATAAATTAACACATGTGGAATTATATACTTAACAAAAAAGTGTGAAACAACTGAAAATATGTCTTCTATTCTAGGTTCTTCAAAGTAGCCACCTTTTGCTTTGATGACTGCTTTGCACACTCTTGGCATTCTCTTGATGAGCTTCAAGAGGTAGTCACCGGAAATGGTCTTCCAACAATCTTGAAGGAGTTCCCAGAGATGCTTAGCACTTGTTGGCCCTTTTGCCTTCACTCTGCGGTCCAGCTCACCCCAAACCATCTCGATTGGGTTCAGGTCTGGTGACTGTGGAGGCCAGGTCATCTGGCGTAGCACCCCATCACTCTCCTTCTTGGTCAAATAGCCCTTACACAGCCTGGAGGTGTGTTTGGGGGTCATTGTCCTGTTGAAAAATAAATGATGGTCCAACTAAACGCAAACCGGATGGAATAGCATGCCGCTGCAAGATGCTGTGGTAGCCATTCTGGTTCGGTATGCCTTCAATTTTGAATAAATCCCCAACAGTGTCACCAGCAAAGCCCCCCCACACCATCACACCTCCTCCTCCATGCTTCACGGTGGGAACCAGGCATGTAGAGTCCATCCGTTCACCTATTCTGCGTCACACAAAGACACGGTGGTTGGAACCAAAGATCTCAAATTTGGACTCCTCAGACCAAAGCACAGATTTCCACTGGTCTAATGTCCATTCCTTGTGTTCTTTAGCCCAAGCAAGTCTCTTCTGCTTGTTGCCTGTCCTTAGCAGTGGTTTCCTAGCAGCTATTTTACCATGAAGGCCTGCTGCACAAAGTCTCCTCTTAACAGTTGTTGAAGAGATGTGTCTGCTGCTAGAACTGTGTGTGGCATTGACCTGGTCTCTAATCTGAGCTGCTGTTAACCTGCGATTTCTGAGGCTGGTGACTCGGATAAACTTATCCTCAGAAGCAGAGGTGACTCTTGGTCTTCCTTTCCTGGGGCGGTCCTCATGTGAGCCAGTTTCTTTGTAGCGCTTGATGGTTTTTGCAACTGCACTTGGGGACACATTCAAAGTTTGCCCAATTTTTTTTAAAGTAATGATGGCCACTCGTTTTTCTTTACTTAGAATTTGTATTATGGCAAGAAAAAAAACAGCTAACAGACTATTCAGTAGGACTATCAGCTGTGTATCCACCAGACTTCTGGACAACAAAACTGATGGTCCCAACCCCATTTATAAGGCAAGAAATCCCACTTATTAAACCTGACAGGGCACACCTGTGAAGTGAAAACCATTTCCGTTGACTACCTCTTGAAGCTCATCAAGAGAATGCCAAGAGTGTGCAAAGCAGTCATCAAAGCAAAAGATGGCTACTGTGAAGACCCTAGAATATAAGACATATTTTCAGTTGTTTCACACTTTTTTGTTAAGTATATAATTCCACATGTGATAATTCATAGTTTTGATGCCTTCAGTGTGAATGTACAATTTTCAAAGTCATGAAAATGCAGAAAAATCTTTAAATGAGGTGTGTCCAAACTTTTGGTCTGTACTGTATATATATATATATATATATATATATATATATATATATATATATATATATATATATATATATATATATATATATATATATATATATATATATATATATACACACACATACATACATACATACACACACTGCTCAAAACAATAAAGGGAACAGTGAAATCCCCCCTCCTAGATGTGAATGAATGAAATCTTCTCATTGAATACTTTGTTCTGTAGAAGCTGAATGTGCTGACACCAAAATCACACAAAAATCATCAATGGAAATCACATTTATTAACCAATGGAGGCCTGGAAGTGGAGTCACCCCCAAAATTAAAGTGGAAAAACACACTACAGGCTGATCCAACTCTGATGTAATGTCCTTAAAACAAGTCAAAATGAGTCTCAGTATTGTGTGTGGCCTCCACGTGCCTGTATGACCTCCCTACAATGCCTGGGCATGCTCCTGATGAGGCTGAGTATTGTGTGTGGCCTCCCCGTGCCTGTATGACCTCCCTACAACGCCTGGGCATGCTCCTGATGAGGCTGAGTATTGTGTGTGGCCTCCACGTGCCTGTATGACCTCCCTACAACGCCTGGGCATGCTCCTGATGAGGCTGAGTATTGTGTGTGGCCTCCACGTGCCTGTATGACCTCCCTACAACGCCTGGGCATGCTCCTGATGAGGCTGAGTATTGTGTGTGGCCTCCACGTGCCTGTATGACCTCCCTACAACGCCTGGGCATGCTCCTGATGAGGCTGAGTATTGTGTGTGGCCTCCACGTGCCTGTATGACCTCCATACAACGCCTGGGCATGCTCCTGATGAGGCTGAGTATTGTGTGTGGCCTCCACGTGCCTGTATGACCTCCCTACAACGCCTGGGCATGCTCCTGATGAGGCTGAGTATTGTGTGTGGCCTCCACGTGCCTGTATGACCTCCCTACAACGCCTGGGCATGCTCCTGATGAGGCTGAGTATTGTGTGTGGCCTCCACGTGCCTGTATGACCTCCCTACAACGCCTGGGCATGCTCCTGATGAGGCTGAGTATTGTGTGTGGCCTCCACGTGCCTGTATGACCTCCCTACAACGCCTGGGCATGCTCCTGATGAGGCTGAGTATTGTGTGTGGCCTCCACGTGCCTGTATGACCTCCATACAACGCCTGGGCATGCTCCTGATGAGGCTGAGTATTGTGTGTGGCCTCCACGTGCCTGTATGACCTCCCTACAACGCCTGGGCATGCTCCTGATGAGGCCGAGTATTGTGTGTGGCCTCCACGTGCCTGTATGACCTCCATACAACGCCTGGGCATGCTCCTGATGAGGCTGAGTATTGTGTGTGGCCTCCACGTGCCTGTATGACCTCCCTACAATGCCTGGGCATGCTCCTGATGAGGCTGAGTATTGTGTGTGGCCTCCACGTGCCTGTATGACCTCCCTACAACGCCTGGGCATGCTCTTGATGAGGCTCAGTATTGTGTGTGGCCTCCACGTGCCTGTATGACCTCCCTACAACGCCTGGGCATGCTCCTGATAAGGCTGAGTATTGTGTGTGGCCTCCACGTGCCTGTATGACCTCCCTACAACGCCTGGGCATACTCCTGATGAGGCTCAGTATTGTGTGTGGCCTCCACGTGCCTGTATGACCTCCCTACAACGCCTGGGCATGCTCCTGATGAGGCGGAGTATTGTGTGTGGCCTCGACGTGCCGGTATGACCTCCCTACAACGCCTGGGCATGCTCCTGATGAGGTTGAGTATGGTCTCCTGTGGGATCTCCTCCCAGACCTGGACTAAAGCATCCGCCAACTCCTGGACAGTCTGTGGTGCAACGTGACGTTGGTGGATGGAGCGAGACATGATGTCCCAGATGTGCTCAATCGGATTCAGGTCTGGGGAACGGGCGGCCAGTCCATAGCTTCAATGTCTTCATCTTGCAGGAACTGGTGACACACTCCAGCCACATGAGGTCTGGCATTGTCCTGCATTAGGAGGACCCCAGGGCCAACCGCACCAGCATATGGTCTCACAAGGGGTCTGAGGATGTCATCTTGGTGCCTAATGGCAATCAGGCTACTTCTGGCGAGCACATGGAGGGCTGTGTGGCCCTCCAAAGAAATGCCACCCCACACCATTACTGACCCACTGCCAAACCGGTCATGCTGAAGGATGTTGCAGGCAGCAGATCGCTCTCCACGGCGTCTCCAGACTCTGTCACGTCTGTCACATGTGCTCAGTGTGAACCTGCTTTCATCTGTGAAGAGCACAGGGCGCCAGTGGTGACTTTGCCAATCCTGGTTTTCTGTGGCAAATGCGAAACGTCCTGCATGATGTTGGGCTGTGAGCACAGCCCCCATCTGTGGACGTTGGCCCCTCATACCACCCTCATGGAGTCGGTATCTAACTGTTTGTGCAGACACATGCACATTTGTGGCCTGCTGGAGGTCATTTTGCAGGGCTCTGGCAGTGCTCCTCCTGTTCCACCTTGCACAAAGGCGGATGTAGCGGTCCTGCTGCTGGGTTGTTGCCCTCCTACGGCCCCCTCCACATCTCCTGGTGTACTGGCCTGTCTCCTGGTAGCGCCTCCAGCCTATGGACACTACGCTGACAGACACTGTAAACCTTCTTGCAACAGCTTGCATTGATATGCCATCCTGGATGAGCTGCACTACCTGAGCAACTTCTGTGGGTTGTAGAGTCCGTCTCATGCTACCACGAGTGTGAAAGCAGAACCAACATTCAAAAGTGACCAAAACATCAGCCAGAAAGCATTGGTACTGAGATGTGGTCTGTGGTCCCCACCTGCAGAACCACTCCTTTATTGAGGGTGTCTTGATAATTGCCAATAATTTCCATCTATCGTCTATTCCATTTGCACATCAGCATGTGAGATTGATTGTCAATCAGTGTTGCTTCCTAAGTGGACAGTTTGATTTCACAGAAGTTTGATTTACTTGGAGTTATATTCTGTTGTTTAAGTGTTCCCTTTATTTTTTTGAGCAGTGTATGTATATAGGCACATTAGTATATGGAAGGGGGAATACTTTTCCAGATGGGTGGTGACCATGGCAGCCATTTTGAAGTCGGCCATTTTGGATCTTTGGATCCAACTTTATTTTTTTCAATGGGAAGAGGGTCATGTGACACATCTAACTTATTGAGAATTTCATAAGAAAAACAATGGTGTGCTTGGTTTTAATGTAACTTTATTCTTTCATGAGCGATTTTGTTGTCAGCACATTCAACTTTGTACAGAACAAAGTATTCAATGAGAATATTTCATTCATTCAGATCTACAACCCCCGGCAAAAATTATGGAATCACCGGGCTCAGAGGATGTTCATTCAGTTGTTTAATGTTGTTGAAAAAAAGCAGATCACAGACATGGCACAAAACTAAAGTCATTTCAAATGGCAACTTTATGGCTTTAAGAAACACTAAAAGAAATCAAGATTAAAAATGTGGTACTCAGTAAGGGTCATTTTTTTCAGACCAAGCAGAGGGAAAAAATTATGGAATCACCGGGCTCGGAGGATGTTCATTCAGTTGTTTAATGTTGTTGGAAAAAAGCAGATCATAGACATGGCACAAAACTAAAGTCATTTCAAATGGCAACTTTATGGCTTTAAGAAACACTAAAAGAAATCAAGATAAAAAATGTGGTACTCAGTAAAGGTATTTCTTTTACAGACCAAGCACAGGGAAAAATTATGGAATCATTCAATTCTGAGGAAAAAATTATGGAATCATGAAAAACAAACACACAAAAGAACACTCCAATACATCACTAGTATTTTGTTGCACCACCTCTGGCTTTAATAACAGCTTGCAGTCTCTGAGGCATGGACTTAATGAGTGACAAACAGTACTCTTCATCAATCTGGCTCCAACTTTCTCTGATTGCTGTTGCCAGATCAGCTTTGCAGGTTGGAGCCTTGTCAGGGACCATTTTCTTCAACTTCCACCAAAGATTTTCAATTGGATTGAGATCCGGACTATTTGCAGGCCATGACATTGACCTTATGTGTCTTCTTTCAAGGAATGTTTTCACAGTTTTTGCTCTATGGCAGGATGCATTATCTTGAAAAATGATGTCATCACCGGCAAACATCCTTTCAATTGATGGGATAAGAAAACTGTCCAAAATATCAATGTAACCTTGGGCATTTCTTGAAGATGTAATGACGGCCATCTCCCAGTGCCTTTACCTGACATGCAGCCCCATATCATCAATGACTGTGGAAATTTGCATGTTCTCTTCATGCCGTCATCTTTATAAATCTCATTGGAACGGCACCAAACAAAAGTTCCAGCATCATCACCTTGCCCAATGCAGATTCGTGATTCATCACTGAATATGACTTTCATCCAGTCATCCACAGTCCACGATTGCTTTTCCTTAGCCCATTGTAACCTTGTTGTTTTCTGTTTAGGTGTTAATGATGGCTTATGTTTAGCTTTTCTGTATGTAAATCCCATTTCCTTTAGGTGGTTTCTTACAGGTCGGTCACAGACATTGACTCCAGTTTCCTCCCATTCGTTCCTCATTTGTTTTGTTGTGCATTTCCTCTTTTGGAGACATATTGCTTTAAGTTTCCGGTCTTGAGGCTTTGATGTCTTCCTTGGTCTACCAGCATGTTTGCCTTTAACAACCTTCCCATGTTGTTTGTATTTGGTCCAGATTTTAGACACAGCTGACTGTGAACAACCAACATCTTTTGCAACATTGCGTGATGATTTACCTTCTTTTACGAGTTTGATATTCCTCTCCTTTGTTTCAATTGACATCTCTCGTGTTGGAGCCATGATTCATGTCAGTCCACTTGGTGCAACAGCTCTCCAAGGTGTGATCACTCCTTTTTAGATGCAGACTAACGAGCAGTTCTAATTTGATGCAGGTGTTAGTTTTGGAAATGAAAATTTACAGGGTGATTCCATAATTTTTTCCTCAAAATTGAGTGATTCCATAATTTGTTCCCTCTGCTTGGTCTGAAAAAAATACCCTTACTGAGTACCACATTTTTAATCTTGATTTCTTTTAGTGTTTCTTAAAGCCCTAAAGTTGCCATTTGAAATGACTTTAGTTTTGTGCCATGTCTGTGATCTGCTTTTTTTCAACAACATTAAACAACTGAATGAACATCCTCCGAGCCCGGTGATTCCATAATTTTTGCCAGGGGTTGTAGGATGTGTTATTTGAATGTTCCCTCTATTTTTTTGAGCAGAGTATAATATATATATATATATATATATATATATATATATATATATATATATATATATATATATATATATATATATATATATATATATATATATATATATATAATCTCTATTATATATATCTTTTTAGAGGCTTTAGCAATAGCTACGTCTAATTTTGGAGCTTTGTCCCAGGATGATGAGGATGAATCGTCAAAAGGATAATTCCTCTTGAAGGATGGGATAAAGGAAGGTTTCCTTTCTGTTTTCTTCCATTTTCTTTTAATCAGAGACTGGATTTTTTCATTAAGAGATCAGAACGCAGTGCAGAGACTGGCGGAGGCTCTCCTGGTCCAAGCGTGACAGCTTCACATATTTCTTTGTAGCTGTCACGTTCGGGTCACGAGAGCCACCAGCCAGTCCATGCACTGTATTCAGATTTATACGGTCGTCTGACTGCACCCTTATTTGGCTATCACCCCTGATTCACCGGAGTGCAGTCAGCCATCACCTGCAGCTTATGTCCGCCTGACTGGATCCGCAAGATCTTCTATTGATAAACGCCTGCTGCAGTCCATGCACAGACACTAGAGGGTTTCCAGTGCTCCTTCACCGAAAAAAACTTAAAATGTGCTCCACCCTGGAATGCACGCCGAGAAGCATCACAAAGGAAGTGGACTCCCCCACCTGCGCATACATCCTGCGGTCGAGAACCAGGAGGCAGGAAGCGGAGAGCCTTCATCAGAGGGAAGTAGCAGACACCAGGAGCTACATTCATGGCCGAGAGACCTCTGCCAGAGAGGTGTCGGCTACGGACCTGTTGACAGGAGGAAGAGACGAGCCACATGACCCTCTCGAGATACCCCACTCTAGACTAAGATCTTCACAAGCACAATATACCCCTGATGCAACTGTCGGTGGTGGTGGGAGGTGTTATTTAACCTTTATGTGTTCCTGCTCCTACAGAGGATAAAAAGGGCTACCTCCTGGTGTGCTGTCAGGAGGGTCGTCTGGGAAAAATGAATTTTATAGCACACCTCCAACGTTTTTGACTTTTTTTTCTGTTGGAGTGGTGTCACTAATGTAAGTTCCCTGGCTCTAGCTTCATACCCATTAGCCATCTTCATCTGTTCCCAGTGCCATTCTAGTCAGTCTTGCACTGGTTTCGATCTGCCGGATCGATCCAGTGTTTGCTGATCAGAAAGTCACAACTCAATGCAAGTCTATAAGAGCCAGAACAAAGCTTTAATAGACTTACATCGAGAGCTTAATTTACGCTTAGTCAAAAACTGCAGTCACAAGTTGGCGGTGCGGGATCAGAGCGGCGCAGGGCCCGGTAAGTAAAATACTAGGGGCAGGAAACTTACATTATTATTAGTATTGCTTGTGAAGGAAGCGAGTCCGGCTTCAATCCGTAAAATCAAATCCTTTACTTCCTGATTAAAACAGATATGGCAACATGGCACCCCATCAGACAGAGATTAAGAACGTAGTAGTTGTTCGAAACGCATTCGATTTAACCCCCTGCAACGCTTATCCCCTAATCCCGCTAATCATGCTTATGCCTAGGCATATTTTAGTGTTGCCATATCTATTTTAATCATGAAATAAAGGATCTGATTTTATGGATTGAAGCTGAACTCACTTCCTTCGCAGGGAGTATAGAATCACTTACGGTTAGCCAGAAGTCGGCCATTTTCATAGCTTTCTCATCATTATCTCCACATTTCCCATAATCGATAATCTGAAAAGAAAAAGCGGGACAGTATCAGTCGCTGACCAGAGCAGTATAACACAATGGTGCTGTTGTAAAATGGCACTCAAAAAAAACAATCTTCAGGAAGATAAGGCTGGTTACGGCCTGCCGGGCGCATTAAGGGCTCATACACACGTCTGTGCCCATCAATCAGGGAACGGACTGGCTGCAGCTCTCACAGCTTCATATATTTCTAGGAGGCTGTCACGCTCAGGTTGGGAGACCAGTAGCCAGTTTGTGTACTGCAGTCCAAGGATATCTGAATGAGCCCTAAAACTATCAGTAACTTCAAAGATCAATTGTTCTCAGTGGGAAAAACAAAATAATCTTGTAGTTCTGAGACCTTTAAATGGCTGACAGATAAAATAAGCGACGTTACATAGCGAGCGCTGCAGACTACTGCGGTCTCCTCATCCGGATCGGGTACAAAAGAAAGAAACCCAAGTGTATCCACAAAAGAGCAAAGAAATAAACTGAGCTCAGAGCGACTCAGATAAGAGGAAAGTTTTATTGGCCCAATACCCGTGTAAGGCTAAGTGCACACTGTGCACTTTTGATGCGTTTTCGTGGCGTTTTTTCCATGCGGATATGCACCAAAAACACTAGGTAATCTGTGTGCCAGCTAATGCAATGACAATCCTGATGTGCTGTGCACAGATGCGGAATTTTCTGCTCAGGATTGTCATTTTGCTTAACCCCTTTACCCCCCCCGAGGCGGTTTGCAGGTTAATGACCAGGCCAATTTTACAATTCTGACCACTGTCACTTTAGGAGGTAATAACTCTGGAACGCTTCAACAGATCCCACCGATTCTGAGACTATTTCTTCATGATATATTGAACTTCATAATAGTGGTAAAATTTCTTCGATATCACTTGCGTTTATTTGTGGGAAAAAGAAAAAAAAAAAAAAAAAAAAAAAAAAAAAAAAACACGGAAATTTGGTGAAAATTTCGCAATTTTAAAAATTTAAATTTTCATGTCCTTAAATCAGAGAGATATGTCACACAAAATAGTTAATAAATAACATTTACCACATGTCTGCTTTACATCAGCACAATTTTGGAACCAAATTTTTGTTTATTAGGAAGATATAAGGGTTAAAAGTTGACCAGCGATTTCTCATTTTTCCAACAAAATTTACAAATCCATTTTTTTTTTTTTTTTTTTTAGGGATCACATGTGAAGTGACTTTGAGAGGTCTTTATGACAGAAAATACCCAAAAGTGACACCATTCTAAAAACTTCACCCCTCAAGGTGCTCAAAACCACATTCAAGAACATTATAAACCCTTCAGGTGCTTCACAGGAATTTTTGGAATGTGGAAGAAAAAAATGAACATTTAACTTTTTTCACAAAAATGTTACTTTAGACCCCAATTTTTTTATTTTCGCAAGGGTATCAGGAAAAAAAATAGACCCCAAAATTTGTTGTGCAATTCCTCCTGAGCACGCAGATACCCCATATGTGGGGGAAAACCACTGTTTACACACACGGCAGGGCTCGGAAGGGAAGGAGCGCCATTTGACTTTTTGAAAGTAAAATTTGCTTGAATAATTAGCGGACGCCATGTTGCGTTTGGAGAGCCCCTGATGTGCCTAAACAGTGGAAACCCCTCCCAAGTGACATTTTGGAAACTAGACCCCTCAAGGATTTTATCAAGGGGTATAGTGAACATTTTGAACCCAGAGGTATGACACAGAATTTGATAACATTAGGTCATCATAGTGAATAAGTTGTCATTAGTCTTGAGTGCAAGTGCTCGCTATTTGAGTTTGCATCGGGTACTCAGGTATGCACCAAGCATCGCGTGTGCTCGAGTGACATGCTCGAGTCCCCGCATGTTTCATGGTTATTAGACACCCAAAAAATAACCTGCGGGGATCACTCGTGCATGGCAGGCAATCCCCGCAAGGTTTTTTTGGCTGTATAACAGCCACAAAACATAAGGGGCGAAGACTGGAGGACCCACGATACTTGGTGCATACCCGAGCACCCGATGCAAACTCAAGTAGTGAGCACTTGCGCTCAACACTAGTCGCCATATTGTCATTATTTTTTCTTTAAGTTTGAAAGAATCCCAACCCCAGCACAAGCCCAACCCAAACAAGAGCAGAACCCTAGCACAAGCCCAACCCAAACCAGAGCAGAACCCTAGCACAAGCCAAACCCCACAAGCCCAACCCAAACCAGAGCAGAACCCCAGCACAAGCCCAACCCAAACCAGAGCAGAACCATGGCACAAGCCAAACCCCCCACAAGCCCAACCCAAACCATAGCAGAACCCCAGCATAAGCCCAACCCCACACAAGCCCAACCCAAACCAGAGCAGAACCCCACACAATCCCAACCCAAACCAGAGCAGAACCCTAGCACAAGCCCAACCCAAACTAGAGCAGAACCCTAGCAAAAGCCCAACCCAAACTAGAGCAGAACCCTAGCACAAGCCCAACCCAAACTAGAGCAGAACCCTAGCACAAGCCCAACCCAAACCAGAGCAGAACCCTAGTACAAGCCCAACCCAAACCAGAGCAGAACCCTAGCAAAAGCCCAACCCAAACCAGAGCAGAACCCTAGCAAAAGCCCAACCCAAACCAGAGCAGAACTCTAGCAAAAGCCCAACCCAAACTAGAGCAGAACCCTAGCACAAGCCCAACCCAAACCAGAGCAGAACCCTAGTACAAGCCCAACCCAAACCAGAGCAGAACCCTAGCACAAGCCCAACCCAAACTAGAGCAGAACCCTAGAAAAAGCCCAACCCAAACTAGAGCAGAACCCTAGCACAAGCCCAACCCAAACCAGAGCAGAACCTTAGCACAAGCCCAACCCCACACAAGCCCAACCCAAACCAGAGCAGAACCCCAGCACAAGCCCAACCCAAACTAGAGCAGAACCATAGCACAAGCCGAACCCCAGCACAACCCTAACCCTAGAGTTTATATTTTATGCCTTTCCTCGTGCGGTATAAGTGATTAGACGACTTTCCTCTTCGGGTCGGTGCGATTACAGCGATACCAGATTCATATCGGGGTTTTTATGTTTCGCAGCTGTCACACACTAAAAAAACCCCTTTTTTTTGCATCGCCATATTTTGAGAGCTATAATTTTTCCATATTTCGGCCGACAGTCATGTGACGGCTTGTTTTTTTGTGGGACAGGTTGACGTTTTATTGGTATCATTTTCAGGCACGTGACATTTTTTGATCGCTTTCTATTCCGATATTTGGGAGAAAGAAAAAACAAAAACCAACAATTCATGAATTGCTTTTTTGTTGTTTTTTTATGCCGTTCTGCGTGTGGTAAAATTGATGAGGCAGCTTTATTCTTTGGGTCAGTACTTTACACTGGTACCACATTTATATATTTTTTTATGTTTTGGTGCGTTTACACGATAAGTTTTTTATAAAAAATATTTTTTTTGTATCGCTTTATTCTGAGAGCTATAACTTTCAGAGATACTATTTTTTATTCACATTCATCTTTTTGATCGTGTTTTATTCCATGTCAGGGAGATATTAACCATTTCTCCCCCTGAAGCTCCTCTCACCATTTGTCGGTACAAGAACTGTCTCCATAAAACTCTGAACACAAAGCCCCAATTAACACACTCATAAGTAAGGCCTTGTACACAAATGCTGGCCAGATAGGTGCCACCAGCTTACTTAAAATGTGAGCATATTTCCCCTGGAAGATGCAGAGGGTGATTAAAACGCAGGCGTGCAATAATTTACGTGTAACTGTGGAAGCTGCTCCCCGAGCTTCAAAAAGAAATCTCCAGGCACTCGGGAGCCAAAAACAAAATATGAAATATTGTAACTTCCATACGTCCGACAATAACGGGACCCATATTTTTAGGGGTAGGACCAGCTAGGGAAGGATAGAGATATTTTTCTGTAGCTGAAAAACCCTCCGTAGAGCTGTACCGCAAAAACACCAGAATAGCAGACTGCAACTATGCAATGTGCGGTCTCTAAATGAAGGTAAAATCATAATAGAAAATGTGATACCACTTTTGGGCTTCTGGGATCAACCAGCGGTAAGTTATCCTAAAAAACAGGTTTTTAATACAGACTTGAGAGGTTGAGCCCAAGCCCACATGATGTCATTACAGTGATGTGGGAGCTGATCTTCCCCTTCGGCATGAGAGCCAGAGGAAGATTGATCAATGTTCTTTGTCCGGGAGTATAGGTCTATCATATCGGAGAACCCCGTTTCATAACAGTTTAAGCGGAGCATTTCCTCTCCACCTATATTGAATCGTCGCAGCGATCTTTATAGTGTAAGTTCTTCTTTAATTCTTATTATTTTGTGTAACTGCTTATGCATTTTAAATATCTCTTTTGTAACATTCTTGTGTATATTTTTCCTAAACACTGCCTCCCTTTTTGATTACATATAAAATTTAATAGCTCCGTTTCATTTATCCTGTAATCATTCCGTCCCCCAAAGCCATATACGCTACCAAAACGCAGGCGTCTGTCCAGGCCTGTATTATATTTCAAATCTGGACGGTGGTGGCAGAGAATAACATTAATAATCGGGCTATCGTGAATCAGACAGTGACCGTACGGATTCCATACATTGGAATCCAGAGGTGTGACGCCATACGCTCACTGGTCGCTTGCCGATACCCAAAGAGTGATTAGTCTGGATCGTGTGCTCGCGATTCAGGACGAAATCCGTAACATAGTGACGTCACGGTGAGATATTGCGTGATCTCCCTGGGTCCGTCGCTGTGGGGATACATGACATTCCATTTTTTGTTCGGTGTTATGATGATAAAGCATCGTTTTATGCTTCGTTTTTTTTTTCACCGTGTTCACTAAAGGGGTTTTATTTAGTGGGACAGTTTTATAGGTCAGGTCGTTCTGGATGCAGCGATACCAAATATGTGTACTTTTATTTATTTTTTTTTTTCAGAATAATATTTATTCATGGGTACAATATTTTTTTCTATATTTTTACAAAAAAAAATTTCACTTTCTGACACTTTTCTTACTTTTACACATTGTCCCTCTATAGGACTTTCACTTTTTACATTCTGATCGCCTGTATAGCATAGGAATGCAGCAGGATCTCTGTGCTATCCAGGCGGCGCATGAGTAAAGTAACTTCTTGGTGACGACATCCAGGTCACCATGACAGCCACCGGGACCCGGCACAGACAGTACGGGACGCCGGAGATGAAGTGAGTATCGCTTAACTCCCCTTGCCACCGGAATGCTGCGATCGACTTCGATCGCAGGATTTCGGGGGTTAATCTGCAGGGAGCTGTGCGGGACCGCTCCTAGCACCGGGTGTCAGAAGTAAGAATCAGCTGACACCGGAAGCCGATTGCCCCGCACCGCTTGTGTGCGGACGCGATCGCATTTGCAGTAATAGTACGTCCCTGTCCCAATACGCCCAGGTCACCAAGACGTACTATTACCACAAATGTCAGAAAGGGGTTAATACTAGTGATGAGCGAGCATGCTCGCCACTGCTCGATACTCGCCCGAGCATCTCAGTACTCGAGATGCTCGGAGCTCGCTGAGTACTTTCGAGATGCTCGGGCGGGAGCTCGGGTCCCGTCCTGCATGTCTGGCGCTATTTAGAGCACCAATCATGCAGGGATTGTCTGTCACTCACTGTAATGTCACAGCCATGGTGGTTGTGGCATTACAGTGATTGCCCAAATCGATGGGAATAGTGCTCACAGTGAAACATGAAAAACCGGCAATTCAGCAGCGGCATACACCGGTACCCGACAATTTAGACAAGAAAGAATAGAGCTTCACACATAGATTAGATAGATAGAAACATGTCAGTCACACATATAAGAAGTACAGTGACAGTGTTGGTTACTGTACTTGTCATTTAGTGTTAAAATAAAGGATTTATTATTAAAAAAAATTGGCGTGGGGTTCCCCGTAATTTTAGTCTCTAGCGGAGGTTAAGCAGACGGCTGGGGCAGATGTTTGAAGCCTGGGAAGGGGGTAATACCCACGGAGCTTCCCAGGCTACTAATATCAGCCCCCAGCTGAATACATAGCCTTTACTAGCTATTAAAATAGGGGACCCCCCCAAAAAAAATAGGGGGGACCCCACGTCATTTTTTTTTTTAATAGCTAGCAAAGGCTAGGCAGACAGCTGGGGGCTGATATTAATAGCCCAGGAAGGGTGCCATGAATATTGCCCCCCCAGGCTAGAAACACCAGCCGTCAGCCGCCCCAGAAATGGCGCATCCATAGGATACGCCAATTCTGGCACTTAGCCTCGCTCTTCCCACTGCCCTGTAGCGGTGGCAGTGGGGTAATAGGGCTGGGGTTGATGTCAGCTTATAATGCCAGCTGACAGCAAGCCCAGGTTAGTAATGGAGAGGCGTCTATAAGACACCCCCATTACTAACCCCATAGTGAAAGTTACAAAAAAAAACACAAACACCCAGAATAAAGTCCTTTAATTGAAATAAACACACAATTCTTTATTGTTCTAAATTAAACCATACTTACCATCACGCCCATTCCAGCTGAAGCCAACGATCTCCTGCAATAAAAGAAAAATAATAAAGCAACATCATCCTTACCTTTCCATGGTTCCCACGATGGCTCTAGCTCTGCTACATTCACATGACAGGCTGGACCGCAGCCGAAAGCTGCCATCCAGCCTGTCATCCCGCAGACACTGAGAAGCGCAGGCATGCTTGCGCTCCTCAGTGTCTGGCTGTGACGGCATCCAGATGAGCCGAGTTCATGTCCAATGAACTCAGCTCACCTCATGCACGTCACTGACAGCGTGGGAGAATTCTCCTGCGCATGCGGTGAGCGTGAGAGAATTACGGGGAACCCCACGCCAATTTTTTTTTTTAATAAATCCTTTATTTTAACACTGAATGACAAGTACAGTAATCAACATTATCACGGTACTTCTTATATATGTGACTGACATGTTTCTATGTATCTAATCTATGTGTTCTAAATTGTCGGGTACCGGTGTATGCCGCTGATGAATTGCTGGCCAGCTTTTTTAAAGAGACGGGTGCATGAAAATCGGAGGACACTAGTGTGTTCCAAGTGCCCTGCTATGTTTTTCATGCACCCTCCTATATATCCTGCCTGCCTGTCTGCCTATATATTCTGCCTGCCTGACGTTTAATTGAGCACCGTTCCAATCGATTTGGGCAATTTTTGACCTTCTGAGACCACCGGGGGGGACCGCCAGAGAAATGCTGGAGTTTCCCATAGACTTACATTGGGTTCGTTGCTGGGGTTGAGCACCCGAGTACTCCAATGTGCTCAACACGAGCTTCGAGCACCCGAGCATTTTAGTGCTCACTCATCACTAGTTAATACCCATATGTTAAATAAAAAAGAAAAGCAAACCTTTAAAGGGGCACTCCATGGAGATAAAAAATATTCGAATGGCCATGCCTCCATAAATTATTAGGGTAACATGAATAGTGCTGTTTGTAGTCCCCATAGTACCTGTAGTTCAGTGCAATGCTGTGGCTCCTCCTTGGTACTCCCCCCTCCCTTCTGGGACTTCACACATCAGGAGGCATGGTCTGTTACCAGCTGCTCGTACCTGCCACCCCCTGATATCTGCTCCTGCTCAGTCCGGGATCAGGGGGGGGTGTGACCCGCTAGTACCTGCACAAAGCGCAGCACGGGCCACTACTGAGCACGTGCACAAAGCGCAGCACGGGCCACTACTGAGCACGTGCACAAAGCGCAGCACGGGCCACTTCTGAGCACGTGCACAAAGCGCAGCACGGGCCACTACTGAGCACGTGCACAAAGCGCAGCACGGGCCACTACTGAGCACGTGCACAAAGCGCAGCACGGGCCACTACTGAGCACGTGCACAAAGCGCAGCACGGGCCACTACTGAGCACGTGCACAAAGCGCAGCACGGGCCACTACTGAGCACGTGCACAAAGCGCAGCACGGGCCACTACTGAGCACGTGCACAAAGCGCAGCACAGATTTATCTCCATTAAAAGCAGAGATCCTGAGATCAGAAACAGAACAGACATTTATAGGACAGTTCATAACTTTCCCAAGTTCTTATGAAAAAATTGAAAGCACATCCTACATAGTACTGCACCCAATGTATTATATACAGTGGTGTGAAAGTGTTTGCCCCCTTCCTAATTTCTTATTCTTTTGCATGTTTGTCAGACTGAAATGTTTCAAATCACAAAACAAATGTAAATATTACACAAAGATTACACAAAATGCAGTTTATATATGAAGGTCTTTATTATTAAGGGAAAAATAAATCCAAACCTACAGGGCCCTGTGTGATAAAGTAATTCCTCCCACCCCTTAAAACATACATTAACTGTGGTTTATCACATATTTGAGAAGCTGAGTACAATTTCCCACGCACAGGCCTGATTACTGCCACACCTGTACTCAATCAAGAAATCACATAGGACCTGCCTGACAAAGTGAAGTAGACCAAAAAGGTCCTCAAAAGCCTAGACATCATGCTGCAATCCAACGAAATTCAGGAGAACAAATGGAGGAACAAAGTAATTAAAGATCTATCAGTCTGGAGAAGGTTATAAAGCCATTTCTAAAGCTTTGTGACTAGCGAACCACAGTGAGAGTCATTATCCACAAATGGCGAAAATATGGAACAGGGGTGAACCAAGATCACCAAGACTTTTAGGAGAATACTCAGTGGACTGACGAGACAAAAGTTGAACTTTTTGGAAGGTGTATGTCCCATTACATCTGGCGTAGAAGTAACACAGTATTTTGGAACAAGAGCCATCACAGCGACAGAGCGTACCATCACAGCGACAGAGCGTACCATCACAGCGACAGAGCGTACCATCACAGCGACAGAGCGTACCATCACAGCGACAGAGCGTACCATCACAGCGACAGAGCGTACCATCACAGCAAATTCCTCCAGAGTGCTGTAAAGACTCATCGCCAGTTATCGCAGACGTTCATTTGCAGTTGTTGCTGCTAATGGCCCAACCAGTTATTAGGTTTAGGGGGCAATCACTATCACACAGGGCCCAGTAGGTTTGGATTTCTTTTTCCCCTAATAATAAAGACCTTCATTTAATAACTGCATTTTGTGTTACTTGTGTTATCTTTGTCTAATCTTTATATTTGCTTTGTGATCTGAAACATTTAAATCACAAACATGTAAAAGAATAAGAAATCAGAAAGGGGGCAAATACTTTTTTACACCACATCATTTTAGGAGTCGCTCCATTTTGTCCCGCCTCCACAGCCCTGGCGATATATTTTTGTGCTCTTATTGGTCCTGACCCTGAACACATGTAACAATCCAGAACTTGTAGGATTCTGATAATGAAGTGTTGTGACAGGTCACTACATCTGTCCTCATGCCAGGAGCATTAAGGGGCTCGTCCAGGTGCGCCATCTCTGGGGTCACACTACGTCCGGCAGGCTTCTGAGCACTGGCAGCAGGCGCACTACACGGTGTCAGGTGCTCCGGTGACCACAAGGGGGCGCTCTGTATACATGGGCTCGCCTGCCATTCACCAGCAGTGCAGGAGGCCGCGCTCCTCTATTCCCAATGTGGCTGTATCGCTTATCTATTCCCCCCCCCTCCCTCCTCCTATCCGGCGACAGCCCCCCTACCCCTATCCGGTGACAACACCTATATCCGGCCCATGTCTTCCCATCACCCTGAGGCAGATGACAGCAGGCCGGTTATGGGCGGGGTCAGGGCGGCTCCGCCCTCCCCGCGGCGGTCTCCCCGTTGCTATGGTGACGGCGCTCCTCACCTTGTTAGCGTAGAATCGCAGCTCGTCCGCCCGCGCCCACGTGGTTTCTATGCGCTCATGTCTGACCAGAGCCGTCAGGAGATTCCGCAGCATGTCCAGTCTGGAGCGCGGGCCCAGCCCCATCCGCCGGGCCACCCGGCCATGCGACACCAGCAGCTGCACGCACAACCTCATGCTGCCCTACACCGACTGCAGGCAGGGCGCCGGCCCGCTATCACCTCACTTCCGCCACGCCTTGTGGGCGTGTAATGTAATGCTATGTGCCCAGAGCACCGCTTTGGACTCAGCGAACTATTGCTGGGTCCAAAGCGCTGCGTCCAATCACGCACCCAATGCATTCTATGGGGGAGAATGCAGGCAGAACCTGGAAGGAGCCCATACAGTCCAGACTCAACCCTCTGCCTCCCGGCTTCCGTACATAACACACGCACTCCGGCTTCCATACAATACATACACTTCCGGATTCCGTACATAACACACGCACTCCGGCTTCCGTACACAGCACATACACTTCCGGCATCCGTACATAACACACCTACTTTCGGCTTCCGTACACAATACACACACACTCCGGCTTCATTTTATTACATTCTGTTTCTCCGTTTTGTGACGTAAGTGTCTATTCTCATGTTCTGACCGTAATGTTGTAAATGACTTTTTGTGTATCCTCGGGGCCCCCGGGTGAGAGGCTCCTGTACACCCGCCGGGGGCCCCCGGGTGAGAGGCTCCTGGTGATGGGGTCGGCTGCGGGCGCCCTTGTGTCCTAGTTGTGTGTGACCTCCGATCCTGTTACTGTAGGGGGGTGTAACCGCTGCTGCGATGATCTGCACCGGGGCCGGACGGGTCTTCTTCACGTGTCTGTGACCCTATCACTCTCTGGAAACATCCCAATGTTATCCGATGACCTGCAGACTAAGCCAGAGGTGAGTGTCTGCTCCAGCAGAGGGCGCTGCTCTATATGGGGCTGAGGTCGTTATCCTCCAGTATGGGGCTGAGGTCGTTATCTTCCAGTAGGGGGCGCTGTGCTGTATGGGGCTGAGGTCATTATCCTCCAGTAGGGGGCGCTGTGCTGTATGGGGCTGAGGTCATTATCCTCCAGTAGGGGGCGCTGTTCTTCTTGCAGCTGAGGTCGTTATCCTCCAGTATGGGGCGCTGTGCTGTATGGAGCTGAGGTCATTATCCTCCAGTAGGGGGCGCTGTTCTTCTTGCAGCTGAGGTCGTTATCCTCCAGTATGGGGCGCTGTGCTGTATGGAGCTGAGGTCATTATCCTCCAGTAGGGGGCGCTGTTCTTCTTGCAGCTGAGGTCGTTATCCTCCAGTATGGGGCGCTGTGCTGTATGGAGCTGAGGTCGTTATCCTCCAGTATGGGGTCCAGTATGGGGCTGAGGTCGTTATCCTCCAGTATGGGGCTGAGGTCGTTATCCTCCAGTATGGGGCTGAGGTCGTTATCCTCCAGTATGGGGCTGAGGTCGTTATCCTCCAGTATGGGGCGCTGGGCTGTATGGGGCTGAGGTCGTTATCCTCCAGTATGGGGCGCTGGGCTGTATGGGGCTGAGGTCGTTATCCTCCAGTATGGGGCTGAGGTCGTTATCCTCCAGTATGGGGCTGAGGTCGTTATCCTCCAGTATGGGGCTGAGGTCGTTATCCTCCAGTATGGGGCTGAGGTCGTTATCCTCCAGTATGGGGCTGAGGTCGTTATCCTCCAGTATGGGGCTGAGGTCGTTATCCTCCAGTATGGGGCTGAGGTCGTTATCCTCCAGTATGGGGCTGAGGTCGTTATCCTCCAGTATGGGGCTGAGGTCGTTATCCTCCAGTATGGGGCTGAGGTCGTTATCCTCCAGTATGGGGCTGAGGTCGTTATCCTCCAGTATGGGGCTGAGGTCGTTATCTTCCAGTATGGGGCTGAGGTCGTTATCTTCCAGTATGGGGCTGAGGTCGTTATCTTCCAGTATGGGGCTGAGGTCGTTATCTTCCAGTATGGGGCTGAGGTCGTTATCTTCCAGTATGGGGCTGAGGTCGTTATCTTCCAGTATGGGGCTGAGGTCGTTATCTTCCAGTATGGGGCTGAGGTCGTTATCCCCCAGTAGGGGGCGCTGTGCTGTATGGGGCTGAGGTCATTATCCTCCAGTAGGGGGCGCTGTGCTGTATGGGGCTGAGGTCATTATCCTCCAGTAGGGGGCGCTGTTCTTCTTGCAGCTGAGGTCGTTATCCTCCAGTATGGGGCTGAGGTCGTTATCCTCCAGTATGGGGCTGAGGTCGTTATCCTCCAGTATGGGGCTGAGGTCGTTATCCTCCAGTATGGGGCTGAGGTCGTTATCCTCCAGTATGGGGCTGAGGTCGTTATCCTCCAGTATGGGGCTGAGGTCGTTATCCTCCAGTATGGGGCTGAGGTCGTTATCCTCCAGTATGGGGCTGAGGTCGTTATCCTCCAGTATGGGGCTGAGGTCGTTATCCTCCAGTATGGGGCTGAGGTCGTTATCCTCCAGTATGGGGCTGAGGTCGTTATCCTCCAGTATGGGGCTGAGGTCGTTATCCTCCAGTATGGGGCTGAGGTCGTTATCCTCCAGTATGGGGCTGAGGTCGTTATCCTCCAGTATGGGGCTGAGGTCGTTATCCTCCAGTATGGGGCGCTGGGCTGTATGGGGCTGAGGTCGTTATCCTCCAGTATGGGGCGCTGGGCTGTATGGGGCTGAGGTCGTTATCCCCCAGTATAGGGCGCTGGGCTGTATGGGGCTGAGGTCGTTATCCCCCAGTATGGGGCGCTGCGCTGTATGGGGCTGAGGTCGTTATCCCCCAGTATGGGGCGCTGCGCTGTATGGGGCTGAGGTAGTTATTCTCCAATATGGGGCGCTGCGCTGTATGGGGCTGAGGTCCTTATCCTCTAGTATGGATCGCTGCGCTGTATGGAGCTGAGGTCGTTATCCTCTAGTATGGGGCGCTGTGCTGTATGGGGCTGAGGTCGTTATCCTCCAGTATGGGGCGCTGTGCTGTATGGAGCTGAGGTCGTTATCCTCCAGTATGGGGCGCTGTGCTGTATGGGGCTGAGGTCGTTATCCTCCAGTATGGGGCTGAGGTCGTTATCCTCCAGTATGGGGCTGAGGTCGCTATCCTCCAGTATGGGGCTGAGGTCGCTATCCTCCAGTATGGGGCTGAGGTCGCTATCCTCCAGTATGGGGCTGAGGTCGCTATCCTCCAGTATGGGGCTGAGGTCGCTATCCTCCAGTATGGGGCTGAGGTCGTTATCCCCCAGTAGGGGGCGCTGTGCTGTATGGGGCTGAGGTCGTTATCCTCCAGTATGGGGCTGAGGTCGTTATCCTCCAGTATGGGGCTGAGGTCGTTATCCTCCAGTATGGGGCTGAGGTCGTTATCCTCCAGTATGGGGCTGAGGTCGTTATCCCCCAGTAGGGGGCGCTGTGCTGTATGGGGCTGAGGTCATTATCCTCCAGCAGGGGGCGCTTTGCTGTAGGGGGCTGAGGTCATTATCCCCCAGTATGGGGCTGAGGTCGTTATCCTCTAGTATGGGCCGCTGTGCTGTATGGGGCTGAGGTCGTTATCCTCCAGCAGGGGGCGCTGTGCTGTATGGAGCTGAGGTCGTTATCCTCTAGTATGGGGCGCTGTGCTGTATGGGGCTGAGGACATTATCCTCCAGTATAGGGCGCTGTGCTGTATGGGGCTGAGGGCGTTATCCTCCAGTATGGGGCTGAGGGCGTTATCCTCCAGTATGGGGCTGAGGGCGTTATCCTCCAGTATGGGGCTGAGGTCGTTATCCTCCAGTATGGGGCTGAGGTCGTTATCCTCCAGTATGGGGCTGAGGTCGTTATCCTCCAGTATGGGGCTGAGGTCGTTATCCTCCAGTATGGGGCTGAGGTCGTTATCCTCCAGTATGGGGCTGAGGTCGTTATCCTCCAGTATGGGGCTGAGGTCGTTATCCTCCAGTATGGGGCTGAGGTCGTTATCCTCCAGTATGGGGCTGAGGTCGTTATCCTCCAGTATGGGGCTGAGGTCGTTATCCTCCAGTATGGGGCTGAGGTCGTTATCCTCCAGTATGGGGCTGAGGTCGTTATCCTCCAGTATGGGGCTGAGGTCGTTATCCTCCAGTATGGGGCTGAGGTCGTTATCCTCCAGTATGGGGCTGAGGTCGTTATCCTCCAGTATGGGGCTGAGGTCGTTATCCTCCAGTATGGGGCTGAGGTCGTTATCCTCCAGTATGGGGCTGAGGTCGTTATCCTCCAGTATGGGGCTGAGGTCGTTATCCTCCAGTATGGGGCTGAGGTCGTTATCCTCCAGTATGGGGCTGAGGTCGTTATCCTCCAGTATGGGGCTGAGGTCGTTATCCTCCAGTATGGGGCTGAGGTCGTTATCCTCCAGTATGGGGCTGAGGTCGTTATCCTCCAGTATGGGGCTGAGGTCGTTATCCTCCAGTATGGGGCTGAGGTCGTTATCCTCCAGTATGGGGCTGAGGTCGTTATCCTCCAGTATGGGGCTGAGGTCGTTATCCTCCAGTATGGGGCTGAGGTCGTTATCCTCCAGTATGGGGCTGAGGTCGTTATCCTCCAGTATGGGGCTGAGGTCGTTATCCTCCAGTATGGGGCTGAGGTCGTTATCCTCCAGTATGGGGCTGAGGTCGTTATCCTCCAGTATGGGGCTGAGGTCGTTATCCTCCAGTATGGGGCTGAGGTCGTTATCCTCCAGTATGGGGCTGAGGTCGTTATCCTCCAGTATGGGGCTGAGGTCGTTATCCTCCAGTATGGGGCTGAGGTCGTTATCCTCCAGTATGGGGCTGAGGTCGTTATCCTCCAGTATGGGGCTGAGGTCGTTATCCTCCAGTATGGGGCTGAGGTCGTTATCCTCCAGTATGGGGCTGAGGTCGTTATCCTCCAGTATGGGGCTGAGGTCGTTATCCTCCAGTATGGGGCTGAGGTCGTTATCCTCCAGTATGGGGCTGAGGTCGTTATCCTCCAGTATGGGGCTGAGGTCGTTATCCTCCAGTATGGGGCTGAGGTCGTTATCCTCCAGTATGGGGCTGAGGTCGTTATCCTCCAGTATGGGGCTGAGGTCGTTATCCTCCAGTATGGGGCTGAGGTCGTTATCCTCCAGTATGGGGCTGAGGTCGTTATCCTCCAGTATGGGGCTGAGGTCGTTATCCTCCAGTATGGGGCTGAGGTCGTTATCCTCCAGTATGGGGCTGAGGTCGTTATCCTCCAGTATGGGGCTGAGGTCGTTATCCTCCAGTATGGGGCTGAGGTCGTTATCCTCCAGTATGGGGCTGAGGTCGTTATCCTCCAGTATGGGGCTGAGGTCGTTATCCTCCAGTATGGGGCTGAGGTCGTTATCCTCCAGTATGGGGCTGAGGTCGTTATCCTCCAGTATGGGGCTGAGGTCGTTATCCTCCAGTATGGGGCTGAGGTCGTTATCCTCCAGTATGGGGCTGAGGTCGTTATCCTCCAGTATGGGGCTGAGGTCGTTATCCTCCAGTATGGGGCTGAGGTCGTTATCCTCCAGTATGGGGCTGAGGTCGTTATCCTCCAGTATGGGGCTGAGGTCGTTATCCTCCAGTATGGGGCTGAGGTCGTTATCCTCCAGTATGGGGCTGAGGTCGTTATCCTCCAGTATGGGGCTGAGGTCGTTATCCTCCAGTATGGGGCTGAGGTCGTTATCCTCCAGTATGGGGCTGAGGTCGTTATCCTCCAGTATGGGGCTGAGGTCGTTATCCTCCAGTATGGGGCTGAGGTCGTTATCCTCCAGTATGGGGCTGAGGTCGTTATCCTCCAGTATGGGGCTGAGGTCGTTATCCTCCAGTATGGGGCTGAGGTCGTTATCCTCCAGTATGGGGCTGAGGTCGTTATCCTCCAGTATGGGGCTGAGGTCGTTATCCTCCAGTATGGGGCTGAGGTCGTTATCCTCCAGTATGGGGCTGAGGTCGTTATCCTCCAGTATGGGGCTGAGGTCGTTATCCTCCAGTATGGGGCTGAGGTCGTTATCCTCCAGTATGGGGCTGAGGTCGTTATCCTCCAGTATGGGGCTGAGGTCGTTATCCTCCAGTATGGGGCTGAGGTCGTTATCCTCCAGTATGGGGCTGAGGTCGTTATCCTCCAGTATGGGGCTGAGGTCGTTATCCTCCAGTATGGGGCTGAGGTCGTTATCCTCCAGTATGGGGCTGAGGTCGTTATCCTCCAGTATGGGGCTGAGGTCGTTATCCTCCAGTATGGGGCTGAGGTCGTTATCCTCCAGTATGGGGCTGAGGTCGTTTTCCTCCAGTATGGGGCTGAGGTCGTTTTCCTCCAGTATGGGGTCCAGTATGGGGCTGAGGTCGTTTTCCTCCAGTATGGGGTCCAGTATGGGGCTGAGGTCGTTTTCCTCCAGTATGGGGTCCAGTATGGGGCTGAGGTCGTTTTCCTCCAGTATGGGGTCCAGTATGGGGCTGAGGTCGTTTTCCTCCAGTATGGGGTCCAGTATGGGGCTGAGGTCGTTTTCCTCCAGTATGGGGTCCAGTATGGGGCTGAGGTCGTAATCCCCCAGTATGGGGCTGAGGTCATTATCCTCCAGTATGGGGCGCTGTGCTGTATGGGGCTGTGGTCGTTATCCTCCAGTATGGGGCGCTGTGCTGTATGGGGCTGAGGTTGTTATCCTCCTGTATGGGGCGCTGTGCTGTATGGAGCTGAGGTTGTTATCCTCCTGTATGGGGCGCTGCGCTGTATGGAGCTGAGGTCGTTATCCTCCAGTATGGGGCTGAGGTCATTATCCTCCAGTATGGGGCGCTGTGCTGTATGGGGCTGTGGTCGTTATCCTCCAGTATGGGGCGCTGTGCTGTATGGGGCTGAGGTTGTTATCCTCCTGTATGGGGCGCTGTGCTGTATGGAGCTGAGGTTGTTATCCTCCTGTATGGGGCGCTGCGCTGTATGGAGCTGAGGTCGTTATCCTCCAGTATGGGGCTGAGGTCGTAATCCTCCAGTATGGGGCGCTGTGCTGTATGGGGCTGAGGTCGTAATCCCCCAGTATGGGGCTGAGGTCGTTATCCTCCAGTATGGGGCGCTGTGCTGTATGGGGCTGAGGTCGTTATCCTCCAGTATGGGGCGCTGTGCTGTATGGGGCTGAGGTCGTTATCCTCCTGTATGGGGCGCTGCGCTGTATGGAGCTGAGGTCGTTATCCTCCTGTATGGGGCGCTGCGCTGTATGGAGCTGAGGTCGTTATCCTCCAGTATGGGGCGCTGCGCTGTATGGAGCTGAGGTCGTTATCCTCCAGTATGGGGCGCTGTGCTGTATGGAGCTGAGGTTGTTATCCTCCAGTATGGGGCTGAGGTCGTAATCCTCCAGTATGGGGCGCTGTGCTGTATGGGGCTGAGGTCGTAATCCCCCAGTATGGGGCTGAGGTCATTATCCTCCAGTATGGGGCGCTGTGCTGTATGGGGCTGTGGTCGTTATCCTCCAGTATGGGGCGCTGTGCTGTATGGGGCTGAGGTTGTTATCCTCCTGTATGGGGCGCTGTGCTGTATGGAGCTGAGGTTGTTATCCTCCTGTATGGGGCGCTGCGCTGTATGGAGCTGAGGTCGTTATCCTCCAGTATGGGGCGCTGCGCTGTATGGAGCTGAGGTCGTTATCCTCCAGTATGGGGCGCTGTGCTGTATGGAGCTGAGGTCGTAATCCCCCAGTATGGGGCTGAGGTCGTTATCCTCCAGTATGGGGCGCTGTGCTGTATGGGGCTGAGGTCGTTATCCTCCAGTATGGGGCGCTGTGCTGTATGGGGCTGAGGTCGTTATCCTCTAGTATGTGGCGCTGTGCTCTATGGGGCTGAGGGCGTTATCCTCCAGTATGGGGCGCTGTGCTGTATGGAGCTGAGGTCGTTATCCTCTAGTATGGGGCGCTGTGCTGTATGGGGCTGAGGTCGTTATCCTCCAGTATGGGGCGCTGTGCTGTATGGGGCTGAGGTCGTTATCCTCCAGTATGGGGCGCTGTGCTGTATGGGGCTGAGGTTGTTATTCTCCAGTATGGAGCGCTGTGCTGTATTGGGCTGTGGTCGTTATCCTCCAGTATGGGGCGCTCTGCTGTATTGGGCTGAGGTTGTTATCCTCCAGTATGGGGCTGAGGTCGTAATCCTCCAGTATGGGGCGCTGTGCTGTATGGGGCTGAGGTCGTAATCCCCCAGTATGGGGCTGAGGTCGTTATCCTCCAGTATGGGGCGCTGTGCTGTATGGGGCTGAGGTCGTTATCCTCCAGTATGGGGCGCTGTGCTGTATGGGGCTGAGGTCGTTATCCTCCAGTATGGGGCGCTGTGCTGTATGGGGCTGAGGTTGTTATCCTCCTGTATGGGGCGCTGCGCTGTATGGAGCTGAGGTCGTTATCCTCCAGTATGGGGCGCTGCGCTGTATGGAGCTGAGGTCGTTATCCTCCAGTATGGGGCACTGTGCTGTATGGAGCTGAGGTTGTTATCCTCCAGTATGGGGCTGAGGTCGTAATCCTCCAGTGTGGGGCGCTGTGCTGTATGGGGCTGAGGTCGTAATCCCCCAGTATGGGGCTGAGGTCGTTATCCTCCAGTATGGGGCGCTGTGCTGTATGGGGCTGAGGTCGTTATCCTCCAGTATGGGGCGCTGTGCTGTATGGGGCTGAGGTTGTTATCCTCCTGTATGGGGCGCTGTGCTGTATGGGGCTGAGGTTGTTATCCTCCTGTATGGGGCGCTGCGCTGTATGGAGCTGAGGTCGTTATCCTCCAGTATGGGGCGCTGCGCTGTATGGGTCTGAGGTCGTAATCCCCCAGTATGGGGCTGAGGTCGTTATCCTCCAGTATGGGGCGCTGTGCTGTATGGGGCTGAGGTCGTTATCCTCCAGTATGGGGCGCTGTGCTGTATGGGGCTGAGGTTGTTATCCTCCTGTATGGGGCGCTGTGCTGTATGGAGCTGAGGTCGTTATCCTCCAGTATGGGGCGCTGTGCTGTATGGAGCTGAGGTCGTTATCCTCCAGTATGGGGCGCTGTGCTGTATGGAGCTGAGGTCGTTATCCTCCAGTATGGTTCGCTGTGCTCTCCGGGGCTGCGGCTGTACTTCTCCAGTGTGGGGGCGCTGTGCTCTCTGGGGCTGCGGTCGTTCTTCTCCAGTGTGGGGGCGCTGTGCTCTCTGGGGCTGCGGTTGTTCTTCTCCAGTGTGGGGGCGCTGTGCTCTCTGGGGCTGCGGTTGTTCTTCTCCAGTATGGGGTGCTGTGCTCTCTGGGGCTGCGGTTGTTCTTCTCCAGTATGGGGTGCTGTGCTCTCTGGGGCTGCGGTTGTTCTTCTCCAGTGTGGGGCGCTGTGCTCTCTGGGGCTGCTGTCGTTCTTCTCCAGTATGGGGCGCTGTGCTCTCCGGGGCTGCGGTCGTTCTTCTCCAGTGTGGGGCGCTGTGCCCTCTGGGGCTGCGGTCGTTCTTCTCCAGTATGGGGCGCTGTGCTCTCTTGGGCTGCGGTCTTTCTTCTCCAGTATGGGGCGCTGTGGTCTCTGGGGCTGCGCTCGTTCTTCTCCAGTGTGGGGCGCTGTGCTCTCTGGGGCTGCGCTCGTTCTTCTCCAGTATGGGGCGCTGTGCTCTCTTGGGCTGCGGTCTTTCTTCTCCAGTATGGGGTGCTGTGGTCTCTGGGGCTGCGCTCGTTCTTCTCCAGTGTGGGGCGCTATGCTCTCTGGGGCTGCGTTCGTTCTTCTCCAGTATGCTCCATGCTGTCATTCTTCTGCCTGTGTCTTTTTTAGTTCCTGGTGGAGTTTGTCCAGAACGCCTCTATCCCGCTTGGAGATGGACTAGTGGGGGACGAAGCAAAGGACTTATCATGTCTCTCCCTCCTGCCAGAGCCCACAGAGTGCCCGTCTCTGCTACTGCCAGGTAACAGTCCCCAGTGTGACTGCCCATCCTGGATAGAGCTGCACAGCGTAGCGGTTCTTGCGGTCGTTCGGATATCTTGCCCTTCGTGGGTCTGATGTATGGGCGTATGGAACTCATTGTGATGCTGATAAACATGGTATTTCTGTTAGATGCTCCCGTGGAGGATCGGGTGTCACCTAAAGCTCCTGACACAGAATTACTGGACAGCCTCCAGCTCGATCCCGGGAATCAGAAGAGCGACGCTGCCCTGCTGTCTCCCTCCACGTCGTCATCTCTGCTGCAAGACCTGCCAGCCAACGACAATTCATCATTCATCCTCCTCAACCTGGCGCGATCAGGTAGCGTCACATCCCCGATGGTTTCCTTCTCATCCACCGTGATAATGCTTTGTTCTCCCATTGGGTGAGAGGCAGAAGTTCAACTCTTCCCACTTCTTTAGATGTGTATATCTGCATAGAGTTTTTAAAAGCTTTGTATTCATATTTTTCTGTTCTCTGTTAATCTATCATTTTATTGTTTCTGGCATGCTGTCTATGCCACTGCTGCAGAATAGCTCTGTTGTGTGATCATGCACAGTGCCTATAACCTCTTTCCTAGTCCTTTTCTAAGCAGTCGGTCCAGGATTGCTGTGAGTGCCATTAGCTTTGATCCAGGCGTTATTTAGCTTCATAGAATCATAGAATGGTAGAGTTGGAAGGGACCTCCTGGGTCATCTGGTCCAACCCCCTGCTCAAAGCAGGATTCACTAGATCATCTCAGACAGATGTCTGTCCAGCCTCTGTTTGAAGACGTCCATTGAAGGGGAACTCACCACCTCTCGTGGCAGCCTGTTCCACTCATTAATCACCCTAACTGTCAAAAAGTTTTTTCTAATATCTAATCTGTGTCTCCTCCCATTTAGTTTCATCCCATTGCTTCTAGTCTTTCCTTGTGCAAATGAGAATAAAGATGATCCTTCTACAATGTGACAGCCCTTGACATATTTGTAGATAGCTATTAAGTCTCCTCTCAGTCTTCTTTTTTGCAAGCTAAACATTCCCAAATCCTGCAACCGTTCCTCATAGGACATGGTTTGCAGACCAGTCACCATTCTGGTCGCTCTTCTCTGAACTTGCTCCAGTTTGTCTGTCTTTTTTAAAATGTGGTGCCCAAAACTGTACACAGTATTCCAGATGAGGTCTGACCAAAGAGGAGTAAAGACCGATAATGACTTCACGTGATCTAGACTGTATGCTTCTGTTAATACATCCCAGAATTGTATTTGCCTTTTTTTGCTGCTGCATCACACTGTTGACTCATGTTCAGTCTATGATCTATTAGTATACCTAAGTCTTTTTCACATGTACTGTTGCTTAGCTCTATTCCTCCCATTCTGTATATGCTTTTTTCATTTTTATTGCCCAGATGTAGTACTTTGCATTTTTCCCTGTTAAAAACCATTCTGTTGGTTGCTGCCCACTGCTCCAGTTTATTTAGGTCTTTTTGAATCCTCTCTCTCTCTTCTCTAGTATTAGCTATCCCTCCTAGCTTTGTGTCATCAGCAAATTTAATCAGTTTACCCTCAATTTCTTCATCTAAATCATTGATAAAGATGTTGAACAATACAGGTCCCAGGACGGAGCCCTGTGGTACCCCACTTGAGACATTCATCCAGCTGGATGTGAAGCCATTTACAACCACCCTTTGAGTCCGATCACTAAGCCAGTTATGAATCCACCTAACAATTGCCTGGTCCATTGCATACTTGGTCATTTTTTTCAATAAGGATGGTGTGAGATACTTTGTCAAATGCTTTGCTGAAGTCAAGATATACTATATCTACAGCATTTCCCTGATCCACCCAGTCAGTGATTCTGTCATAGAAGGAAATTAAGTTAGTCTGACATGACTTGTTAGTTACAAACCCATGCTGACTCTGGTTAATCACTTCATTCTTATCCATGTACTTACATACATGTTGTTTAATAATTTGTTCAAAGATCTTTCCTGGTATAGAAGTCAGACTCACCGGCCTATAGTTCCCTGGGTCCACCTTCTTCCCCTTTTTGAAGATAGGAACAACATTTGCTCTTCTCCAGTCTTCTGGGACTTCTCCTGTTCTCCAAGAATTTTCAAAGATTATGGAGAGTGGTTCTAAAATTTCTTCTACGATCTCCTTCAGTACTCTGGGGTGTAATTCATCTGGACCTGGAGACTTGAACTCATTTATGTTAGCTAAAAATTCCCTCACAATCTTTCTGTTTACAGATAACTTGGATTCCTCTATTCCTTTAAAAGGACAGTGAAGATCAGTTGATGTTACATTTTGTTTCTGAGAGAAAACAGATGCAAAATAGGAATTAAAAAGTTCGGCCTTCTCAACATCCTCTCTTACCATTTCTCCATTTTCATCCTGTAAAAATCCTATAGCATCTTTGACTTTTCTTTTACTTTTGACATACCCCCAAAATCCTTTTTTATTGCTTTTGACATCTCTTGCAAGCCTTAATTCATTGTCAGCTTTAGCTAACCTGATACTTGCCCTGCAGGATCTGCAGACTGCATTATAATCTTCTTTAGATATGCCTCCCTCTTTCCATTTAATAAACATTTCTTTCTTTCTTTTTAGCATGTGTTTAAGTTCTGTGTTCATCCATCCTGGTTTCCTTAAATGCTTCCCATTCTTCCTACTTTTCGGGATTGTTAACGATTGTGCTTTGAGAATCTCATTTTTAAAAATTTCCCATCCTTCCTGGACATTTTTGTCCTTGAGGACATCCAGCCATTGGATCCCTCCTATTCTCTTTCTGAGTCTCTTAAAATCTGCCTTTCTAAAATCTAACCTTGAAGTTTGAGTCTTCACATGTCTTCCTCCTCTAGTTATCCAAAATTCTATAATAGCATGATCGCTGCCTCCTAGGGTCCCAGCCACCTTTACCTCCTCAACCATTTCCTCCCTGTTTATAAGGATTAGATCCAAAGTAGCAGATCCCCTTGTTTTCTCCCCTACCTTTTGGAAGATAAAGTTGTCAGCAAGAGAGGATAAGAATTTGCTTGACCTGTTAGTTTTACTTGAGAGAGATTCCCAACAAATGTCTGGATAGTTGAAATCTCCCATGACCACTACGTCATATTTTTTGGAGAACTTGGTCATTTGATACATAAAGAGTTCATCCATATCTTCAGCTTGCCCAGGTGGCCTGTAGTAAATGCCTACAATGGTGTCCTTTCCGTTGTTCTCTCCTTGTATTCTTACCCAAACAGTTTCCACAGAACTCCCAGTCTCTGAAGCTTCAATCTCTGTGCAGATATACGCTTTTCTAACATACAATGCAACACCTCCTCCTCGTTTATCAAGTCTGTTTCTTGCAAATAAGTTGTATCCTTTTAGCCTTTTATTCCAATCATGTGCATCGTCCCATCAAGTTTCAGTGATTCCAATGACATCATATTCCTTTTCCTGAATTAGCAGTTCCAATTCTCCTTGTTTGTTGCCCATGCTTTGTGCATTTGTATAAAAACATTTTAGTTTGTGATTGGTTTCTCTTCCTCCCATATTTTTATTATTTAAATTGTTTTGTCTTTGTTCTTCCTTTCCACTTCCAGTAGCAGAGATCTCAATAGTATTTGTCAGCTGTATGGCTTTTTCTGGCCTTTTGCTTCCCTTCCCACATTGTTCTAGTTTAAAGCTCTTCTGATGAGTGTAGCAAGGCGACTTCCAAATACATGTTTTCCAGTCTTCGTAAGGTGCACCCCATCTCTAGCAAGTAGTCCATCGTATAGGTAATTCATTCCGTGATCCAGAAATCCAAATCCTTGTTGACGGCACCATCGACGTAGCCAGTTGTTCACCTGTAGAATCTTATTCCACCTCATTGTTCCATGGCCATCCACTGGGAGGATGGATGAGAAGACCACCTGCGCTCCCAATTCTTTCATTTTCTTGCCTAAGTCTTCAAAGTCACTGCAGATGGTTTCCATGTCCTTTCTTGCGGTGTCATTTGTCCCCACATGTATTAGCAGGAATGGGTAGTGATCTGTAGGTCTGAAGAGTCTTGATATCCTGTCAGACACATCTTTAATTTTTGCTCCTGGAAGACAGCACATTTCTCTTGAGGTTATGTCTGGTCTGCAGATAGCGGCCTCTGTTCCTCTTAACAGGGAATCCCCCATGACCACCACTCTCCGTTTTTTCTTCACAACATTCTTCTTTCTCCATCCAGGAGGATACTGAGGGCTTACAAGGTTATTCATTGCTGGCAAAGTCTTATTTTGCTGTATTTCTTCATGGTTCTCCTGCGTGAGAGCCTGGTACTGGTTCCTGAGCAGTATGGGTGCTGACTGCCTCTCGATCCTCCTGCTTCTGTGGGTCACATGCTTCCATTCCTCTGTTTCCTCAGGTGCAGTTCGAATTTCTTCTCTTTGCCCCTGGATGTGTCCCGTCTCCGGTGCCCCTGTCCTGCTGTGCGCACAGCTGGGTTTCTTAGCGGGCTTCCAGCACAGCTCTGCTCTGCCTCTAGCACTGGCACGGTATATTCTGCAGTTAGAGTGCACTCTACTTTTCTGTGCACGCTGCGTCCCTGCACTGTTCCATGCCTGACCGGTTTTACCTTTTGCCATCTGTCACATGTGTGGATGTGTCTTTTACATCACTGAGCAGTTAGCTGTTTTCCAGTAGAGATCACCAGTCTGCACAATGGAGCAAGGCAGGGCTGAGCTGTGTTTGATGCATGCTGCTAACAGATCAGTGATGTGAAACCATCATCTTCCTGCTGACAATACCCCATCTCATGCTGCTTTCATAACCTCTAAGTCATTGGCTGCTGAGGGCATAAAGTGAGACAAACTCGTGATGGGGCCACCGTCCTCCCCTGACCTCAACCCTATTAAGAACCTTTTTGAGTATCCTCCTACAAAAGATCTATGAGAATGGGAGGCATTTCACATCAAAGCATCAGTGCTGAGATTATATTCTGACATCCTGCAAGGAAATTCAAGCAGAAACTCCAAAAACTCCAAAGATCAATGGATGCAAGAATTGTGACGATGACATCACAGAAGCGCCGATCTTACATGGAACTCAGCCTGTTAAGACGGCTTTTTTTTTTTAAACTCTCTTTTTTCAGTAAATGTGACCTCTTAATGTTGCAAATTTAATAAATGACTATTTTAACGGGGTTGTCCACTAGTAGGACAACCCCTTGTTGAACTAAATATTTGGCCCTTATAAAATAAACCTATACTCCCCTCCCGTGCTGGCGCCGTTCCAGCTATGTCGGCACTCGAGTCCCGGAGCTCTGTTGCCGTGGAATGACACATGGTGCCCTGCGCTGGCGTCACTGTCCCCGCATTCGTACAAAATTGAACATGAAGAGGAAGTCAGAGATCAGCTGATTGGACAGCACTACATGAACTGGTCACCAGCCAGTATGTGTGCAGTACAGACAGAAGCTAATCGCTGCATGGATGGGATGAACATGATTTTGAAGAAAAGTTTGATATGGACCAAACTGGGACAGTTAGACAAGTGTGTTAAGGCGATAGGCCAGTCTAAAGATCTTTTTTTTTTGGGCATGCTTAAAGCTGTGGGTATTGGGAATTAATTGAATTATCCTGGGTAGTGCATTCTAAAGAATTGGCACAGCACGTGAGGAATCTTGGAGACGGGAGTGAGAGGTTTGGATTAAGGAGGATTTTAGTTTGAAGTCATTAGCAGAACAGAGGGCACGGGTAGGGTGGTAGACTGAGATGAGGGAGGAGATGTAGGGCGTTGCTGAATCATGGAGAGCTTCGTGAGTGAGAGTGATAAGTTTATACTGAACTCTGTATTGGATGGGTAACCAGTGCAATGACTGGCACAGGGTGGAGGCGTTGGTGTATCGGTTGGAGAGGAATATGATCCTGGCTGCTGCGTTCAGGACGGATTGGAGAGGGGAAAGTTTAGTAAGAGGGAGACCGATTAGTAGAGTGTTGCAATAGTCCAGGCGAGAATGAATAAGAGTTTGTCGAGTCAAAGGTAAGAAAAGTTCTGATTCTAGAGATGTTTTTGACTTGTAGATGACATGAACGAGCGAGTGAGTGATTTGATGTGAGGAGTGAAGGAAAGATCTGAATCGAGTGACCCCAATACAGCGGGCTTGTTGCTGGGGTGTAATGGTTGAGCCACAAACGGAAATGGCAATATCGGGCACAGGTAGGTTAGTGGAGGGAGGAAATACGAGTAGTTCAGTTTTTGACAGATTGAATTTTAGATAGAGGGAGGACATAATGTTAGAGACAGCAGAGAGACAATCACTGGTCTTCTGTAATAATGCAGGGGTGATGTCCGGAGCAGATGTGTATAATTGGTTGTCATCAGCATCGAGATGGTACTGAAAACCAAATCTGCTGATTGTTTGTCCAATGGGAGCGGTGTATAAGGAGAAAAGAAGGGGGCCTAGGACTGATCCTTGAGGGACCCCGACAGTAAGGGCAAGGGGAGAGGAGGAGGAGCCGGCAAAAGACACAGAGAAGGAGCGGTCAGAGAGATAAGAGGAGAACCAGGAGGGAGCGGTGTCCTTGAGGCCAATAGTGCGGAGCATAGTGAGGAGGAGCTGATGATCTACAGTGTCAAAAGCGGCAGAGAGATCCAGGAGAAACAGCAGGGAGTAGTGACCATTAGATTTAGCTGTTAGTAGATCATTAGAGACTTTAGTGGGGGCAGTTTCAGTAGAATGTGAAGAGCGGAAACCAGATTGTAGAGGGTCAAGAAGAGAGTTATGAGAGATATTGGATTAGACGGGAGTGGACCAGGCGTTCCAGGAGTTTAGAGATGAAGGGAAGATTGGAAACAGGTCTGTAGTTGGCCGTGCAGTTCTGGTCGAGGGATGTTTTTTTAAGTAATGGATGTATGCTGGCGTGTTTAAAAGAAGAGGGAAAGATAACAGATGAAAGGGAGAGGTTGAATATTTTAGTTAGGTGAGTGATGACAGCTGGAGAAAGGGACTTAAGGAGATGTGAGGGAATAGGGTCACTGTTGCAGGTGGTAGAGCGAGAGGAAGCAAGGAGCCTGGTCACTTCTTCTTCCGTGACTGGTTCGAAGTCAGAAAGTGATCAAGATGCACTGTGGAACAGAGGAGCATGCGTAACATTTGGGGATTGGGAGAAAATTTCCTGTCGGATATGGTCAATTTTTTTTCTTTGCTGACTATCTAGCCAATCATTTCAATCAGGTCGGTGTTTGGGGCCTGTGCTGTTTGATTAAGAAGAGAGTGAAAAGTGTCTAAGAGGCATTTAGGATTATTGGACAGTGAGATGATGAGGTTGTTAAAGTAGGTTTGATGGGGGAAGTGAAGGGCGAAGTTATAGATTTTAAGCATAAATTTATAATGGAGGAAATCGTCAGCCAGATTAGATTTTCTCCACAGCCGTTCAGCGCACCTAGAGCAGTGCTGGAGAAAATGTGTTTGTAGCGTGTGCCAGGGTTGGGTTGTCGCCGTCTTTTTCCAAGTTATTTATGTAGGAGGTCCGGCTTCATCCAGGGCGCATTGCAATGTTTCGTTATAAAGCTTCAGTGCAGAGTCAGGACATGAGAGGGTGGAGATCGGGGCCAATGATTGCAACGTTTTCTTAAATTTATGGGTGTTAATGGCGCGTATATTTCTATAGGTGTGGAAAGTGGGGGTGTCTTGAGCTGGGAGACAGTTCTTGACAGAGAAAGAAAGAAGGTTGTGGTCAGAGACCAGGAGAGGAGAGTTGGTAAAGTCGTGTGTTGAACAGAGCCGGACGAAGATCAGGTCAAGAGTATTTCTATCTTCATCGATCTTCATGTGTAGGAGAGTTAGTAAGCTGTGAAAGGCCGAAGGAGGAAGTTAGCGATAAAAGATGAGCTGCAGAAGGGGAGAGGGAATCGCCAATTGGGATGTTTAAGTCCCACATGATGAGAGTGGGGATGTCACAGGATAGAAAGTTTGAAAGCTAAGTGGCAAAATGATCCAGAAACCGACGGGAGGGGCCCGGAGGGCGATACACAACCGCCACTCCCAGAGAGAAGGGCCAGAAGAGACTGACTGTGTGGGCCTCAAAGCAAGGGAAAATTTGTGAGGGAACTGGGGGGATAACTTGAAAGGAGCAGACCAACACCTCCACCTGATCTGTTGTCTGGTCTCGGGGTATGAGAGAAGTGTAGGCGACCATATGAGAGAGCAGCAGCGGTGGTGGGGTCCGACTGCTGGATCCAGGTTTCAGTGAGAGCCAGAAGGTTAAGGGAATTTGAGAGGAAAAAAATCATGGATGTAGGAGAGTTTATTACATACTGACCGCACTTTCCAAAGGGCACAGTTGAATGAGACATAAGATTTGCAGGGAATATGAGATTGGCAGGGTTTCTGAATGTAGCAGGGAAAGAGTTAGTGTTTATTATTACAAGAAGGTCCTGGATTAGGAGAAACATCACCTGCGACTAAGAGAAGGAAGATAGTGAGCAGAAGGTTGAGTGATTTATGAGAGCGTTTCTTGTGTATGGTGGGAGTGAATGGGTCCGTACGGTATAACATTGTGAAGAGAGCATGACAGCTGTACATAGGAGAAGAGAGGAGAGAGGGGTTAATATGGATGAAGTGTGCCGAGTATGTGGGAGAACGGTGAATGTGGATGATTGTAGCAGCCAGAATATAAATGGCACAAATACAAATGGTGAACACTGTTTGCAAAACAGATGGTCTGGCAGCAACGACTTTGTTTCAAACGTGTGATTGCTCGTTCATACTCGCCTGTGGCAAGTAACAGGTGTGGGCAATATGAAGTTTATCTTTGCATTGTGTGTCTGTGTGTGCCACACTAAGCATGGAGAACAGAAAGAGGAGAAGAGAACTGTCTGAGGACTTGAGAACCAAAACTGTTGAATAATATTAGCAATCTCAAGGGTACAAGTCCTTCTCCAGAGATCCTGATGTTCCTTTGTCCACAGTGCACAATATAATCAAGAACCTTACAACCCATGTCACTGTAGCTAATTTCCCTGGATGTAGACGGCAGAGAAAACTTGATGAAAGGTTGCAACGCAGGATAGTCTGGATGGTGGATAAGCTGCCCCAATCAAGTTCCAAAGTAATTAAAGCTGTCCTGCAGGCACAGGGTGCATCAGTGTCAGCGCGAACTATTCATCTACATGTGAATGAAATGAAACGCTATGGCAGGAGACCCAGGATGATATCCCCCTGCTGACACAGGCATAAAAAGCTAGACTGAGTAAGCCAAAATCCTTGTGGACAGATGACACCAAGATAGAGATTTTTGGTAAAGCACATCATTCTACTTTCTACTGAAAACAGAATGAGGCCTACAAAGAAAAGAACACAGTACCTACAGTCAAATATGGTGGAGGTTCAAAGATGCTCTGGGGTTGTTTTGTCGCCTCTGGCACTGGGGGCCTTAACTTTGTGCAAGGCATCATGAAATGTGAAGATTACCAAAGGATTTTAGGTGGCATTGTAGTGCCCAGTGTCAGAAAGCTGGGTTTGCATCCTAGGTCATGGGTCTTTCCGCAGGACAATGACACCAAACATGCTTCAAGAAGCCCCCAGAAATGCATGGAAACAAAGCCCTGGAGAGTCCTGAAGTGGCAGCAATGAGTTTGTAAGAGACCAGGAGAAGTTTGCAAAAGAAGAGTCTAAGATTTCAGCTGAGGTGTAAGAAGCTGATGGTTATAGGAAGCGATTGGTTGCAGTTATTTATTCCAAAGGGAGCAAACAAATATTAAGGAGGGTGGCAACAATTTAGTCCGCCCTATCTGGGGTTGTGTGTGAAATTATGTCCAATTTGCCTTTTTTTTATCTTTGTAGGGTGTGTTACAATACACACAAACGAAATAAACGTGTATAACAAAAAATGTGTGATTGAGATAATTTTCTGCAAGAAATACTTCATTTTCTAAAATAAAGTCAAGGGTACCAGCACTTAAAGCCTTGACTGTGTGTGTAATAAATAAATATATATATATATATATCAGTACAGACCAAAAGTTTGGACACACCTTCTCATTTAAAGATTTTTCTGTATTTTCTTGACTATGAAAATTGTACATTCACACTCAAGGCTTCAAAACTATGAATTAACACATGTGGAATTATATACTTAACAAAAAAGCTTGAAACAACTGAAAATATGTCTTATATTCTGTAACATACCTGGCGGCGTACTTGCATAGTGCACCATCTCCCACTATGCAAGATCGCAAACTTAATCTTCAGTCCAGTCTGCCAGCCTGGCTTCTGTTCTTGCTGTCTGCTTGTCCCTGTCCTGACTGCTTAGGGCGGCGGCCCGGTTACTTCCTGTTTCTTGTAGCTGCTGTGGGCACACCCCTAATGCGTCTCCAGCCTATTGCTGTCTGTCACTGGATATTTAAACCAGCTCCACCCTGAAACTGGTGCCTGAGCAACTCTTACCTTCAGAGGGCTCCTTGCCTCTGATGTGCTAGGTCCCGTCCCGTTCTGTTTCTTGCCTGTCCGCCAACCTGGGGGCTGTATTCCCAGGCCTGTCTGAACTATCTCCTAGCCTGTTTGTCCTTCTCTCTGGGGGCCGTATACCCAGACTTGCTCCTGTATCTTGTTGCAGTGTCAGTTCCTGTCTGTCTCTGTGTCCATACCTTCCCTTTTCCTGCAGTCTCTGAACCTGCACCTAACTCCTACTTGTTGTCTCTGTACTTCTGTTGTCAGTTTAGAGCCCACTCGCTACTTCATTGCAAGTACCTTGTGTGTATCTGGTTCTGCTTTTCCCTTCCAGTCTGTTCAGTGTGAACAGAGCCCTGTCCTCTCTGCTTTGCCTTGCTCACCGCTCCGGCGGTTCCTCTCTGCTCTGCCTTGCTCACCGCCCCGGCGGTTCCTCTCTGCTCTGCCTTGCTCACCGCCCCGGCGGTTCCTCTCTGCTCTGCCTTGCTCACCGCTCCGGCGGTTCCTCTCTGCTCTGCCTTGCTCACCGCTCCGGCGGTTCCTCTCTGCTCTGCCTTGCTCACCGCTCCGGCGGTTCCTCTCTGCTCTGCCTTGCTCACTGCTCCGGCGGTTCCTCTCTGCTTTGCCTTGCTCACCGCTCCGGTGGTTTCTCCCTGCCCTGCTTGCTCACCGCTCCGGCGGTACCTCTCTGCTCTGCTTGTCTACCGCATCTGCGGTTCTGTTCCTGAATCCCAGTCTGTACTGGACCCTATCCAGCCTGTGCTCCAACCTGCTAGTACCTCCCAGTCTGCATACCAGCCGTGCCTGCCAGTATCCTCCTGTCTGCACTCCAGCTGTGCCTGCCAATTCCCACCTGTCTGTGTGCCAGCCTAACCTGCGTATTCCTGTATTCCCCGGTGTGGGTTAACAGCCGTGTCCGGGGTCTGGCCTGGAGTAGCACCTGGTCCCTCTGCTCGGTTCCTCCCTGGTGCACGGCGTCGTTAGCCGTCGTGCGACCTTGGTCGGATCAGGTTGACACTTAGTTACGCCCCTCCAGGCACTCTCCGGTTCATGGCACAGTGGAATCACTAAATCACGCACACGCCAGTCAGCCCGGGCGTGTGCATAACATATTCTAGGTTCTTCAAAGTAGCCACCTTTTGCTTTGATGACTGCTTTGCACACTCTTGGCATTTTCTTGATGAGCTTCAAGAGGTAATCACCGGAAATGGTCTTCCAACAATCTTGAAGGAGTTCCCAGAGTTGCTTAGCACTTGTTGGCCCTTTTGCCTTCACTCTGCGGTCCAGCTCCCCCCAAACCATCTCGATTGGGTTCAGGTCTGGTGACCGTGGAGGCCAGGTCATCTGGCGTAGCACCCCATCACTCTCTCTCTTGGTCAAATAGCCCTTACACAGCCTGGAGGTGTGTTTGGGGTCATTGTCCTGTTGAAAAATAAATGATGGTCCAACTAAACGCAAACCGGATGGAATAGCATGCCGCTGCAAGATGCTGTGGTAGCCATGCTGGTTCAGTATGCCTTCAATTTTGAATAAATCCCCAACAGTGTCACCAGCAAAGCCCCCCCACACCATCACACCTCCTCCTCCATGATTTACGGTGGAAACCAGGCATGTAGAGTCCATCCGTTCACCTTTTCTGCGTCGCACAAAGACACGGTGGTCGGAACCAAAGATCTCAAATTTGGACTCATCAGACCAAAGCACAGATTTCCACTGGTCTAATGTCCATTCCTTGTGTTCTTTAGCCCAAACAAGTCTCTTCTGCTTGTTGCCTGTCATTAGCAGTGGTTTCCTAGCAGCTATTTTACCATGAAGGCCTGCTGCACAAAGTCTCCTCTTAACAGTTGTTGAAGAGATGTCTGCTGCTAGAACTGTGTGTGGCATTGACCTGGTCTCTAATCTGAGCTGCTGTTAACCTGCGATTTCTGAGGCTGGTGACTCGGATAAACTTATCCTCAGAAGCAGAGGTGACTCTTGGTCTTCCTTTCCTGGGGCGGTCCTCATGTGAGCCAGTTTCTTTGTAGCGCTTGATGGTTTTTGCAACTGCACTTGGGGACACTTTCAATGTTTTCCCAATTTTTTGGACTGACTGACCTTCATTTCTTAAAGGGATGGCCTCTCATTTTTCTTTACTTGGCTGCTTTTTTCTTGCCATAATACAAATTCTAAGTCTATTCAGTAGGACTATCAGCTGTGTATCCACCAGACTTCTGCACAAAACAACTGATGGTCCCAACCCCATTTATAAGGCAAGAAATCCCACTTATTAAACCTGACAGGGCACACCTGTGAAGTGAAGACCATTTCCAGTGACTACCTCTTGAAGCTCATCAAGAGAATGCCAAGAGTGTGCAAAGCAGTCATCAAAGCAAAAGGTGGCTACTTTAAAGAACCTAGAATATAAGACAGATTTTCAGTTGTTTCACACTTTTTTGTTAAGTATATAATTCCACATGTGATAATTCATAGTTTTGATGCCTTCAGTGTGAATGTACAATTTTCATAGTCATGAAAATAGACATTTCTTTAAATGAGGTGTGTCCAAACTTTTGGTCTTTGCTGTGTGTATATGTATAATATATTATACACATGCTCATACATATACTGTGTGGGGGGAGCGGTAGCAGCGGAGAGGAGAGCGGGGCCCAGGAGGCCATATGCCCTTAGGCTGGAATCATGTAGAATCCAAATCTGTGTCTCTTTGGATAAAGCCATGCTTCCAAGCTGATGGCCTGAAGAGAGTCTGATCTTTGATTCTCCTTGTAAAGTCTCTTTCAATTCTCTGTGCAGCAGGATAGAAAAAACTTATTTTTTTAATTTACATATGTGGCTAAGGTCATCAGTCATGGGTCAGATGTAAAGGTGCAGGGCTCACTCAGGTCACCCGAGCACCCGCGATCCTTTTTTATTAACTAGTTTGTGTGACATATCTCTCTGATTTAAGCGCATGAAAATTCTAAGTTTGAAAATTGAAAAATTAAGATTTTAAAAAATTTCTACTTTTTTTTTTCACAAATAAATGCCATTCATATCAAATAAATTTTACCACTATCATGAAGTACAATATATCACGAAAAAACTGTCTCAGAATTTTTGGGATCCAATGAAGCTCCAGAGTTATTACCTCATAGTGACAGTGGTCAGAATTGTAAAAATTGACCTAGTCATTAACGTGCAAACCATCCTCAGGGGTAAAAGGGTTAAATTTTCCTTCACAGATTTAATAAACCTTTTGCATCAGCAAAAAAACTAGAATTCCATTTCTCATTATTGCACATAATTCATGGACCTGTATAGTGATTTCTTTGGCTGTGTAGATTGATTGGGATGTTACCAACATCTGGGGAGAATTTCATGTCAATAGCACCTTTTTGAAATGGTTTTACTTAGAAAGTTGATGACGTCTTCAATACTTATTTCACCCGCTGTATGTATTATAATAATGTATGGATAATATATATATAATCTCACCCAGTGTCATGGTCCACCCTTCATCCAGGCTTATATACCATCATTGTGCCCACGTGGTCTTCTCGGCACCGTCCCACCCTTTCTCTCTCTCCTGCCTGCTGGGGTGCTCGGCACCACTTATTGCAGCGATGCTGAGCTCCATGGCTTTTATGTTTTCCAGGACTGGGTTCACCATCTGAGCACATGGTTTTCGTTCCGGATGAAGCTGAAGATTCTGGGAATGACTTCCTGCCTAGTGATTGCACAGACAGCAGCACGCCATGGTTTCTGCGGGTTCAGGAGTTGGCTCATGACAGTCTGATTGCTGCCACCCGGGCTCAGCTGGCAAAACATGCAAAGTCCATCGGCAGTGGTAAGCGTTGCCCCAGAATGTGCCTGGCATTGTACACTGTGTGACTGGCACAGGGATGTCCAGCTGTTAGAACAGGTGACTGTGTATGGAGATGGGCCATGATGCCTCGTGGTGGGAGATGAATGAGACACGCGTGTCACCAGTCTCAGGACAAATGGACGGCTGAGCAGTATCTGCCCCTTGAACTGCTTGATGTGAGAATGGAGCAGTTTTCCAGAACGTTGTGTATTGTTTTCAGCCGATGCGTCCGTGAACAGCGCCTGTGATGTTGGAGCCGCACACCCAGAAAAACGCCTCCGCTGCACCTTCCACAGCTGTGAGCGATCCTTTCTGCGTCCAACACACCTGAGATACCACCTGAAAACTCACATGTAAGTGCCCGCCGGAAGATGGTGCCGGATACCTCGGTGTATTCTCCCAGTGGTGGTATGCCATGACTCTGTACAGTATCGTCCAGCGGGCAGGATTTACTTGTAGACTCGGGGGGCCTAGTGCTTGGTAGATGGGCTCTGTAGCCGAATCTGACTGTTAATGTTCCACAGCTTGCATGCCGTCGGCTGGGGGCAGAGTTGTCACTTTCTGATGTTCTTCTCTTGCATAAGTGTAAACTGAAAGAATTCCGAAAAGTGAAACGTAACCATAAAGGTGTCTTCCAGAAATGACCGTTCCTTCACGTGTCCTGCGGACGGCTGTGGGAAAAGCTTTTACGTTCTGCAACGGTTGAAAGTTCACATGCGCACTCATAATGGAGAACGTCCCTTCCTTTGCCCTGAGCCTGGCTGCCAGAAGCCGTTTACTACGGCCGGAAACCTGAAGAACCATCTGCGGGTCCATAGTGGTGAGTGCTGCCCTGTGTGTACGTCCTGCTGTGGTTGTCCGTGACTCACGCCTCGGCTTCTGGCAGGAGAGAAACCCTTTCTGTGCGAGGAGGAGGGATGTGGCAGAAGCTTTGCAGAATACTCCAGCCTTAGAAAACACCTGGTGGTTCATTCAGGTAATGATGTGGTGGGGGACCTCCAGCAGGGTCCTTGTTCAGGACTGACGCTTGGCACTGTTTCTCAGGTGTGAAGTCACATCAGTGTACCGTGTGCAGCAAAACCTTTTCCCAAAGCGGAAGCAGAAACGCTCACATCAAGAAACATCACCCGCTGCGGAGGGCAGGTGAGTGGCTTCTATCCTCTTCCGTCAGTCCCGTCATAGTGTTTCTCCAGCGCTGCTTCCTTCTGCAATGGGAATTCAGTGAGTTTGATGGTTTTGTGTCCAGATACCTGCCCGGCCATGCACACATCCTGGCAGGCATTGGTCATCAGTAAAATTGACCTGCCAATGCAGAATTGAACATTATGGGGAAATCCTTTAATAACCGCAGTGAATGGTGTCACAGTTTTTCAATCTTTCAAAGGCTGACTTTGTTTTAGCGTTGCACATTTTGACTAGTAATACTTCATTCCATGTTTCTTTGTTGGCCCAGTCAGCATAGCGCACTCATCTGCTCTGTATCAAGCTGCAGAAAAAGCTACCGTATTTGCCAGCGTATAAGACGACCCCCCCCCAACATTTCCACTCAAAATAGAGTTTGTTATATACTCACCCCCTCCCATATTATGCCCCATGCAGGATGTCACCCCCTCCCATATTATGCCCCATGCAGGATGTCACCCCCCCCCATATTATGCCCCATGCAGGATGTCACCCCCCCATATTATGCCCCATGCAGGATGTCACCCCCCATATTATGCCCCATGCCTCCATACATTAAAAAAAAAAAAAAAAAAAAAATCCAATACTCTTCTCCCTCCTCCTCACCTGCTGTCGCTGCTCAGGTCCGGACTCCAGCGTCGCCGGTGTCTTCCCGCTCTGCGCTGCCTATGACGGTTCAGGGGAGGGCACGGTGTAAAGACGTCACCGCACCTTCTGACCTGAGACGCCACAGGGAGCGCAGAGCAGGAAGACAGCGGATCTGCGGAGGCACGGGGAGAGGTAAGTATCCGGCAGCCGGGGCCCTGAGCAAGCGGCGGAGAAGGGCGGGTGCTGGCACCACTCTCCTCCGCCCATAGCCCAGCAGGGTGCGCGACCGCCAGTGGGCCCCTCTGCCTGCTCAGGGCCCCGGCATCTACCCAGCGCATCCCAACTATAGTGCACCTGGTGTATAAGATGACACCCCCCACTTGGAGGCGTGTTTTTCAAGGCAAAAAGGTTGTCTTATACACCGGCAAATACGGTACATTAGTATTATAAAGGCTCACAGCAGTATCCATTTTTAGAAAAATTTGAGTACATATTGTGTGGCACCCTGAATAGCATCCATGATTATACTTATTAACCATAGTGTTACAGGGAAAATATATATATTTGTACCGTGTTATCCAGTAGATAGAAAAATATTTAGATTTGAGAGTCCTCGGTGGTTGATACCTTTTAATGGCTAACTGAAAAGCTGGTAACAAATTGCAAGCTTTCAAGACTACGCAGGTCTCTTCATCAGGCATAGTATAACACAGAATCTGAAGAGTCAAATATTTATACACATCTGATGTCTAGCGCTCGGTGTGTGTGAGATGTCCGGACGTCTAGCGCTCGGTGTGTGTGAGATGTCCGGACGTCTAGCGCTCGGTGTGTGTGAGATGTCCGGACGTCTAGCGCTCGGTGTGTGTGAGATGTCCGGACGTCTAGCGCTCGGTGTGTGTGTGAGATGTCCGGACGTCTAGCGCTCGGTGTGTGTGTGAGATGTCCGGACGTCTAGCGCTCGGTGTGTGTGTGAGATGTCCGGACATCTAGCGCTCGGTGTGTGTGAGATGTCCGGACGTCTAGCGCTCGGTGTGTGTGAGATGTCCGGACGTCTAGCGCTCGGTGTGTGTGAGATGTCCGGAGGTCTAGCGCTCGGTGTGTGTGAGATGTCCGGACGTCTAGCGCTCGGTGTGTCTGTGATGTCCGGAGGTCTAGCGCTCGGTGTGTCTGTGATGTCCGGACGTCTAGCGCTCGGTGTGTGTGAGATGTCCGGACGTCTAGCGCTCGGTGTGTCTGTGATGTCCGGAGGTCTAGCGCTCGGTGTGTGTGAGATGTCCGGACGTCTAGCGCTCGGTGTGTGTGTGATGTCCGGACGTCTAGCGCTCGGTGTGTGTGAGATGTCCGGACGTCTAGCGCTCGGTGTGTGTGAGATGTCCGGACGTCTAGCGCTCGGTGTGTGTGAGATGTCCGGACGTCTAGCGCTCGGTGGGTGTGAGATGTCCGGACGTCTAGCGCTCGGTGGGTGTGAGATGTCCGGACGTCTAGCGCTCGGTGTGTGTGAGATGTCCGGACGTCTAGCGCTCGGTGGGTGTGAGATGTCCGGACGTCTAGCGCTCGGTGTGTGTGAGATGTCCGGACGTCTAGCGCTCGGTGTGTGTGAGATGTCCGGACGTCTAGTGTTGGGTGTGATGCTAATAATCATAGTATTTTTATCAGATGCTCCTGCGGAGGATCGGGTGTCTCCTAAGGCTCCTGACACAGAATTGCTGGACAGCCTCCAGCTCGATCCCAGCATAGATCCCAGGAATCAGAAGAGCGACGCTGCCCTGCTGTCTCCCTCCACGTCGTCATCTCTGCTGCAAGACCTGCCAGCCAACGACAATTCATCATTCATCCTCCTGAACCTGGCGCGATCAGGTAGCGTCACATCCCCGCTGGTTTCCTTCTCTTCATAGCTCTTCATTCATTCTGTGACCATTTCTCTTAATATTTTTCACTTTCTCGTTATCTTTCCTGAAGCATCAAATCAGCATTTATGTTCTACCATTAACTCATGGGGGATTTCTGTTTCTGCAATGGTACTAAATAACTAACCCTAATTATGGTTTGCTCTTGTTCTATCCTGTGTGACCACGTGAGGGGCTGGGTCGGTATTTTCCGCATACAGACCTCCTGTTATGAGATTGTGTTTTTTTGGGACTTGGGTATGGTCTTGGGAAACTCCTACTTGCCACCCTTCGAGCATCCTCAAGAAGATGATTATAAATCTCTGAAAGCCATAAAATTTACGTGAAGAGGGTAAAGTCCAGACTTGTGAGGTCCATGTGTCGTCTTTGCTGGGCAGGGGGCCGGAAGGGGTTCACCCACGTTCACTACTACAGTCCTTTTACTTGAAATTATCAGGTGATTTTGTTTGGAGCGTCTTCTGAGGAGGATCGTAATCTTCATATAGCTCCCACCGTTGGGGCCGCACTTTGGGGCCCCTGACTCTAGTAGAACAGAGGTGGCTGTGCATGCACGCAGCACATTTCAGTGCTTCCACAAAGTGAATAGAGAGCCTTCCATGGTTTTTGTCCTCGCTCCTCTTTTTTGAAGCCTCTAGTTGCCTGCTGTATTTAATCCATTGTTATTGGTCTCCCATCATAGTCGCATGCGCTGCTGCAGTGTCGGCTCTGTGGATTTAGCCATCCTCTGCGTCACTGCTTTGCTCTACTGTAAATGCAAATGATTGCTCTGCTCCTTGTGCATTATCTGTGTTCAGGAAACACTGAACGTTTATCACCCAGTGTCATGGTCCACCCTTCATCCAGGCTTATATACCATCATTGTGCCCACGTGGTCTTCTCGGCACCGTCCCACCCTTTCTCTCTCTCTCTCCTGCCTGCTGGGGTGCTCGGCACCACTTATTGCAGCGATGCTGAGCTCCATGGCTTTTATGTTTTCCAGGACTGGGTTCACCATCTGAGCACATGGTTTTCGTTCCGGATGAAGCTGAAGATTCTGGGAATGACTTCCTGCCTAGTGATTGCACAGACAGCAGCACGCCATGGTTTCTGCGGGTTCAGGAGTTGGCTCATGACAGTCTGATTGCTGCCACCCGGGCTCAGCTGGCAAAACATGCAAAGTCCATCGGCAGTGGTAAGCGTTGCCCCAGAATGTGCCTGGCATTGTACACTGTGTGACTGGCACAGGGATGTCCAGCTGTTAGAACAGGTGACTGTGTATGGAGATGGGCCATGATGCCTCGTGGTGGGAGATGAATGAGACGCGCGTGTCACCAGTCTCAGGACAAATGGACGGCTGAGCAGTATCTGCCCCTTGAAGTGCTTGATGTGAGAATGGAGCAGTTTTCCAGAACGTTGTGTATTGTTTTCAGCCGATGCGTCCGTGAACAGCGCCTGTGATGTTGGAGCCGCACACCCAGAAAAACGCCTCCGCTGCACCTTCCACAGCTGTGAGCGATCCTTTCTGCGTCCAACACACCTGAGATACCACCTGAAAACTCACATGTAAGTGCCCGCCGGAAGATGGTGCCGGATACCTCGGTGTATTCTCCCAGTGGTGGTATGCCATGACTCTGTACAGTATCGTCCAGCGGGAAGGATTTACTTGTAGACTCGGGGGGCCTAGTGCTTGGTAGATGGGCTCTGTAGCCGAATCTGACTGTTAATGTTCCACAGCTTGCATGCCGTCGGCTGGGGGCAGAGTTGTCACTTTCTGATGTTCTTCTCTTGCATAAGTGTAAACTGAAAGAATTCCGAAAAGTGAAACGTAACCATAAAGGTGTCTTCCAGAAATGACCGTTCCTTCACGTGTCCTGCGGACGGCTGTGGGAAAAGCTTTTACGTTCTGCAACGGTTGAAAGTTCACATGCGCACTCATAATGGAGAACGTCCCTTCCTTTGCCCTGAGCCTGGCTGCCAGAAGCCGTTTACTACGGCCGGAAACCTGAAGAACCATCTGCGGGTCCATAGTGGTGAGTGCTGCCCTGTGTGTACGTCCTGCTGTGGTTGTCCGTGACTCACGCCTCGGCTTCTGGCAGGAGAGAAACCCTTTCTGTGCGAGGAGGAGGGATGTGGCAGAAGCTTTGCAGAATACTCCAGCCTTAGAAAACACCTGGTGGTTCATTCAGGTAATGATGTGGTGGGGGACCTCCAGCAGGGTCCTTGTTCAGGACTGACGCTTGGCACTGTTTCTCAGGTGTGAAGTCACATCAGTGTACCGTGTGCAGCAAAACCTTTTCCCAAAGCGGAAGCAGAAACGCTCACATCAAGAAACATCACCCGCTGCGGAGGGCAGGTGAGTGGCTTCTATCCTCTTTCCACTTCTGACATTCCTATCATTTGGTCAGCCCCAAAACATATTTTAAACTAACATGGAACATGGCCCCCAGAGAAATCCTACCTTCCATTTAGTAATTCACAGGGGTGAGTGCTGTCTGCATCGAAATTTACGCTGAAGTTTACACTGTCAGTCAAAGCTGAGTGAGGTGGCAAGGCCTGCAAAGGCGGTGGGAGGAATGTGCACTTAACAGCTGGACCATGCTGAGAGTGCCCCATCACCTAATTGGCCTATTGGGTAGAAGATCCGATCTCCTTTTTTTTTTTTTTATCACCCATGACCGCATCACCTGAGAATGGGAATCCACTCATAAAGGACTGGAAATCTACAAAATAAAAGGGTGGCACCTCTCCTCCGCATAGGTTGGTTTCCTGTCCTTGATGAGATACGTACACACAGTGTCCGGTGACTAAACAAAGAGAGAAGATCTCCTACCCTGGTCTTGCCCAGTCGCCTGGGATAGCGTGGTCTGCTGAGCTGGCGTGTGGGGCCTGGAAGCTCCGCAGCAGGTCCAATAGGGGCTTGGCTGGAGTGCGGGCACGAGCATCTGCCAGTCGCATCGCCCTGAGATCTGCGTATGCGCAGGGCGCGCTGTAGGGGTGCGCCCTAATGACAAGCTCGTCGGTGACAAATTGACCCAGAAGTACTGAAGCACTTTTGGGAGAGGTCCGGAGGAGGCGACCTTTTGAGGTGGAGGTGCTGTCTGTGCTGGTCCCGCATTTAAATGCGGTTTAAGACTACCAGAAGAGCAATGAGTTCAGGACTCCTCTCCAGTTCTAACATGGTGCAGCAGCATCTGCAGGTCCAGCAGCGCTCAAAACCAAAGAAGCAGCAACATGGACGCAGCAGTGGGGTTCCAGAGGGAGTGTCAGTAGGTCCAGCCAGCAGAGCCGCAGCACAGCCTCAAGATCATTCAGATGGTCCGAATCCACCATCGAATCCGGTAACTTCATTATCAACTTGGTGGGGACTGATCTTCTTGAAAGTTCACGTGGTAACAGGTTGTTTTTTATTATTGCTTGTTAGAAGAGGCCTAAGAAATGCATAGCAAAATCCAAGCATAAGGAATGTGCACTGTGTGGAGAGGAGTTGTCCGGCTTATGGCAGAAAAATCTGTTAGGCTTTCATAGAAAAAACCATGTGTGAAGAAACCTCTAATTTTGCTATGGAGCTTAGAGCAGCAATTAGATCAGAAGTAAAAAAAAAATCCATTAAGTCCTTAACCCTCCAAGAAATTGACAAACGAAAGAAGGGAACAAATGTAAACCTATCTAATTCTGAAAGGTCGGACAAGTCAGAGGGAAAATGTATGTCCTCCGATTCCTCTACGTCTTCCTCAGATAGAGGTGAAGGGGGTCGGCACTGCTTCCCCATAGAAAATATGGATCAGTTGGTAAAGGTGGTTAGATCCACCATGGGCATTAAAGAATCAAAAGCACATGGATAAGTTCAGGATATTATGTTTGGAGCAGAATAAATGGAAAACCTTCCCGGTAAATGAAAAAATTCTGGCACTTATTAACAAGGAATGGAAAAAATCTGAGAGGAAGGTTTCGTTGCAATCATTATTAAAACGGAAATATCCCTTTGAAGAACAGGAGACAGCCCTATGGGATAAAACACCTAGGATAGATGTAGCAGTGGCTAAATCATCAAAAAACTCTTCCTTGCCATTTGAAGATATGGGTGTAATTAAGGACTCGTTAGATAAAGACGCATAACTATCTTTAAAAATACCTGGGAATTCTCAGCAGGAGCACTAAAACCAGCTATAGCGGCAACATCTACAGCCATTTCCATGATGGATTGGCTTAAACAATTTGAAAGTAAGCTAAGGAATAAGGCTGCAAGGGAAGACATCTTGGCAGATATTGCGTTAAGTCAGGGGGCAACAGCATTCTTGGCAGATGCATCGGCAGATTCTGCAAGAATGGCGGCAAGATCAGCAGTCTTCTCAAGTGCAGCCTGTATAGGCTTAAAAGTTGCCCAGGGGCTATGCAGTCGAAATCCAGATTGTGTTCCATTCCATGTGAAGGGTAATATCTGTTTGGGCCCGCTCTTGATGACATCTTGAACAAAGCCGGTGATGGCAAAAAGCGTCTCCCTAATTAGTCCATCCCTTCATACAGAAGGTCGCTTCAGAGGAGAAGGTATGGTCATGGAAGACCTTCAAAAGATTAGGGGAAAAGGGAGGACCATCGAGGGAACAGAGGGTTCATGTTCAGGGGTCCCTCCTTGGAGAATAAAAAGTCTTTCCGGTGAAGCCATTCCTCAGGTGGGAAGAAGGCTTTCCCTCTTCCTCCTTGCCTGGGCGAGAATCTTGTCGACTGGATGGATTCTCACATTGTTAGGTTTGAGTTGGAGATTTTGGCTGTCCCACCCCCCACCCCACCCCACCTCCCAAGGTCTAGGGGGGTAGAAATTTTCCCTAGACACGGATGTCTGGGAATTGGTGAAGAAAGCAGTCCTTGTGGGGGTAGAGTAAAAAGGATTCTATTCTCTTTTTCTCATAAAAAAAACTTAGACTTCTCTTTCAGGACTATTAACCTCAAGGGACTGAACAAGTTCCTAAAGACCCGTCCTTTCAAAATGGAATCTATAAAATCCACCATAAAACTACTGTTCCTGGGCTAATTAGTATGCATCATTTAGTTCTAGAAGGAGCATATATTATGTTGCAATAAACCTAGAAGATCAGAAATTCCTGAGAAAGGCTCTAGCCATGGATGGAAGGATCAGGCATTTCCAATTCAGGGCCCTTCCCTTCGGGTTATCCATGGCACCGAGAATTTTTACAAAGGTGATAGCAGAAATGACAGCTCATCTGTTGTAACATGATGAACATACTTGGACACTTTTTTGATCATAAGCAAGTTGATCAACCACTGCAATACTCAATTAGAATGTGTCAGAACCCCCTTGACAGACATGGGTTGGCTTCTGAACCTGAGAGACTCGAGTGATTTCCCTGAGAGTCCAAATCTTTCTAGGTCTTTTATTAGACGCTATAAATGAGAGCTGTCATCTCTAAAGGGAAAGATAGTAAAAGTATCAGATCAGGTACTAAAACCAATAAACAATCCCACCATGACCCCCTGGAAGGCCATGTCCTTACTGAGATATTTGACCTCTTGTATTCCAGTGGTCCTGTGGGCTCAGATAGGGTATGTGCACACGTTCAGGATTTGATTGCACAAATTTCTGCAATGTTTCTGCATCTCTTGGCAGCAAAAATGCTGTGGGAAAAAAACGTGCATTTTGTCACGATTTTGATGCATTTTTTGATGCATTTTGTACAGCAATGAATGTTTTTTTGAAATAAAGTGTTATACTGTGTGTGTTTATTTAACTCTTTACTTACAGGTTTGTTTAGTAAGGAGGGTGTTTGGTTGACACCTCTTCATCACTAAACAAAGGGCTTGGTGTCAGCTACACTTAATCCCGTAAACCCTAATACCATTAGCATTAATTTCCATTCATGTAATTTGTGGAGCAGCTGAGAGCTGCTATTTGTAGCCTAGGAAGGGCCCATTAGTCTAACATGTTCCCTGGCTATTAATAGCAGCTCACAGCTGTTTGGTTCACTACTATGTCCCCACGATCAGCAACCCGCAGCGCTTTGGACTCGGCGTATTTTTGCTGCGTCCAAAATGCTGTGTTCTAATGCCGTCTTTCAGAACCGCAACATGTCAAATTCACTTGCGGAGTAGCTAGTCTCCGCAACAGAAATTTGACCACTAGAATGTATTGAATGTTGTAAATCCGCATGGTTCAGTGAACACATGTGGATTTACCTGTGTTTAATAGAACACAGCGTTTTGGATGCAGCAAAAATATGCTGTGTCCAAAGCGCTGCTACGTCCGGATCGTGGGCACAGAGCCTAAGATTTTAAAAAATGGCGTGGGTTCCCGCGTCATTTTCATAACCAGTAATGGGAAAGCCGACCGCTGGGAGCTGATATTAATAGCCGGGGAAGGGGCCGTTAGTCAAAAATGTTCCCTGGCTATTAACAGCCCACAGCTGTTTGCTTAGCCTTTACTGGCTAGATTACAGGGGGACCCCAGAAAAAAATTGACGTAGGATCACCCTATAAAATCTAACCAGCAAGGGCTAGGCAGACAGCTGTGAGTTGATATTAATGGCCAGGAAGATCAGCTGATGAGCTCTGGTGACCTCACTTACTGCATCAGTGTTGCGTGGGAAAATTCTCACACAGTACTGATGCCATAAGTGAGGTCTCTGGAGCTCGTCAGCTGATGAACTCCGGTGAACTCAGTCCCAGTAGCGCAGTGATGTACACTGCCGGGAGCAATTGCTCTCTTATCATATTGCCGGGTGATAGGATCGACGTGGGACACTCTGGGTACAGCGGACAGGTGAGAATAAGGTGTTCTTTTATTTTAATATTGATTTATTTTTTTCTACACAGCGCACAGACTCCGGCTGAGGACATTACTTCTCCCCTCAGCTGCGCCTGCTCCTGCTATGGTCAGCGCGTCGGATGATGGAAGGAGTAGTTTCCCACGGGCAATTCTTTGTGCATTTTTGCCACTTTTTTGACTCATTGACTTGAATTGAGTCAGTGAAATATGCAGCCCACATCCGCAGCAAATCCACAAAGATTTTTATACCTGCTTTTTTTCTGCGGATTTGACTGACTCATCTGAAGTCAGCGGGTGAAAAAACGCTGCAGAAACGCACAAAGAATTGACATGCAGCAGATTTATACGCTATGACAATCCTGAAAGGAAAATTCCTAATCTTGTGCACAGCACTTCAGGATTGTCATTGCATTAGCTGCACATGGATTACCTAGCGTTTTTGGTGCATTTCCACGCAGAAAAAACGCTGCGAAAACGAACAGTGTGCACACAGCCTTACACAACAGGGAGCTTCAACGAGACATTTTAATAAGCGAAAAGGCGCTAAAAGGTGATCTGGAAGGAAGAGTAACCCTTTCCTCAGTCATGTTAGAGAGTCTCCATTGATGGTTAAATACAGTAAATATGTCAAGAGGGGTTCCTTGGGAAAATCCAGTACAGCGCATTATAACCGCAGATGCAAGACCAAAAGGTTGGGGAGCACATTCAGAGCATGGGGTGGTTCAAATAGGATGGACAAGAGATGAAAAGCTAGTCCTCGAGAGAACCATCTCTCTTCATAGACAACATTACACATAAGAGGGGAGCAGAACAGCAAGGCAGACTTCTTGAGTCAGAATCTGTTGAAACAAGAGGGGAGTCTGAATTTCAACAGAATACAGACTGTGTAGAGTTATGGGGTTTCCCCGACATTGTTTTAAAAAAAATGCAACAGGAAAGTGAAGAAGTTTTTCTCACTAAACCCCAAAGAACATCTGTATATTGTAGACGCCTTTTGAGTCAAATGGGACTTTTCCACCACTAGTGCTGATTCCAGCAGTGCTGAGGAAGATTTATTTATTTATTTATTTATTTTCCTCACTTATACGACCCCTGGCAAAAGTTATGGAATCACCGGGCTCGGAGGATGTTCATTCAGTTGTTTAATGTTGTTGAAGAAAAACAGATCACAGACATGGCACAAAACTAAAGTCATTTCAAATGGCAACTTTAGGGCTTTAAGAAACACTAAAAGAAATCAAGATTAAAAATGTGGTACTCAGTAAGGGAAATTTTTTACAGACCAAGCAGAGGGAAAAAATTATGGAATCACTCCAATTCCGAGGAAAAAAATATGGAATCACCCTGTAAATTTTCATTTCCAAAACAAACACCTGCATCAAATTAGATCTGCTCGTTAGTCTGCATCTAAAAAGGAGTGATCACACCTTGGGGAGCTGTTGCACCAAGTGGACTGACATGAATCATGGCTCCAACACGAGAGATGTCAATTGAAACAAAGGAGAGGAATATCAAACTCTTAAAAGAAGGTAATTCATCACGCAGTGTTGCAAAAGATGTTGGTTGTTCAGTCAGCTGTGTCTAAAATCTGGACCATATAGAAACAACATGGGAAGGTTGTTAAAGGTAAACATACTGGTAGACCGAGGAAGACATCAAAGTGGCAAGACCGGAAACTTAAAGCAATATGTCTCCAAAACAGGAAATGCACAACAAAACAATTGAGGAAAAAATGGGAGGAAACTGGAGTCAATGTCTGTGACCGAACTGTAAGAAACCGCCTAAAGGAAATGGGATTTACATACAGAAAAGCTAAACATAAGCCATCATTAACACCTAAACAGAAAAAAACAAGGTTACAATGGGCTAAGGAAAAGCAATCGTGGACTGTGGATGACTGGATGTAAGTCATATTCAGTGATGAATCACGAATCTGCATTGGGCAAGGTGATGATGCTGGAACTTTTGTTTGGTGCCGTTCCAATGAGATTTATAAAGATGACGGCATGAAGAGAACATGCAAATTTCCACAGTCATTGATGATATGGGGCTGCATGTCAGGTAAAGGCACTGGGAGATGGCTGTCATTACATCTTCAAGAAATGCCCAAGTTTACATTGATATTTTGGACAGTTTTCTTTTCCCATCAATTGAAAGGATGTTTGGCGGTGATGACATCATTTTTCAAGATAATGCATCCTGCCATAGAGCAAAAACTGTGAAAACATTCCTTGAAAGAAGACACATAAGGTCAATGTCATGGCCTGCAAATAGTCCGGATCTCAATCCAATTGAAAATCTTTGGTGGAAGTTGAAGAAAATGGTCCATGACAAGGCTCCAACCTGCAAAGCTGATCTGGCAACAGCAATCAGAGAAAGTTGGAGCCAGATTGATGAAGAGTACTGTTTGTCACTCATTAAGTCCATGCCTCAGAGACTGCAAGCTGTTATTAAAGCCAGAGGTGGTGCAACAAAATACTAGTGATGTATTGGAGTGTTCTTTTGTGTGTTTGTTTTTCATGATTCCATAATTTTTTCCTCAGAATTGAATGATTCCATAATTTTTCCCTGTGCTTGGTCTGTAAAAGAAATACCTTTACTGAGTACCACATTTTTTATCTTGATTTCTTTTAGTGTTTCTTAAAGCCATAAAGTTGCCATTTGAAATGACTTTAGTTTTGTGCCATGTCTGTGATCTGCTTTTTTTTCAACAACATTAAACAACTGAATGAACATCCTCTGAGCCCGGTGATTCCATAATTTTTGCCAGGGGTTGTATAGCGCCATTAATTCCACAGCACTTTACAAACATGTCTTTTGGAGTGTGGGAAGAAACCGGAGAACCTGGAGGAAACCCACGCAAACACAGGGAGAACATACAAACTCCTTGCAAATGTTGTCCTCGGTGGGATTTGAACCCAGGACCCCACTGAGCCACCATGCTGCCCATAGATCAGACAAGATCAAGCAAGAATAATTTTCATAGCACCATTTTGGTGATTGGTTCTCATGGATGAGATTAATATCGGTCACAGACCCTTGGGCACTACGAAAAATTCCAGAACTCCTCATCCAAGGTCCAGTTTGTCACCCCCGGGCAACTAGGCTTCACTTCACTTGACAGTGTGGTAGAGAGGTCACTATTAGAGCAGCAATGGTTCTCAGCTGATCTAGTCTCCACATTGCTAAAAAGTAGAAAAGCGGTAGCAACCAAAACTTATGGTAGGTGGAAAAAGTTCCTTAGCAGTTGAGGGGTAAAAATATAGGACAGCATTTCTATTGAGGCCATCTTGGAATTTCTCCAGAAGGGGCTAGATAGGAATGTTGGCACCCTCAGAGTACAAATATCAGCCTTGGGGCTCTATATAATTATGTCCTAGCTGGTAATGGGTGGATAATGAGATTCATAAAAACATGATTAAAAACAGTGGTTATCCTAAAAATTCCACCTTGGGATTTAAAACTAGTACTGAAGGCACTGACCCACTTTCCCTTTGACCGATCGATTCTGCATCAGTCAAAAACCTTACGTTGAAGACAGACCTTCTGTTGGCCCTAACATCTGCTAGCAGAGTCAGTGATATCTATGCCTTGTTGGTTAGTGTTCCCTTCATGCAGGTCATGGATGATAGGGTTGTCCTTAAGCCAAACCCAGCGTACCTTTCCAAAATTGCTACTAGCTTTCCTAAAGTCAAGAGGTCATCCTTCCTTCTGCATCTAAGATTCTAGGGAGGAAAAATTTCACACCTTGGATGTTAGGAGATGTTTGATAAAATATATTGCAGCCACAGAACCATGGAGAAAGAGACAGACATATTTGTCTCCTTCCATGGTTCTAGGGGAGGATATGTCAGTTTTCAGAAGTACTTTTGCCAGGTGGATCAGGGAGTCTTCTAGTTTTGTCTATTCCTCAAGTGATGGGTCAACTCCATTGGATCTGAAGGCTGACTCTACTCAGGCCATGGCAGCCTCCTGGGTGGAGAGAGCGAACTTATCTATTGACCAGATATGTAAGGCGGCAATGTGGTCCCCTCTCATTCTACATTCCTGTACTGGAAGCCAATCGACCGTCCAACATATCTGAAATGGGACAGTTTCCATCCAAAACAAATGAAAAAAACTATTGTCTAGGGCCAAGCCATCAGATGCAATCGGATATGTTCCAACCCTATGGATAGAGACACACACCTTGGTGGCCTCAGAAAGACCTTTTTGAATCAGGGCTACCATCCAAGAACAATTGAGAACCAGATTACAAGAGCCCCCAGAATATCAAGGAATCTTCTCCTACACTACAAAACCAAACAAGAAAGCAACTGGGTGCCTCTAGTAGTTGCCTACAATCCAAACCTTGAGGCGATAAGGGGAGCAGCACGGAAACTACAATCTGTACTACAAAAAATGCCCGATTACAATCCTTATTTCCAGACCCCCACTTCTGTGTTTCAGGCTGCCCCCTAATCTAAGAAGCATCATTGTCAGAAGCTCCCTGTCATCTCCAACAGCTTCAGGAACCTTTCCCTGCAACCAGAAAACGTGTAAAACCTATCCATTTATAACAACCACAGACAAGATGAAGATCCCCAACTCACATCAGGACTACAAGATCCCAGGTACTTTCAGCTGCATCACATCTAATGTAGTGTACTTATATATACAAAATGTCCAGCTGGGGGTCTGTATGTAGGGGAGACAGGGCAAAAACTTAGAACAAGGATGAATTCTGATTGCCATACAATAAAAGAAAAAAGAATAGATCTACCTGTGGCCAAACATTTTTGTATTCCTGATCACCGCATCACGGACTTGAAATTGCTGGTATTAAAAGGTAATTTCAAATCTCTGAGAGACAGAAGAGTTTAGGAATATAAACAAAGTCATTCTTCATCAACTAAGTAATGTGCTCCTCAGACCTGTGGGGGCATCAAAGCCCCGGACCAGACTTTAATCACAGGACAATAAAACTTTCACACTCCTTATCTCTGAACTATTCCAATATTTACGGCCACAACTGTTTATCCCTCTCTTACAGTAATAGTTCTGCTTTATGTCACTTGTCTCCTCTATTGCATTATTACTGTGTCATGTTGTGACTCTTCAGATTTTGTGTTATACTATGCTTGATGAAGAGACCTGAGCAGTCTTGAAAGCTTGCAATTTGTTACCATCTCTTCAGTTAGCCATTAAAAGGTATCAACCACCGAGGACTCTCAAATCTAAATATTTTTCTATCTACTGGCTAACACAGTACAAGGATATATATTTTTCCTCTACATTCTATAAGCACTATAGGCTTTATCCTTTGGGAGAAAAGTTCTGCAGGTGGTGGTTTCTCCCTGTGGTGGATTAGTAAATCTCTCAGGTGGTGCTGGCATGGGTGATAGGAAAAGACTAAATCACTTACTGGTAATTGGATTTTCCAGAATCCTTGACAGCAGCCAAATACCCCCCCACCCCCTTCTCCAGTCACAGCGATGGTGTGCACTGTTTGCGTGGCATTGTGGTTCACAAACAAAAATACACAGAAAAATGTTGGTGGTATTTGTTATGATCTAATTAAGGTAGGTTCACTCATTGCTCTGTAATCCAACTGATGTGGGGGAGAGGTTCCACCCTTTTATTCTGTAGGTTTCCTGTACTTGATTGGCGGATCCCATCTCTCAGGTGGTGCTGTAATGGGTTCTGGAAAAAATCCCATTAGCGGTAAGTAATTTAGTGTTTCAGCAAAATCGAGGGTCAGATAACTAAGCAAAATAAATTATTTTTCTTGTTAATAAGTTTTCTACTTGCTTATGTAATTAGTTGAAAATGTGTTTGGCGGCTGACAATTCTTTAACCCTTTACCGACATATGACGTACAAGTCCATATGCAGCTTCAAGTCCCCTAAAAAGGACTAAAAAGTACAGTAAAGAGTGAAATAAAAGTTTTATAAAGTATGAAAAAAATAAAAGCTTAAATTGCCCCTCTATAACCTTATTAAAAATAAAGCAATAAAAAAAATATACATTTGATATCGATGCGTTTGTAAAAATCCAGTCTATAAAAATATGAAATGTGATTGTTAAACGGCATAACGAGAAAAGTTGAAACGCCAGAATTATGTTTTTTTTGGCCCTCCATGACATTGTAATAAAATGCAGTAAGCCAATCAAAACATCATATCTACCCAAAAATAGTAGTAAAATCCGTAAAAAAAAAAAAAAAAAACACAGCTGAGGGCATGAAAAATAAGCCTACACGCAGCCCCATATCCTAAGAATTGAAAACGTTACAGGTCCCGGAAAATGGTGACAAGCAAAAAAAAAATAAAAAACTTTAAACAAATTTTCCAAAAAAATGTTTCACTACTTAAATAAAAAACTATACATGTTTAGTATCTGCTTAATCCTACTGACCTGTAGACTCATATTGCCAGGTCCGTTTTACCGATTTAATGAATGGTAAATTAAAAAAAAAAAATAATAATAATTGTGTAATTGCACTTTTCTTTGCAATTTTGCCAAACTTTGAATTTTTGCCCGTCTTTCCAGTGCATCACATGGTAAAATGAACGGTGCCATTCAAAGGAACAAGCGCTTATAGGACTGTGGGCATGGAAAAATAACGTTATGGTTCTTGGATGGAAGAAAAAAAACGTAAATTGGCCACAGCTTGAAGGGTTCAATGTCCTGGGTGAATGGTGTAAAAGCTTCCCTGCCTTCAGACGATGTCCTGCCCGGTAGTGTCCTGTGTGTAGAATATAGATGTGATAAGCTTGGTACCTTTGTGTCTTCATTGCAGAGCACAGTACCACAGCCGCCCCTTCACACCCAGGTGCCGAGATCCTGACCGGGAGGCATTCCTATGAAGATGAAGCCTCCATATTACTAAATTGAAGACTTTTGGCTATGTTTAGTTACACATTTTACTGCTTAGCACTTGTTTCACAGAACTTCCAAGACTGAAGATAATTTGATATATCATGTGTCTGGTGCTGCCATTACATTGCAGTGATGGGACCTCGGCCTCCACGTCTTCCAGAAAGTTTCACTGTACCACACTGGTGCATAGAAAAGGGTGATGATTTCCTTCTTCTTAACTTAATTCTTACAGATATATTTCCTCATCAGGTGAACGGAATAAAATTCTCCTCGAGTTTCACCTTAACACGTGTATAAATATGAGACGCTGCAAATAGTGTTGATGTGCAATGTTCCTGGATGAAGGAATCACAAGGGCTCGCACATGAGACCCCAGACACTTCTCTATTTGCCAGTGTTGGAGCCAGTATCTAATTCTATGTACATAATGTTTTGGGGATTTCCTCATGATATCGGTGGCACTTTACTAACAAATTAAAGCTGCACTCTGAATATGGAAACATTGAATATATGGCATTGGAACTGCACTACTTCTGTTAAAAATGAAAGTACTTGGCACACAAATTGACCAATTCAGGTGAGCAGAAAAGCCAGCGACCAAGGCTGGATAGTTGATTATTTGTCCCACTATCTCGTTCCTGATTCATTTACATGGTGTTACGTGTGAACATCTCTGCTGCTAGTGTGCTGGAGGCAGTGAAAATCTCAGAATGACACTCAACATGTAAAATACATCCACAGGTCAAGGGGGGAAAAGGGCAGCCTCATGTCTCATTGTTTGAGCATTTAATGAATTGGCTTAGTTTGTCCTCCTGTATTTTGAGTCAATAAGCCACAGGGTCCACAAACGTTAATCAACATAATTAGCAAACATTCATTGTTCCAGAATCAAAGAGAAGATAACAATCCGGGTTAGGCCCCACTATTAGTATTTGGTCAGTATTCGGTCAGTATTTTTTTTATCATGAGTGGGGAGCCAAAACCAGGTAAAGAACAAAAAGAGAAAATGTATAATAGAAGCAATTGTACCGATTCTGCATTTATCACCCGCTCCTGGTTTTGGCTCCCACTCCTGAGAAAAAAATACTGACCAAATACTGATAGTGGGGCCGTGGCCTTAAGCAAATAATCGAATGTCCTTCTTGGAATACACATACAAGTCAACACAAACACAGATAATAGTGTATTTCTCTTGACTTAACAAATGTAATAGTCTGGCTGATTAAGATTTTAAGCTGTATCGTCACAACTACTACTCCCCTCTTCCCTGGCTGGGGGGAGGGAACAGACTAACAAGGTCATTCATACAGAGATTAAGGAAAATACTAATCATACAAATATGCTCTCACAAACAACAGAGGGGAACACCGGGGAGTGAAGAAAGCGAAAAATCAGTAGGAAAAGAAGGGGAATTGCACATAACCAAAACCAAGTGTGACAATACAGCGTAAAATCTTAATAAGCCAGACCTTTAGATTTGTTCATCCAAGAGAAATACCCTTTATTTTTGTGTATTTGTGTCTGGTCAATAAGAACAGACCAGTATTAGTATAACCCTGAATGTTGAATTCTATTTCTTTGGAAACAATCATGTTTACAATGCTAATGACAATTTGGGGTCAGCTAGATGTTTGTTTGGAACAGCCCCTGTGATACCAACTTTGTCAATAGATTAGCTAAAACAATGATAGCTGAGCCTGCACCTTTACCTCTGACATGTGACTGATGACCCTTGACCTGTGGATGTGTACTTAAAAAAGATATATGCTTCTGTAGCAGTCAGACTTGAAACAGAGATTGGAGAAAGACTTTACAAGGAGAATGAGAGACATCCTTCAGGACAGTAGATGGATAGCATGGCGGCTCCATCCAAAGAGATACAAATTTGTATTCTACATGATTCTAGCCTAAGGGTACAGCCCTGACTGGAAAGATACGGATCTGCTCCATTAACCATCAGAGACACCATGGATACATTTTGGGGAGACCAGGAGAGGACAAAGAAGTCACCGGGCCCAATGGATATGTTGTTTGGGGCTGCCAGGAGGGACCCACCGTTTGCCTGCAACCTATGGAGACATTCGGAGAAGCCAGATTGTGACCCCAGGAAACTCTTGGAGAGGCCAGGGTGGGACCCTCGAGTCTCCTGGCCTTGTACCTCGATGGACTGCTAGCTTCTCTCTGTGGTGTCCCGCCAGAAGCGGGGGGCCACTGGTTGAGGTAGTCGACCATGGAAGTCTCCGAAGTCGCAGCTCTTCTATCCCAGGCGGGCGGAGCGGAAGGGTGAGACTGTGTAATGTTGCACCATCTTGGGTATTTGCTGGGACTGTTCTATGTGTTTATTACCCGCTTTGTGGTTCAATAAAAGTATTGCCACGCTGTTTTACCCTCACCCTGTGTTGTCTGAGTAGCGTTACGCCCACCGAAGACCCTGGGTCTGGGACCCAGGGGGCCTCTGGATCTTAATATTTTTTATGACACTATTCTTAATTTATCTTTAAATTCTCAAAGGACCAGTACATGCACGTCCATGTTTGCTCTTCTCTAGGGTTATACTCACAACAGTACCTATCTGGAGGTCTGCTTTTTAGAGCTGTTTGCTAATCATGGTGTGAATGCACTAATTTGGTAGACAGCCACAGATTGGGAACGCCTGTTGTAACAGAACATTGGGAGGATAGGGACAAAGTTCTTTCTATTCAGATAATATATGTAGTTCTTTTGGTGGTTAAAAAATGTATACTTAGATATTGGTTGAAGAAAGACACCTCAATTATCTGAAATAATCAATACTCTAAAAACTTTTAGTTTATGACAAACTCAAGTCAACGACTAAGTTTTTTCACAAATGGAGATCTTTTATTGAATATATCTGTACACACTTTGAAATACCACAGCTGAGGAAAGTATTCTGACACACTCCCTGGTATAATATGGAGGAACTTAAGGGGACAAAAGGTTTCTTAGTCTAATGGATTCACACTGTAACAAGGCTACTCACTTGGGAGCGATCTGAGATATCGCAGGAATTGTTTCTATTTAACGTTCGGCTGGTTTATTTCAGTCTTCATAAACCACATCACAAGAAAACTTAAATACAGCCTTTATACGGCAGAAAGTGAAACATAGTAACAAGTCCATACAATAGTGCTGGTCAACCCACCTGGCTTAGAGTCCGGCTTTTTAGTCCTTTAGCAAAGGCACTCAATCCAGGAGATCGGCATACCTCCATACACACAGACGTGTGAGACAAACAACAAGAAAACTAAAAAAAAAAAAAAAACCTGACCGACACCTCCATATAGTGTGAACAGGTGCACGCTGCAATGACTGCATAACATACAATAAGAAAGTACAACAGCACACTGTAAGGGCCAAGACATATGCAAACACTGAACATAAGCGCTAAACCGCATCATTGCTGAATAAAATGTACTTACAAAAAATGGATGCTCTTAGCGATAAATTGGCCAATTCATGTATACCCATCAACCACGACAAGGTAGCCTCATGATGGGTGCACCTGTTCACACTATATGGAGGTGCTGGTCAGGTTTTTTTTTGTTTTCTTGCAGTTTACCATGGATGTTTTGACTGACTCCTTTTCTGACTCTGCACTCCACCCATCAGCCCAAGGGTGCTTTTAATTAGTGTTGGTTTCTACCTGCCCACTTAAATTTGTAGGCTTATAACCCAAGAGAGCCATGTTTAGAAGGATAGATACCCATCATGTGGAGGCTACCTTGTCGTGGTTGATGGGCATACATGAATTGGCCAATTTATGTGCTAAGAGCCTTCATTTTTTGTAAGTACATTCAGCAATGATGCGGTTTAGCTCTTATGTTCTCAGTGTTTGCATATGTCTTGGCCCGTACAGTGTGCTGCTGTGCTTTCTTATTGTGTGAGACAAACGGGTCTCATTTTACAAAGTGCACCACACCCAGGGGTGGAGATATGGTGAGCAGCAGTCTCTCCCAACTCTTCAGCTGCTCACAATCAACCTGTCATGGGCGACTAAGCCCTTCTAGTCCCATATGTACTAAAGCATTATTCCAGGTTTATCTCCCATGCACTACAGCCACCTTACAGCACATTTACATCCATTCATATATGGGTTTATGCAGGATGGGTTTGTTCGGGTTTTTTTGCATGTTGAGTTAAAAGTGGAATCTGATTAAAATAATTGTTGTGACAAAAAAAGAAAATGATAGGATGACATTTATGATGATGTGGAATACTGTACTGGTTGCGTTGGTACATAGAGCGAATCTCTTTTGTGATTTACCACAGGCGAGTCCAAATGAGTTTTACTGTCTTCACAGTGTACTGTGTCCTGGATTCAGTGTTTATGGGTCGTCTCACAAACTGTCTGCGGCCTTTAGACCCAATAAGAACAATCTTGCTCTCATCGGTCCATAGAAAGTTCAGCCACTTCTCTTTAGGCCAGTCAATGTGTTCTTCTTTGGCAAACTATCCTTTTCAGCATGGTTTTTTTTTAGGGACTTTACCAGGGTTTCTTGCTAATAGTTTGACTTCATGTAGGCATCTTCCGATGGCTGCAGGATTCACAGGTAACTGAAGATCTTTGCTCTCGCTGGACCGGATCAGTGGAGGCTTCTTTGCCATTCTTGCGATTCTATGATCTATGGGGATGGTAGCATTTCTTTGCCTACCATGTGTTCCGGGTTGTGTTTGCCATTTTGAAGCATTAGAAATCTTTTTCTCTAAACAATCAATTATTTTCTGTACTTTGTTTTCCCCTCTCCAATCAATTTCTTAATCAAAGTTCTTTCTCCTCCAGTGCAATGTGTGGAACGACCAATTTTACTCACTGAGCAAGGGCTAAAACCAGCAAGTACAACATTTGCTGCCCTCCTTATTTAAATAAGGGCCATAATTGACACCTTTTTGTTCGCAGAATGAATAACCTCACTAATTCAACGCCGCACTGCTATAAATTAGATCACCCCCCCCCCCTTTCATTAAATGAGTCAATAACACCCAATTAGCAGCGTGCATATCATGACTGTTGATTCTGTTGGTTACCCATTATTCACCTACACCTAGTCATGATTTTTTTTTCCATGTGTGAAGACACAGGGTCTTCAGTGGACATAATACTACTCAGACAACACCAGGGTGAGGGTTAAACAGTGTGGCAATACTTTATTGAATCACCAAACGGAAAGTAAACACATAAACAGTCCCAGCAAATGCCCAAGATGGTGCAAAATTACACACTCACCCTTTCGCTGGCCCGAAGAGAATAGAGCAGCTCCAACTTTGGGACTTCCAGGGCCAACTACCTCAACCAGTGCCCCCCACGCACTTTGGCGGGCCCCATAGAGATGAGGTAGCGGCAAGCTTAGGAAACTGATAGTCCATCGAGGTACAAGGCTTGGAGACCCGAGGGTCCCACCCTGGCCTCTCCGAGAGTTTCCATGGGGCCAGATGAGCAGCTGGTCCCAATCTGGCTTCTCCAAACACCTTCATGGGTTCCAGGCGACTGGAGGGTCCCACCTGGCAACCCCAAACATCCATGGGGCCATCTGACCTTATCATCCCAACCTGGTCTCCCAAATGTATCTATGGGTTCTCTGGTGGTCAATGGAGCAGATCTGTATCTTTCCAATCAAGGCCATATACCCTTAAGCCGGAATCGTGTAGAATCCAAATCTGTCTCTCTCTGGATCGAGTCATGCGACCAAGCTGATGTCCTGTAGAGATGAGCGTTGTTCGACTCGAACTGTTCGCCAATCTCAAATTCGAGCTGTTTTGGGCGGTGTTCGAGCCGTTCGGCGAACACGAACAATTTGAGAAAAATTCGGCTGTTTGAGGTTATGTTCGATAACTGTTCGTGCACCAAAATCATAACTGGATTTTTTCTCAGTAATGATGAAAATTAATGTTAATACGCAGTTTGAGTGTACAGCGGGGCGGGGGGAGGGGCAGGGGATGGATCTCTGCAGGAACAATGAAGATCTCCATTTTTTTTTCTCTTTCCCGCATTTGCAGTGGGGAGGTGCAATCTGTCAGCCTATCAGCAGCGCACACACGGAGCGAAGTGCTTTTTTTCACACAAGCAAGGGCATGTGTGATTGGCAGTATATGTCACATGTCCTTGCCCTATAAGACCAAGCCATTTTCCCCGTCGCCACCATTTTCTCACTGCTGCAGCTGCGTGTTAGACGGCACCGCTGTTGCTGTGTGCGCTATACCTTGTTAATTTCAAGCCAATTTTCGCACAAATCTACAGATAGCTTGGGAGTAGGGAATAGTTGTGATTGCAGTCCTTTTAAGGACTAGGTTACAGCATTTCCTACGACTTTTATCAGGCAGGTCTGTGCTCTTAAATAGATAGATTGTGGGAGTAAAGACTAATTGTAATTGCAGTCCTTTTCAGGACTAGGTTACATCAGTTCCTATCAGTTTTTGCCAGGCAGGTCTGTGCCAGTGCTGTGCAAGTTTTTTTCACAGCATTTGGCTGAATCTAGCAAAGCTAATCCTTTTTGGCCTATTGCAGAGTGTGTTAGTCAGTGGAGTAGCCTATCTGTGTTGCAAGATATACCACCTGTGTATAGAATACCAATTTTTTTACTGCACCTAGTGAAGTAAAATCTTTTGGGCATAGCATCATTCTATTAGTCCATCTATACCAAGGTTCCCCAACTCCAGTCCTCAAGGCCCACCAACAGGTCATGTTTTCAGGATTTCCTTAGTATTACACAGGTGATAATTGCATCACCTGCACAGGCAATAATTCCATCACCTGTGCAATACTAAGGAAATCCTGAAAACATGACCTGTTGGTGGGCCTTGAGGACTGGAGTTGGGGAACCCTGATCTATACTGACCTCCATCAGGTTGCAAATTAAAAATAATTTTTATCTGCATCTACCTCTGAAAAAATATTTGGCCTTCTAGCTGTGTGTGGGACTTGTTCTATTAGTCCATCTATACTGACCTCCATCAGGTTGCAAATTGAATATAATTTTTTTCTGCATCTACCTCTGAAAAAATATTGGGCTTCTAGCAGTGTGTGGGACTTTCTCTATTACCGTATATTCCGGCGTATAAGACGACCTGGTGTATAAGACGACCCCCCTACTTTCCTGTTAAAATATAGAGTTTAGGATATATTCACCGTATAAGACTACCCCTTTTCCAACGCATACCAAACACCGGTAAAAATTAAAAAAAAACAGATTTGAATTTAACATGGTCCTTTTTTAATTTAAATTCTTATGACATGCAGGTATATAGCAGGAAAACTGTCACTCATAAACATATTAAAATAGGGGGGACCCCACATCATTTTTTGGGGGGGTTCCCCATTCTAATAGCTAGTAAAGGCTAGGTATTCAGCTGGGGGCTGATATTAGTAGCCTGGGAAGCTCCGTGGGTATTACCCCCTTCCCAGACTTCAAACATCTGCCCCAGCCGTCTGCTTAACCTCCGCTAGAGACTATAATGATGGTGGATCCCACGCCAATTTTCTTTTTAAAAAATCCTTTATTTTAACACTAAATGACAATTGAGGGGTTAATAAAGATGCAGTCCCTAAATTATTATTAATTTTGTAATTAATTTTTCCCAAAAATGTTGACGTGGGCTTCGCCATATTTTTGTGTCCAGCCAGGTACAGCAGGCAGGAACGGGCTGCCCCCAACCACCAGCTGCCTATTTGTACCTGGCCAGACACAACAATATAGGGAAGCCCTTTTTTTCTTAATTATTTCATGACTTTCATGAAATAATTAAAAAAAAAATACGTGGGGGTTCGCCCTATTTTTGTGTCCAGCCAGGTACAACTAGGCAGCAGGGGGCTGGAATCTGCCACGCAGGGAGGCCCAAGCTTTCTGGCCCCCCCCGCTGCAAATTGCAGTCCGCAGCCACCCCGGAAAATGGCGCGTTCATAGAAGCGCCATCTTCTGGCGCTGTACCCAACTCATCCAGGGCCCTGGTGCGGTGGCTCACTGGGTAATAAAGGGGTTAAGGCCAGCTTGGCATTATCAGCTGGCCCTAAGCCCGAAATTCATGGGGTCACGCCAATATTAGACATGACCGCCATGAATTTCTAGTAAAGTAATTAAAAAAAACACAAACACCCAGAATAAAGTCCTTTAATTGAAATAAAGACACAATCCTTTATTGTTCTAAATTAAACCATACTTACCATCACGCCCATTCCAGCTGAAGCCAACGATCTCCTGCAATAAAAGTAAAATAATAAACCAACCTCATCCTTACCTCTCCATGGTTCCCAGGACCGGTCCAGCTCTGCTACATTCACATGACAGGCTGCACCGCAGCAGAACGCTGCCGTTCAGCTTGCCATGCGGCAGACACTGAGAAGCGCAGGCTTGCTTGTGCTCCTCAGTGTCTGACTGTGACGGCATCCAGATGAGCCGAGATCATGTCCAATGAACTCGGCTCACCTCATGCACGTCACTGACAGCGTGGGAAAATTCTCCTGCTCCCTGCATGCGCAGTAGAAGTTTCCCACGCTGTCAGTGACGGACGTCCAGGAGGTGAGCTGAGTTCATTGTCGGCTCATCTGGATGCCGTCACAGCCAGACACTGCAGAGCGCAAGCATGCCTGCGCTTCTCAGTGTCTGCGGGATGACAGGCTGGATGGCAGCTTTCTGCTGCGGTCCAGCCTGTCATCTCGATGTAGCAGAGCTGAAGCTGTCCTGGGAACCATGGAAAGGTAAGGATGAGGTTGCTTTATTATTTTACTTTTATTGCAGGAGATCGTTGGCTTCAGCTGGAATGGGCGTGATGGTAAGTATGGTTTAATTTAGAACAATAAAGAATTGTGTGTTTATTTCAATTAAAGGACTTTATTCTGGGTGTTTGTGTTTTTTTTAACTTTTACTATGGGGTTAGTAATGGGGGTGTCTTATAGACACCTCTCCATTACTAACCTGGGCTTGATGTCAGCTGGCATTATAAGCTGACATCAACCCCAACCCTATTACCCCCTGCCACCGCACCAGGGCAGCGTGGAAGAGCGAGGCTAAGTGCCAGAATTGGCGCATCCTATGAATGCGCCATTTCTGGGGCGGCTGACGGCTGGTGTTTCTAGCCTGGGAGGGGGCCAATATTCATGGCTCCCTTCCTGGGCTATTAATATCAGCCCCCAGCTGTCTGCCTAGCCTTTGCTAGCTATTAAATTAGGGGGGACCCCACGTCATTTTTTGGGGGGGTCCCCCATTTTAATAGCTAGTAAAGGCTATGTATTCAGCTGGGGGCTGATATTAGTAGCCTGGGAAGCTCCGTGGGTATTACCCCCTTCCCAGGCTTCAAACATCTGCCCCAGCTGTCTGCTTAACCTCCGCTAGAGACTAAAATTAAGGGGAACCCCACACCAATTTTTTTTTAAATAAATCCGTTATTTTAACACTAGATGACAAGTACAGTAACCAACACTGTCACTGCACTTATTATATATGTGACTGACATGTTTCTATCTATCTAATCTATGTGTGATGCTCTATCTTTCTGTTATAAATTGTCGGGTACAGATGCTGAATTGCCGGCCGGCTTTCTTAAAGAGACAGTGCATGAAAACACTATTATTTTTTTTTAATAAATCCTTTACACTAAATGACAAGTACAGTAAGCAATACTGTCACTGTACTTCATATATATGTGACTGACATGTTTCTATCTATCTAATCTATGTGTGAAGCTCTATTCTTTCTATTCTAAATTGTCGGGTGCCGGCTTATGCCGCTGCTGAATTGCCGGCTTTTCATATATTGTCACAGAAGCGATGCGAACTTCCCTGCTCCGGACACAGCGCAGCGCTTCTGTAACAAGTGAAAGCTGTCAGCACAGAAGCCCTGCGCTGTGTCCGGAGCTGGGAATACGCAGCGATGTGTCAGTTTCAGCACAGAAGCGCTGACTGTCTGGACCTACCGCCGCCGTATTTTAACTCCCTCCACCTTATATTAACTCCGACATGGCAGGGATACGGCCACGGCAGCTTATTAACACCCCCAGAGTATCCCCGCATGTCAATTTCTGAAAGTTCAAAAGCATTACCGGCGTATAAGACGACCCCAGACTAGACAGAAGATTTTTCAGTCTTCAAAAGTCGTCTTATACGCCGGAATATACGGTAGTCCATCTATACTGACCTCCATCAGGTTGCAAATTAAAAATATATTCATTGTCTGCATCTAGCTCTGAAAAAATATTTGGCCTTCTAGCAGTGTGTGGGACTTTCTCTATTAGTCCATCTATACTGACCTCCATCAGGCTGCAAATTAAAAATAATTTTTATCTGCATCTACCTCTGAAAAAATATTTGGCCTTCTAGCTGTGTGTGGGACTTGTTCTATTAGTCCATCTATACTGACCTCCATCAGGTTGCAAACTGAATATATTTTTTTTCTGCATCTACCTCTGAAAAAATATTGAGCTTCTAGCTGTGTGTAGGACTTGTTCTATTAATCCATCTATACAGACCTCCATCAGGTTGCAAATTAAAAATAATTTTTATCTGCATCTACCTCTGAAAAAATATTTGGCCTTCTAGCTGTGTGTGGGACTTGTTCTATTAATCCATCTATACAGACCTCCATCAGGTTGCAAATTAAAAATAATTTTTTGTCTGCATCTAGCTCTGAAAAAATATTTGGCCTTCTAGCAGTGTGTGGGACTTTCTCTATTAGTCCATCTATACTGACCTCCATCAGGTTGCAAATTAAAAATAATTTATATCTGCATCTAGCTCTGAAAAAATATTTGGCCTTCTAGCTGTGTGTGGGACTTTCTCTATTACTCCATCTATACTGACCTCCATCAGGTTGCAAATTAAAAATAATTTATATCTGCATCTAGCTCTGAAAAAATATTTGGCCTTCTAGCAGTGTGTGGGACTTTCTCTATTGGTCCATCTATACTGACCTCCATCAGGTTGCAAATTGAATATAATTTTTTTCTGCATCTAGCTCTGAAAAAATATTTGGCCTTCTAGCAGTGTGTGGGACTTTCTCTATTAGTCCATCTATACTGACCTCCATCAGGTTGCAAATTGAATATAATTTTTTTCTGCATCTAACCAAGCCAATAGTTTTGGCCTAATACCACAGTTTGGCCACTCAGCTCTGCTCGGTTCCCATCCATTGTTTTTGTGTGCAAACAACTCCAGAGTTGTGAATTAGTTAACCACCAAAATGAGTGGAAAAAGGCCTGCTGCTGGTGGAAAGGGGAATAGGCGTGTTGGGAAGGGGGAAAAAAGTTGTGTCCGTGGGGTAGGTGTTAAAGCAACAGTAACATCTGCAGAAGAAAGACCATCTTCCAGCCAAACTAAAATGTCTACTTCTTTTAGCGGACAATGTGATAAGATCCCTTTCTTACGGCCACGCCAATCGCTACAAATTCCAGATGAGGCACAAAAACAGCAGGTGCTTCAACGGATATCAAGTGCTCCTTTAAGTGGGCTCTCCTCCACATCAACTTCAACGTCCCAAATACTCCAGTCCTCAAAGGTGTCACCCCAATCGCACTTGCTTCCTCACAGCTCCCAAATCTCCAGCTGCCCGTCTGAGTATGAGGTAGAACAGATGGTTGAGTCTGCAGAGCGGTTTACTCATACTATAGCCTGGGAATCAGAGGTCGACTCCAGCGCTTCTGTGAATCCAGACGAGGAAATGATCTGCACTGATGCCCAGAATCTTTATGAGTCGGATCTAGGACCAGACGCAGAAGGTTCTGACCATAATGTAGACCCTCATTCCCAAACTGTAACTCCTGTTGGTGGAGACAATGAGGAAGACGATGATGAGACTCAAATACCTGATTGGAGCGACAACTTTAGTTTTTTGTCAGGGCAGGAACAGGTTGGCTCTGAGGACGACGGGTGTGATAACGCACAGGGTGGTGATGATGAGGTTGGAGATCCCACTTACTGTCAACCCACAGTCAGCCAACAGATGAGGTCAGCAGAGGAGGTGGAGGAAGATGCTAGTGACGACGAGGTCAGGTTGCGCCTTCCTGGACAGAGACTTAGTACTGGAAGCACGTCAACAACTGCATCCTCAAACACAACTCTGCCTCTCACCACAAGTCGTGGTGGCTCTTCAGGTCGCATGGGTGCTAAGCCTTGCATAGCCTGGGCATTTTTTCAGATTGATAAAGATGACCCAACTCGTGTTATCTGTAACATTTGTCAGCAAAAGCTAAGTAGAGGCCAAAAAATACATAGTTTGAGTACTTCATGCATGAACCGGCACATGGACATGAAGCATAAGTTGCAGTGGGAAGCTCAGTGTGCTACAATGCGGCCTAGCCGGCCGGGCCAACCACCGTCTGCCATATCTTGTGCATCCGCGGCCTCTTCATCCTCTGTGACTGGGGGGACAGCAGTCACACCTGTTTTGGGGCGCAGACCTGCCACCTCTTTACCCGCAACAGCCAGCGTGATTGGCAGGTCATCATTTTCTTTGGAGGTGGTAACACCAGCTGGTGTTGAGCGCTGTCCGACATCGATAGCACCACCTTTGGATCAAGGCAACCTAACATGTCCGCCTGCATCTTCCTCACAGACCGGCAGTTTGCCGGGGACACCCTTATCAACCCCGTCTAAGCACAATAGCCAGCCCTCGGTCCCTCAGATGTGGACAAGTAAAAGACCATTTCCTCCTAGCCATGAGAAAGCTAAGAGGTTGAATTTCACCATCTGCAAGCTCTTGGCTACAGAAATGCTGCCTTTCCGCCTGGTGGACACAGAGGATTTTCGAGACCTTATGTCCGTCGCAGTGCCCCAGTACCAGATGCCCAGTCGGCACTACTTCTCAAAGAAAGGTGTGCCTGCGCTCCACCAGCATGTTGCACACAACATCACCGCTTCTTTGAGAAACTTTGTGTGTGACAGGGTGCATTTCACCACAGACACTTGGACGAGTAGGCATGGACAGGGGCGTTACATGTCGCTGACTGGGCACTGGGTAACTATGGTGACAGCAGGACAAGGGGCTGCTGTCCAAGTCTTGCCATCCCCACGAGTTGTGCGTCAATCCTCTTTATGTCAAAGTTCCTCCACTGCTTCTGCCTCCTCAACCTCCTCTCGGTCTTCCACCTGCACCCAAAGCCTGTCTGGTCATGCCACAAGCTTTCTAACTGCGCAGAAGGGATCCTGCACACCTCCTTACTATGCTGGCAGTATGGCTCAACGTCATCAGGCGGTTTTTACTTTGAAATGTCTGGGAAATGTGAGTCACACAGCTGAGGAGTTGTGGTCAGCTCTGGAGAACCAATTTCATGAATGGTTGTCTCCACTGGACCTGAAACCAGGGAAGGCCATGTGCGACAATGCTGCAAACCTGGGTGCGGCCCTTCGCCGGGGCAATGTCACACACGTGCCTTGTATGGCTCACGTGTTGAACCTGGTTGTCCAGCAATTTTTAGCCCACTATCCCAGACTAGATGGCCTTCTGCAGAGGGCACGGTCGCTGTGTGCTCACTTCCGCCGTTCGCATCCCGCAGCTCAGCGACTTACATCTCTACAGAAGTCGTTGGGCCTGCCACTTCACCGGCTAAAATGCGATGTGCCCACCCGGTGGAATTCAACTCTGCACATGTTGCAGCGACTGTGGCAGCACCGACAAGCCTTGGTGCAATACGTTCTGACGTATAGCCTGGGCCAACGAGATCCAGAGGTGGGGCAAATCACGCTGGAGGAGTGGTCTCAGATCAGGGACCTATGCACCCTTCTGCACAGTTTTGAAATGGCGACGAAGATGTTTAGTGCTGACGATGCCATTATCAGCATGACTATTCCGGTGATTTACATGCTGGAGCACATGTTAAACAGAATTCGGAGTCAGGTGGTGGCACAAGAGGAGGTGGAGGAACTAGAGGAGGAGGAGTTGTATGCGGAAGGGCTAACATCTGCAAGATCCAGACGGTCGGCAGCACCAAGGCGGCAGGCATGTGAGGGTGGGGGAGATGGTTTTACCAGGGCGCATGGTAGCAGCCAAACTAGTGAGGAAGGTGCAGGAGCCCAGGAAGAAGTGGAGGACGAACTGATGGAAGACTCATCAGATGAGGGAGACCTTGATCACATTTCTGTTGTGCAAGGTTGGGGGGAGAGGACAGAGGAAGGAAGCATGATTGTTACCTCGCCACCAAGACAACAGGGATTTGGTGCTCCTGGATGCGCAACACACATGAGTGCCTTCTTGCTGCACTACCTGCAACATGACCCTCGAATTGTGAGAATTAGAAATAATCCTGACTACTGGGTTGCCACACTGTTAGATCCCCGGTACAAAAGTAAATTTGCAGAAATTATTCCTGCCATAGAAAGGGATGCACGCATGCAGGAGTATCAGCAGAGACTGTTGCAGAATCTTACATGTGCTTTTCCACAAAACACCAGTGGTGCACGTAGTGAATCTCACAGTTCCAACTTGCCAAACGTGGGACCGTCGAGTGTTCAGCACTCAAACCGTAACAGAACCACAGTATCTGCTGGTAACATCAATTTTGCGGAATCATTTCACCACTTTTTTAGCCCATCCTTTGCAAGGCCACAGGAGACAAGAAGTCTGACACATGGTCAACGCCTAGAGACGATGGTACAGGAGTATCTCCAAGTAAACATTGAAGCCATGACTGTGTCACTGGACCTTTGCTCTTTTTGGGCTTCCAATCTGGATAAATGGCCGGAGCTAGCCACTTACGCCTTGGAGATCTTGTCATGCCCTGCAGCCAGCATTCTGTCTGAACGTGTGTTCAGCACTGCTGGTGGTGTGCTGACAGATAAGCGCACGCGGCTCTCCACTGATAATGTAGACAGACTCACGTTCATAAAGATGAACAAATCATGGATCTGAAACGACTTTTCTACCCCTGTGTCATCCTGGGGAGAGTAAAAGCTTGATGATTGGTTAAAATCACCCTACCAACCGTTTTAAGCTTTCAAATTACTAATCATGTTTATCTGTATCTTGACTGGAAAATAATTTGGGCTTTGTAGCAGTGTGCAGCACTGATTCTATTAGGCCATCTATAATAAGCTCCACCAGATTTAAAATTACTAATCCTGTTTATCTGTATCTTGACTGGAAAATAATTTGGGCTTTGTAGCAGTGTGCAGCACTGATTCTATTAGGCCATCTATACTAAGCTCCACCAGATTTAAAATTACTAATAATTTTTAGCTGCATCTAGCCCGGAAAATAATTTTGGGGCTCCGAGATGCGCAAGACACATAAGTGCCTTCTTGCTGCACTACCTGCAACATGACCCTCATATTGTCAGAATTCGAAGTAATCATGACTACTGGGTTGCCACACTCTTAGATCCCCTAAACTTTTCGATCAACCTTTTCATTTTAATAAAGACCAAAAAATTAGTCATTTTTTGAAATTATAAGCATTAGCAGGTTATTAGAAACTGAAATCAAACAGTTTTCAACTCAAAACTTTATTATAGGTGATGTTACATTTTCACATAGGACCCCTTGTTCGAAAGGAGCTTCTGAACTCTCTCGTCCATTGAATTTGTCAGGTTTTGGATGGTTTCTGCTTCAATTGTTTTGCATGAGGACAGAATACCCTCCCAGAGCTGTTGCTTAGATGTGAACTGCCTCCCGCCATCATAGACACTCCTTTTGATGATGCTCCAGAGGTTCTGAATGGGGTAGAGGTCAGGGGAGCATGGGGGTCACACCATAAGTTTGTCCCCTTTTATGCCCATATCAGCCAGAGATGCAGATGTTTTATGTGCAGCATGAGATGGTGCATTATCATGCAAGAAAATGATCTTGCTGTGAAATACACGGTTCTTCTTCTTGAACCATGGCAGGAAGTGCTGTTTGAGAAAATCCACATACATTATGGAGTTCATCTTTAGCGCCTTCAGGGATCCTAAAGGGGCCGACAATCTCTCTCCCCATGATTCCAGCCCAAAACATTACTCCACCTCCTCCTTGTTGGCGCTGTAGCCGTGTTTGCGTGGGGTGTCCATCAACCAGCCATCCTCCACTCCATCCATCTGGACCATCGAGCGCTGCACGGCACTCATCCGTGAACAAAACTGTTTTGAAATCAGTCTTCATGTAATGTTTGGCCTACTGGAGCCGTTTCTGCTTGTGTGAAGTGGATAGAGGAGGTCGACAGGATGGCGTATGCACAGCTGCAAACCTCTGAAGGACCCTGCATCTTGTTGTTCGGGGGACGTTGGAGGCACCAGCAGCTTCAAAAACTTGTCTGCTGCTATGACGAGGCTTTTTTGCCGCTGCTCTTTTAACCTGACGTAATTGCCTGTAGGAAAGAGTCCTCAATTTGCCCTTATCAGCACGCACACGTGTGTACTGTGAATCCGCTAGATACTTCTTGATTGCCAAGACACTTCATCCTGATCATCGCACAATGTTGATTGTAGTCATGCCTTGACCTAAACACTCCACAATTTGTTGCTTCTCAGCAGCCGACACATCCTTTTTCTTTCCCATTTTGGCAGAAAATGTAGGCTGCTTAATAATGTGAGACAGCCTTCTTAAGTAGTCTTGCCTTTCATTGGACACACCTGCCAAACTAATTAGCACAGGTGTCTGCAATTGCTTACAGTGATATAAAGAGCCCTGACACACATCACCATCAATGAGTTTAACTGACAAACAAACAAATTCTTCCCTTATCACTCCTAAACACTTTTTGCATAATAATTTGGAACACAGTGTACATGTGCTTTTCCACAAAACACCAGTGGTTCACGTAGTGAATCTTACAGTTCTAACTTGCCAACCGTGGTCTGTATGGAATTGTTCAATAAAGGGCCCAAAATTAAGATAACATAGATGGGAGAGGTCTCTATGAATAGGAATTCCTAAGTATTTGATACCCTGTGAGGGCCAGGCAAAGGGAAAGTTGGACTGGATGGAATCCTATATGGATTTGGGGAGGGAGACATCGAGGGCCTCAGACTTCGCTGCATTGATTTTAAAATTTGACCATGTAACAAAGTGATCTATTTCAGCCATAACAGCATGGATGGATATATGTGATTGAGTGATATATACTAGGACATCATCAGCAAGTAGAGAGCACTTGTACTCGGTGCATCCCACCTCAATCCACCTAATATTGGGGTTATGGCGAATTGATGAGAGCAGGTGCTCCGTCACTAGGATGTATAAGAGAGGGGACAGAGGACATCCCTGCCTTGTCCCATTGGTGATTGTGAAAGGTGATGAAAATGTTCTGACGCACCCCCTGGGCCTTGGGACACCCGGAGCCGGACCCTTTTTGGTGGATGCTGGTGGTTGTAGTCTTCGTGGCGGCGACCCGGTTCCGTGGCTCAGGGTGGTCAAACCAGTGGCGGAACTATTTATGTGGTTTTGATGTTTAAATGTCCGACTACGCCTCCCGTGGATTGCGGTCAGAGTGAGCCACCGCTGCAGGGCAGACCGCTGAGGCTGGTGTTGTGGGTGCAGCAGAGCGTAGCATAACTCCCCACGGGAGGAGTATAGCCTCAGGGCAGTGTATGCGGAGGATGGGGGTGATGGTGCAGGGCAGCAGCAGTAACGACATGGAATCAGTGATGCAGTCCAGGGCCTTTACTCACAGTTCTTATTATCCAGACCACGTCTGCAGGTAACGGCTGCCCACGTCGTACTGTGCTCACCAGGTGAGGGGCTCAGACAACTCCCAGATAACTTTGGAGCGCTTCACAGGACCCCCTTTGTGTGTCCTTTGTCTGGCCTTTCTTACCAACCCTTCTGTCCGGCTGCCTCGGGCCTCCTCTTGGTAAACTTGGCGCCAGTTTCCCTGACCCTATGTGGTGCCTTCCTAGCGGGTGTAGCGAGGGGCTGCGCCACATAAAATGTCACAGCCTCCGGTTTCTAGCTGAGGGTCGTTTCCTGCCTCCACTAGTTTCGGGGACCGGTCTCCCCCTTTGGCCTGACGCCTCCACGCAGGTGGATTCGGGCGTGCGGTGGCGACTCGCCCGTCCGCACCCCTGGGATCCCTTCATTCCTCGTTCCTGGAGCCTTCTCCGCTCCTCTTCCTTTCTTCTCCCTCTTCCAGGCCTGGGCCTCTGTTACTAGGCCCGCTCATGCAGAGCCCCTGCTCCCTGCCACTTCTGCTCAGACTTCTCTGCACTGAACTAAGATGGTGCCCACCTTTTATACTCCCTTCTCAATGCACCCAGGAACTGCTTCCTCCCTGCTCCTGCACTACAGGATTCCCCTTCCTCAGTGTTCCCTCCCCCCACTCCAGCCAGGGACAGGGACTGTCGTGCCCATCTCAGAGGCATATTGGTCGCCCTGCCCCACGGCAATGTGGTGTAATGCATGCAGGTGTCGGGTCCTGATCCACACTCCATCCTTACCTGAGAGTGAGATATCACACCTCTGGGTGAGGTGCAATACCTCTGTAGCAACCGAGCCCTCAGGGTGCTACAGTTCCATTCATCTTCAGCCTAGGTGACGTATTGTGATACAGGGCCGTGATTTTGGCTATAAAAGGGTCCCCTAGACCCCTACCCCAAGCTTTTTAAGAGAATCATATATGGCGTGCCAGGAGACTCTATGGAATGCTTTCTCAGCATCCAACGAGAGTATCTAATTACAAATTTTTAACTGCATCTAGCCCAGGAAATACTTTGTGCCTAGTAGCAGTGTCTGCTAGTCAGCGGATTATCCCGGCTGTTAAGCAAGCTACACCACCTGTAGTTTGGACACTTAATTTTTTCAAAGGAAATGCTTCGGGACCATGGGATACTCAGTGAAGAGCATCAGGAGGCACCCCAAGGCATAGGGGCTGGGACTGGCAGTAGGATGCCTTGCGGTGGACAGCCGAGCTCGATCCTTATAAAAGCTTTTTAACTGCAGCAGCTTTAGTGGACGCTACTGGAGCTGGAATTACGCGGCTGCTGGCATGAGACTTGCCCTCCAATAGATCCTTGTAAATGGATTTAAAGTGTATTCATTCAAATTAGAGAGACAATTTAAATTAAAAAGCTTAGAGCTGCCTCCACCACAGGGGGGCTCGCTCGACCCACCAGCGGACAGGCACCAGTATTGGGAGAGGGGGGCTGGCCGTCAGGGTTCACCGCGGCTCTGGCACAAACCCGGCGACACGGAGGTGGCACCGGCAGGAGCGGACTGAACGTGTCGGCTTCTCACTTTTTGGATTTTAGAAGGGCATGACATGCCTATATCTGTGTCTCCCCCTCCTTTTACTCCTCCACCTCTTTTCTTTTCGCATGACTATATGTACTTGTCACTTTTCCATGTGTTAGTTGTGTCTTCTGAGCAGTTTGTCAGCTTTTGGACACCTTTGAAGGCGTTTTCTATGTGTTTTTCTTTGCCTGCCATTGGTTTTAACGGTGTTCGACGAACAGTTCGACGAACAGTTCGGCGAACACACGGGTGTTCGACGAACCGAACCGAACTCGAACACTACGGGGGTGGCTCAACACTAATGTCCTGAAGAGTCTGTCTGATCTTTGATTCTCTTTGTAAAGTCTGCCTGCTACAGAGGCATATGTCTCTTAAATAGTTACAATTGTCCTTTCAAGTACACATCCACAGGTCTAGGATTAGGGATGATATTATTACACAGGGCTCAGGTCTCATTGTTTGTGCATTTAATCAATTTACATAGTTGGTATAGCAAGGGGCTCTTTATATCAACAACAAGCTCGCTTTAGTTCAATATGGTATTAGGATATTAACAAACATTGTTTCCAAACCAAGAGAAGTCAACATTCAGGTTTATACACATAATAGTATGTCCTTTTTAATCAGCCAAAGAAAAACACATACATTCACAAGTCAACACAAACACAATAGTGTATTTCTCCTGCCATAACAAATCTTGACGTCTGGCTGATTAAGATAAGAAGCTGTTTCGTCACACCATGTTATATGCTCTTTATTGCCAAAAACAATAATTAAACACATTAGTGATGTTAGACTACTATTTTACACATAACTGTACTTGCCTTCTGAAGATGGACTGGTGACAGCCACCACTTTAGGTCCTGTTTTGTAGTTGGTAAGATCTTCATTCATCTGATCCAGGGAAAGAATATTTCACTGAAGGGTTCTGAAGTCAGCCCTTGCCCAGGCTACTGCCTCCAAGGAGGAGGTCAAGGAGCCCAGCTGTCATCACAGTACTAACTGACCCTAGATTGCTGGAGAGCAGAAGACCGACATCTGTCAGGTTATTAGACAACAAAATTCACAAACTACTATCTGGGCTTTGGGATCAACTCCCAAGACATTTTCCCTGCAGAGATTGAGCTGAGACTTATTTTTGTTGATTGAAAATGTGACTGGAAAGAACTTCCAAAGCGATCTAAAGATACAAATGAAGGTCTGTTTAAGCCAGCCCTCCAGATAGGGAACAACATAGAAACCATATAGTCAGGGGGCTGCTGTCGGGACCACTACTACTTTTGGGAAGACATTAGGTGCTACTGTAATTCCAAGAGAAAGACGTAAACTGGAAGTGATACTGCCGAGAATTCATCAGAACTGCTACTCTGAAAGACTTCCTGTGCAATGGAAGAATTATGACATGCAGGTATGCAAGTTAGAGATCTATGTAGGCCATAAAGCCACCTTGCTGGATGATGGAGGTCACTGAGCGAATAGTTTCCATTTTAAATGTATTTTTCAGGAGAATCTTGTTTACGAAAGTCAGATTGATAAGATGCCATTTGCCTGAGAGTTTGGGAACTGCAACAGTTCAGAAATACACCCCTGAAAACTTCTGATCGAGAGAAACAGGTTATAGCCACCCTTTGAGACGAACTCTTGAACAAGTTGGAAAACGAAAAAAAACGTTGACTCTGATTATGAATCTCGCTGGAGCATATTGACTGAATTACAGAGACTAACCCCTCTTTTATAAGAGAGGTTATGAGGTTACCCAGGCATCCGAAGATGTGCTGGACCAGACCATAGTAAACCTGGGGCAATCTTTCTCCCACAGGCGAAAAAAGACCTGTAGCGTCCAAAGTCATTCTGCCTTTGATTGAAAGGTGTTTTTCATTGGAGTGTTGGAGTCTGTCGTGGTTCTGGAAAACCACCTATTTCAGAAGTGCTTCTGTTTGAAAAATGGACGAGAAGACCTAGCTGGTTGCCTTATAATCTGAAGAAAGGAAGAGCCTTTACCTTCACTGATGAATTTTAAATTCTCCTCTAGCTGGGGACCAAACAAACTGGAGGGCTGAAAAGAAAAACTACAATAATTGTCAGATGAAACAGTCCCAGACCACTGCTTAATACACAAGGCCTATATTGTTGAATTAAATGTGGCCAAAGATCTGGAAGCAAATTTCAGACTGTCTACGGAAGCATCACACAAAAAATCTGAAGCTGCTTTAAGAGGCAGATACAGAAGAATCTGTTTCATTGGAACACCCTGCTGGAGGTCTGAAGCTGGGTGACTGATCCAGAACCTTAGAGCTCTTTGTCCTGGAACTGTAGGACGTGCAACTGCAGAAGCAGCCATAGAGTAGACTTTTATAAGCAAAGAATTCGCTTTCTCACCCGTAAAATCTGCGTACACAAGACTCTTCTGAAGGAAAGGTAGATGTCTTAAATAATCTAGCAGCGGCCAGGTTGACTTTGGGCAGAGTGTCCCATCCAGAAAACATCTTTGAAATCTAATTTATAACCAGTTTTAAATCTAGATCCCTGTTCAGCCTTCTTAGGCTACGGTCTCACGATGAACTGTTTGTGAGCCTTCAACGCTGAAGATTTTTTAGGTTTGTCAACTGTTTCTCTTTCAGACTGTCACTGTAGAACAGTGATCATCGACAGAAACTAAATTTGCATCAGAGGTGGTTTTATCATTGGAGGAGTCTGACGAGTGAGAAGTAATGTGCATCTCCTGTGAAAAGACCCTCCGAGACCTTTTGCTGGCAGAATTTCTGAATTCTTGAAAAAGTCTCTGAAGGTTGATCTTTAAACCAGTCTAAGAAAGAGGATGGTTCACACAAAAGAGGGAGAGAGATGCAGACCTACTTTGTAGACAGTCTGAGCATGTTTCAATCCTCAAGCAAAAACTGCCCCTCCTCAGTGTAAAATATGAGATCTGGTTTGGCTAGGTGAGGGGCTTAAAGCGCACCTGTCAGAAGGATTGTGCTCAGTAACCACATACACTGTCAGGTGGGTGACATTATGTAAGAAAGTCTTTTACTGAGACATTACACTGATTAATGTGATACCTGGGTGAGGAATTCTGTCCTGTGGTTCTTGTATAATCTTTACTTTCAGTTTGGAGATAATGATATGCTCGTGCTACCGGGCGGCCTGTGGGGGGGCTCTCTATCTGGTGCTCTCCTTATGTATTCCACTGTATGGCTTCTGACAGGTCTCTGTGCCTTCAGTGACTGCCTTCTATTTTACATACTGCCCCTGTATTTGTGTTCCAAAACTGAAATTTACATGCAGCAAAATGGCTCCCACCGCCCGCGCAAGCGATGAACACTACTACGCACACACAGGCACCATTTTGCTAGAGGAAAAAGAAATTTGCCTGCAGCAATATGGCGCAGCCGGCCACTCTTGCGCAGTAGCATATCTCGGCAACCGAGAGATGCTACTGCGCGGGCGGCAGGGGCCATTTTGCTGCTTGTAAATTTCACAATTACACAGGCAGCATTTAAAATAGTAGGCAGTCACTGAAGGCACAGTGACCTGTCAGAAGGCAGAGAAAGGAATACATAAGCAGAGCACCAGATAGAGCGCACCCCACAGGCCGCCCCGGAGCACGAGCATATCATTATCTCAAAAATGAAAATAAAGATTATAAAAGAACCACTGGACGGATTCCATCAAGCAAGGTATCTGTTACGGGTTCGGGTGGTGGAACCACTGTGCGGTGGTACAAGGAGGGACTAGAGGGGCGTAACTAAGTGCCTACCTGGACTGACCCTGGCTACACGGCGGCTTAGTCGACTCCATGAACCAAGGAGGGAACGGGAAGGTGAACCAGGCGACTCCCACGGGCTGATAGCCAAAGCGGGCTGGCACAACAGATGGGCAGACAGGTGTGCACGGCTGGTAGGCAGACGGACAGAGCTGACTGACGGGCGGGCATGGCTGAAAGGCAGGCTGGCGGACAGCACTGGGACCTGAGGGCTGGAGAGTGTTAACACACAGCACACAAACTACAACATTGCACAGGCACCTTCATTTTGGAGGAGGTGCCTAAAATATCAGCTGTCCTCTGGCCATTGGCCAGGGACATATTAGGATGGCGCGTGCGGCCCTTTAAGAAGCAGGGAGCGTGTGCTTTAAGCACCGTGCCCGGGGATCTGCGCACGGCGTGTGCACCCCGGGCACACACAGACGGGAGTGGAGGACGACAGAGCAGAGCTGCGGCAGGAAGGGGGTCGGCGTCTCTGCCAGGCAGGAGGCAGAAATGCCGGCGCTACAGTACGCCCCCTCTTCTTCAAGCCTGCAAGAAATCTTTCCAGAAGAAGAGCTTTAATGTTCTCCCTGGGCTCCCATGACCTCTCCTCAGGACCAAACCCCTTATAATCCACAAGAAAGAAAGTTTTTCCTCTTACCCTCTTGGAGGCCAAAATGCTCTCTACCTCAAAAACATCCTCAGCACTGACTGGAGCTGGAACGGTACCTGGATCATCAGAGAGAGAATTGAGGACAACAGGCTTAAGAAGAGACACATGGAAGGAATTGGGGATCCGTAACGAGGCAAGGAGTTTCAACTTATATGCCACTGGATTAATTTGGCTCAGAATCTCGAACGAACCAATGAACCTCGGACCCAACTTGTAAGAAGGCATCTTGAGGCGGACATACTTAGAGGAAAGCAACACCTTGTTCCCTGGACGGAATAGAGGTGGGTCCAGACTTCTCTTGTCAGCATGACTCTTCATCCGCTCAGAGGATTGTAGCAATGCCGTTTTAGTGTCCTCCCAAATCACCGAAAAGTTTCTGACGAGAGACTCCGCAGCAGGATTGTCCACAGAAGTAGAAACAGGAAGCGGAATATTGGGATGCTGACCGTACACCACAAAGAATGGAGATTTGCCTGAGGATTGACTCACATGGTTATTGTAGGAAAATTCAGCCCAAGGTAGGAGCTCCACCCGGTCACTATGGTGAGCGTTGATGAAATGCAGAAGGAAACTAGTGAGGATCTGATTGATACGCTCAACCTGACTATTGGACTGAGAATGATAGGCTGAAGAGAAGTCCAAAGCGCCATTCAGCAGCTTACATGTGGCTCTCCAGAAGCGAGAAGTAAACTGAACTCCTCTATCTGAGACAATATGGAGAGGTAGAACATGGAGACGGAAGATGTGAAGAATGACGTCTTTGGCTAGCATTGGCACAGAAGGAAGACTTGGCAAGGGAATGAAGTGAGCCATCTTGGAGAAGCGGTCAGCGACCACCCAAATGACAGTACAACCGGCCGATACAGGAAGATCCGTGATGAAAAGCATCGCGATGTGTTGCCACGGAGCAGAAGGCACGGGAAGAGGAAGAAGATGACTAGTTGGAAGTTGCCTAGGCGTCTTGTTACAGCCAGAGGAAGAACAAGCAGAGACAAAATCCGCAACGTCCTTGTGCAGAGTCGGCCACCAGTAATGTCGGGAAATTTAACAGAAGTGTCTTCCTCTGACCAGCATGTCCAGTCAGTTTGGAAGAATGACCCCAGAGTAAGACCCTCCTTCTATCTGGAGCTGCCACAAATGTCTTACCAGGAGAAAAATGAGACAGATCAAATGGGGCGTCAGTCATTATTCTGGAGGGATCAATGATGTGCAGAGGCTCCTCCTCTTGATTGGTAGACAGGAAGGAACGGGAGAGTGCGTCTGCCTTAATATTTTTGTCTGCTGGACGTAAATGAAGGGTAAAGTTGAAGCGAGCAAAGAACAGGGACCATCTGGCCTGACGAGGATTGAGTCGCTGAGTGGATTGCAAGTAGGAGAGATTCTTGTGATCCATATAGATGACCACAGGGTGCAGAGCCCCCTCTAGCAAGAACCGCCATTCCTCCAATGCCAGTTTAATAGCAAGCAGTTCTCGATCACCAGTGGAGTAATTGCGCTCCGAGGGAGAGAAGAGTTTGGAAAAGAAGCGGCAGGTTACCATTCGCCCGGATGAGGACTTCTGGATGAAAACTGCTCCGGCACCAGAAGAAGAGGCGTCAACCTCCAGGAAGACCTGCTTGTTAACGTCAGGACGATGAAGCACCGGAGCAGAGGAGAAAGCTTGTTTCAAGGATATGAAGGCGTTTTCCGCCTCGGGAGTCCATTCCTTGGGGTTAATCCCTTTGCGGGTCAGAGCAGAGATGGGAGCTGTCTGGGAGGAAAAGGGAGGGATGAACAGGCGGTAATAATTAGCGAACCCCAAAAAACACTGAATAGCCCTCAACCCCTCTGGTCAGGGCCATTTTAGAATGGCATACACCTTTTCAGGATCCATCTTAAGCCCGGTCTCTGAGATTATGTATCCCAGGAAGGGAAGAGATGTCTGTTCAAAGACATATTTCTAGAATTTTGCATACAGACGATTCTTCCTGAGCCTCTGCAGTACCTGTTTAACATCTCTACCATGCTTGGGCAGATCAGAAGAGAACACCAGGATTGGGTCCAGATACACTACCACGCATGAGTACAGTAGATCTCAGAAGATATCATTCACCAGTTCTTGGAAGACTGCCGGTGCTTTGCAGATTCCAAAGGCCATCCCACTACGAGTGCCGTCTTCCACTCATCACCTTGGCGAATCCGGATAAGATTGTATGCGCCACAGAGATCGAGCTCAGTAAAGACCTTGGCCCCCTTGAGGTGGTCAAACAACTCGGAAATGAGAGGCAGAGGATACTTATTTTTGTGATTTGATTTAGGCCCCTATAGTCAATACATGAGTGAAGAGAGCCATCCTTCTTCTTGACGAAGAAGAATCCTGCTCCTGCCAGAGAGGTGGATTTCTGGATAAATCCCCTAGCAAGATTCTCCTCGATGTATTCGGACACGCCTCTGGTCTTGGCCACCGTCAGGGGGTAAATTCGACCTCGGGGAGGTGAAGCACCAGGGATGACGTCAAAAGGACAGTCATACGCCCTATGTGGTGGTAGTGTCTCAGCCTCCTTCTTGTCAAAGACGTCAGCGTACGACCAGTAGGGTGCCAGCAAGCCGGGAAAATTAGCTGGAAAGAACAGAGGTCGAGCAGGTCCTGTAACACTCCTGATCCCAATGGAGCACCTCTCCCGAATTCCAATTCAAGACCGGCTCAGGTGTTTGAAGCCAGGGTAGACCAAGCAGTAATGAGTGGGAGAGGTCAGACAGTACGTAGAAGGAGATTTTCTCCTAGTGTAGCATTCCTACCTGAAGAATTACAGGCTCTGTGACTAACATGATGGATTCAGAAAGAAGCTTCCCATCCACAGAGGAGGCCGCTAACGGATCCGCAGGACATTGGATAGGGATATGATACTGCTCCACAATGGCCTGTTGAATGAGATTCCCAGCAGCACCGGAATCCAGGTAGGCAGTCTCGAAGAAGTGCGTCTTACCGCAAGTGATCGATACAGACAGAGTCAGGGGTGGAGAGGAAGACTTTTTGCTTAGGACGACCTCTCCAAGCGATCCTAGACACTAGAGTTTGCCGGTCTCACTGGACACCAACGGATTAGAGGCTCAGTACTGCCACAGTAAAAGCAACTTCCCTCAGCACGATGGACCTCCTGGCGAGACTTGACCATCTTTACTTGGTCTGTTTGCATAGACTCTGGGAAGGAGGCTGATGCTGGTTGAGAGACTGGCCTTTGGAAGGATGGTGCCAGGCCTTTTCTCACAGATCACCTCCTTTGAACGCTCCTGGAAGCGGATGTCGATCCGTATGGCCAACGACACCAGGTCGTCCAGAGAGGTAGGTATGTCATGACCGGCTAACTCATCCTTGATCCGCCCAGAATTGCCCTACCAAAAGGTAGACACTAGATCCTCGTTGTTCCAGCCAAGTTCTGACGTGAGGGTGCGGAAACGCACAGCGTACTGGCCCACAGTGAGACTCCCTTGGCAGAGTCGAAGGAGGGAGAAGGCAGTCGAAGATGTGCGTTCGGGCTCATTGAACACCCTCTGGAAAGCCGCAAGGAAAGCGTGGAGATCGGACACCAGAGGATCCCCTCTCTCTCACAGGGGGTTAAGCCACGCCAACACCTCTCCGGTGATATGAGACATAATGAATGCCGCTTTAGCCCGGTCAGAAGTGAACTGATGAGCCAGGAGCTCAAAGTGCAGCGTGCACTGGTTGACGAAGCCCGACATAAAGCGGGATCACTGCCAAAACGTGGAGGAGCAGATAGTTGGAGTCCAATGCTGGGTGCCACACTATTGGGAAGAGGTGCCACCGGAGCGGATGCCGCTTGGTTAGAAGCGGACGCAGCCGAGCTGGACAGTGCATCCAGACGGAAGTTCACAGTCCGGAGGTAGGACAGGATAGTATCCTGTAGAGATCTCTGGTGGGAGACCTCTTGATACAGGTCTGAAAGCAAGGGAGCCTGGGAGCCACCGGATTCCATGGCCTGTTCAAACGGTTATGGGTCTGGATGGTGGAACCACTGTGCCGTGGTACAAGGAGGGACCAGAGGGGCGTAACTAAGTGCCTACCCGGACCAACCCTAGCTACACGGCGGCTTAGTCGACTCTGTGAACCAAGGAAGGACCGAAAAGGTGAACCTGGTGCCACTCTGGGACTGACCTCGTATAATAGCCAAATCAGAGTCTCAATTTGCAGACGCGGTGTTTCAGGCTGTTGGCCCTCGTCAGTGCAAAGTATGAGAACTGATTTGGCTAGGTGAGAGGCTCTGGACTGAGGTCTAAGGGGTAAGGGCTATTATCCTACGTCATATTGCACTACTCGTTAAAGGGTTGATTGTGACTTGTAGGATTGCTGCTTCCAATAGGTGGCACTATAGAGTTCAAGTCCTCTTTTTCTCTGAAGAGGCAATTTGCATATTAAATTTCCCAGAGAAGCATTGCACGGCGAATAAGCCTTCTTACCTTGGCATGCCAGAGCCGGTGTGTCACTCTCCACAAGGAGAAACGTTACCCATTAGACCTTTTAATATGACAACTTTCATATTGTTGATGTTGTGTCCTGAATCACAGAAATGTTTTGTCACCGGTACATGTTTTTTTTTTTTTTATCTGTAATCGTGTGATGAGACCTCATCCTTCCTCTCAGTTTCTGTCCTGTTTCTCCCACATAGAGACCCCCAATAGGACATATAATGCATAGAATCAAGTACGCCACATTGGAAGAGGAACACGTGAATGTCCCGGGAATCTTATATTCCTGCTGTGTGTTGGGAATCTGTAAATTGTCTCTTCAGAGAGGAAGAGGACTTGAACTCTAGTGCCACCTACAGGAAGTATCAACAAGGCTGTCGGTATTCAGGTCATACTCCACACATAAGACCTCAGGAGTGGACATGGATGTCAGACATCTGTACCATCCTCCAAAACTTTGAGGACTCCACCAAGATGTTGATCGGCGATGACGCCATAATTAGCGTCACCATCCCGCTTCTCTGTCTTCTGAAACTCTCTGCACGCAATCAAAGAGGATGCATTGTAGGCGGAGCACGATGAGATGGAGCAAGGAACCATACAGGGTGATTACACACAGCCCAGCCTCATCTCATCCCGTCGTGGATTGGGTGACAATGAGGAGGAGGAAGAATAGGAGCTAGTTTCCTGCGCTATAGACGGTACTACCTGCACAACTGTCATACCGTTTGTTCAGCGTGGATGGCCTGAGGACAGGGAGGAGGAGGAGAGCATGGTCAGTTGTCCTCTTGGTGAGGACACGGAAGTCTTGCCTCTTTGCAGTCTGGCACACATGGCTGAGTTTGTTACGCTGCCTTTCCCGTGACCCTCGCGTTGTCCAATTTTTGGGTGACAGTCATTACTGGTTGGTGACTCTTCTAGACCCACGCTACAGGGAGAACTTTATGTCTCTTATTCCCTTGAAGGACAGACCTAATAAAATGGTGCAGTATGAGAAGGCCCTTGTTGCGGAATTATTAAAAAAATTTCCATCTGAAAACGCTGGCGGCAGAGGTCAGTTCGTTGGACAACCATGGAGCACAGGCACGAAAGCCACAAATGCAATCCAGCAGAGGCAAGGGAACACTGTCAAAGTTCTCGGACAGTTTTCTCAGACCCTCCCATCGCACAGGCCCTGAGGCGCAGGGTACTCTGCACTCCTTGTGAAAGTTTCAGAAGATGGTGAGGGAGTACCTTGCCGACCGTACAAACATCCTCCGTGATCCCTCTGTGCCTTATAAATATTGGGTATCCAAGCTGGACACGTGGCATGAACTGGCTCTCTACGCCTTGGAGGTCTTGGCCTGCCCTGCTGCTAGCGTTTTGTCAGAGCGGGTTTTTAGTGCCGCCGGTGGAAATTATAACTGATAGGCGCATCCGCCTGTCAACTGAAAATGCTGACAGGCTGACTCCTAAAAATGAACAAGGGCTGGATTGGGCCAGACTTCTCACCACCACCGAATGATAGCAGCGTAACATAAAACACAAATACGATGTCTTTTTTTTGGGGAGGTCTAACTCTATGCCCATGCACCTCTGTCTTCACACCCAGAAATGGATATACGCTTCCTGATTTTGTCTGTTTGCTCTTGTCTTCCTCCTTCTCCGCATCTTCATTCTCCACCACCATATGTACCATATCAACATATCTACGTCTCTTGCAAGGGGCATTGGAGATCCTCCAAATTTTTGGCAGCCATTGCTTCACTGCATAGGCAAACGGTATGGGAGAAACACTTCCTAATAATGGGAACATTATTTTCAGGAGGCCCTCCGACCTCTACGTCTCTTGCAAGGGGCATTGGAGTTCCTCCAAATTTTTGGCAGCCATTGCTTCACTGCATAGGCAAACAGTATGGGAGACACACTTCCTAATAATGGGAGCATTTTTTGCAGGAGGCCCGCCGACCTCTACGTCTCTTGCAAGGGGCATTGGAGTTCCTCCAAATTTTTGCAACCGTTGCTTCACTGCATAGGCAAACAGTATGGGAGACACACTTCCTAATAATGGGAACATTGTTTTCAGGAGGCCCTCTGACCTCTACTTCTCTTGCAAGGGGCATTGGAGTGCCTCCAAATTTCTGACAGCCATTGCAGTCACTACATAGGCAAACAGTGTGGGAGACCCTCTCCTTTCTAATGGGAATATGTCGTTACTGAGGCCCGCCTCTGTGTCTTTAAATTGTTAGTGGGGTTTTTCCTAAATTTTGGCAGCCATTGCACTCACTGCATACCTTTATAACTGAATAGCAGACCCTCTCTTTTCTAATGGGAACATGTCATTACTGTGGTCCTGCTCTGTGTCTTTAAATTGTTAGTGGGTTTTTTCCCAAATTTTGGCAGCCCTTGCATTCACAGCATGGGCATTACCACTATAGGAGACCCGCTCCTTTATAATAGGAACATTTTTTTTACTGAGACCCTCCTCTATGTCTCTTCAAAGGGGTATTGGGTTGCATCCAAATTTTTGGCAGCCCTTGCAGTCACTGCATATGCAATAACAGTATAGGAGACCCACTCGTTAATAATGGGAACAACAAAGCATAGCCGGCTGATGGCTCTCTAACAATAGCGAGGGCCGACTGCTGGCCTTTTAAGAATAGTAAGGGCCATCTGATGTCCCTATAAAAATAGGCTTTGTGACTTTCAGAGTCCCTCCATCATAAATGAAACAGGATGTGTCTGATGATGTGTCACACACCACATGGCCTGATAAGGTTGTAAAATGTTAAAATAACATTTCCTGGTGAATGCATTTGTCTTAAAAAATAACATTAGAACAAAAAATAAATAAATAAAAACACAGTAGGATATTTGTTTAGTATAAAAAACAAACTCTCCAATGTACCCTTAATGTAATCACATTGTTCAGCTCCTGCACCTCCTCCTCCAGTTTGGCCTCCATCTCCGAAATGATCACATCAGTGAACAGGCAACAGGCTGTGCTGAAGATAACATGCAAAATGCTTAGGTGTCAAACCGCCCAGCGCTGCAGAGTTGTTGAAAGCTGTAACACAGCAGCCTGATCTGTGGCTCTCACTGCTGAACATACAGCCAGGCATGGTCGTGTGTCACAGTGGGCAGAACCTGGTGATGGAGAAATGACAGCCGGAGTAGATACGGTTTCCCTGTGTGCCAGTCCTTTCATCCGACCTAAAGAATATGGTTGTGGTGAAATACAACTCTCTCCGAGAAGCAGCCCTGGCTAAGAAAAGTGTGTGTGAAGGTTCCCGGACACTCTATGGCTGCTTTTTTTTACTGTGTATTGGATGTGATTATGCATGTTATTTCTCAAACCGCATAGCAGATCAGGCCATTGCCCAACTCTGTAGTCATGAAATTCAAGGCGCAAAGAAAGAATTTGGTGTCGAAGCACCACCGTCAAGTGCGCACTGATATTGGACGGGCTGCTTATGCGCCATGCTGCATTAGAGGACTTCCTGGGAGAAATGACAGCTGGAGTAGATACGGTTTCCCAAGTCCTTTCACCAAGCTAAAAAATATGGCTGTGGTGTAATACAACTCTCACCGACAAGCTGTGGACTTGCTTTGTACCGTCGCTGGCCACATTCACCTGTCCACGTGTTTGTGGTTAGGCGGTCCTTCCCAGTAAGTGCACTGAGGAGGGCACGGGTAATGTTCTGGGACCCGCGCTTCTGGAAGGCGGAGACAATACCGGGAGAAATAGTGGTGGCTGGGGACCGAGTATGGATACCCGGCCGCCACCGCTATAAGGTTGTGGCCAGCTTCCGCCTCCACGAGCCTAAAAGGCCACATTTCAAGTGCAAGCAGCTGTCAAAAATTTGTCAGTATAGTATTGCATGAGAAACACAGTAGCCCACATATTGAGATTCAAAATAGGGTGGTGTGGATAAATAGCCACTCACACCCCATGTTTAAGTAGCCAACTTGAACAAAATACAAGGAAACAGGAGAAAAAACAAGTATATTGGCATACAAAAGTTTATTATAAATTCATAAGTAGATAGTAAAACGGTATATATAATAAAGTACAGACAAACAGATCCAAGAAAGCCCCACTGAAGTGATATAGAGAAATGCAGGACTCATCAAAAATATCATGAATAATACAAAACAAAATTTAGGAAAGTAACACTAATATCCGCCAAAAGAGGAGGACAAACAATAAAGAAATTAACTAATAATCACAAAACAAAAAAATCAAAAGGAGAGAGATAAGGCAGGGCAAGAAAAAGTGATATACATAGCACTTAGTGTGTGGGGATCACGTATACCATGGTCCTGTACAGTAAATCCATTGCCATAATGAGTGTCATGTACAGGGCATAGGTAATTCACCCCAGAATATCACATGTAGCTGAGGGACAAATGAGGGCCGGTATCTGTCAAGGAGGGCAGCCTCGATGCGCGTTTCGCGGGTGCTTTTTCGAGAGGCGCCTGTTCTGGCTGGCTGCATACTTACGCTTGCATTCCAAGGAATGGGGTAGAGACAACTGAATGCTGCCCTAGGACAAGGACGTGGACGGTGATTGTTGCAAGTCTGCAATGACCGAGGCATCTTCGCATGCGCCAAGGATCACTTGTGATGGGCACACTTTTAGGCAGTGACCTGGGAGTCAGAGATGCTTCCAGGGGTCTTCCCCATGCTGTTCCCATGTCTTTTCAGCACTGTATGCATGTGTCTGATGATGTGTCAGACACCACATGGCCAGATAAGGTTGTAAAATGATAAAATTACATTTCCCAGTGAATTCATTTGTCTTGGTTGAAAGCAATGAAAAAGTGCAAAAACACATCAAAAACGCTACGTGTGAACATAGCCCAAGGTGTGGAGGAGCATTTTTGTTTTTGCTTGTTTATTTTGCCTTATATACAAGTCATTACCCTGGAAAGGATATTCCTTAACATATTTTCCAGGAAAATCCATTTTGGTTTTGTTTTTGCTTGTTTTATTGTGAGTCCATAAAAGTGGTGTAATTCCTCTGACAAAATTGTTGACAGCAGTGACCTGGGCGGCCGAAATACTTCCAGGGGTCTTCCGCATGCTGATCCCATGTCATTTGAACACTGTTCCCATCGATTTGGGCAATTTTTAGGCCCTCTGCAGACCGCCGGGGGAGTCGCCGGAAAAATGATTGAGTTTCCCATAGACTTACATTGGGCTCGTTTCTCGGACCGAGCACTCGAGTATTCCAATTTGCTTGACTCGAACAACGAGTACCCGAGCATTTTAGTGCTCGCTCATCACTAATTAGGATATATAAGCCAAAACCAGAAACTCAATTTGGGAAACTGTATCCTGTCTTTGGTCTCTACATGAGTGCAGGTTTTGCAGCTCTTCACATTGCAAGGAAAAGTTTCTCTTGGTGTATCTGGGGGCATTGAACTTCGGATCATCATGTTTCTTAAATTTGGAGGTTGCCTGTAGCACAGCATACATGATAGGAGAACACTCCTTGTTTACAGCAGTGAGCCGAGGGGCATGAAAACACTCCATGTATACAGCAGTGAGCCGAGGTACAGGAGAACACTCCCATGTATGGAGCAGTGAGCCGAGGGACAGGAGAACACTCCCATGTATGGAGCAGTGAGCCGAGGGACAGGAGAACACTCTATGTATGCAGCAGTGAGCCGAGGGGCAGGAGAACACTCTATGTATACAGCAGTGAGCCGAGGGGCAGGAGAACACTCTATGTATACAGCAGTGAGCCGAGGTACAGGAGAACACTCTATGTATACAGCAGTGAGCCGAGGGGCAGGAGAACACTCTATGTATACAGCAGTGAGCCGAGGTACAGGAGAACACTCCATGTATGGAGCAGTGAGCCGAGGGACAGGAGAACACTCCCATGTATGGAGCAGTGAGCCGAGGGACAGGAGAACACTCCCATGTATGGAGCAGTGAGCCGAGGGACAGGAGAACACTCTATGTATGCAGCAGTGAGCCGAGGGGCAGGAGAACACTCTATGTATACAGCAGTGAGCCGAGGTACAGGAGAACACTCTATGTATGCAGCAGTGAGCCGAAGGACAGGAGAACACTCCATGTATGGAGCAGTGAGCCGAGGGACAGGTGAACACTCCATGTATGGAGCAGTGAGCCGAGGGACTGGAGAACACTATGTATGGAGCAGTGAGCCGAGGGACAGGAGAACACTCCTATGTATGGAGCAGTGAGCCGAGGGACAGGAGAACACTCCCATGTATGGAGCAGTGAGCCGAGGGACAGGAGAACACTCCCATGTATGGAGCAGTGAGCCGAGGGACAGGAGAACACTCCCATGTATGGAGCAGTGAGCCGAGGGACAGGAGAACACTCCCATGTATGGAGCAGTGAGCCGAGGGACAGGAGAACACTCCCATGTATGGAGAAGTGAGCCGAGGGACAGGAGAACACTCCCATGTATGGAGCAGTGAGCCGAGGGACAGGAGAACACTCCCATGTATGGAGCAGTGAGCCGAGGGACAGGAGAACACTCTATGTATGCAGCAGTGAGCCGAGGGGCATGAAAACACTCCATGTATACAGCAGTGAGCCGAGGTACAGGAGAACACTCTATGTATGCAGCAGTGAGCCGAAGGACAGGAGAACACTCCATGTATGGAGCAGTGAGCCGAGGGACAGGTGAACACTCTTTGAATGCAGCAGTGAGTCGAAGGACAGGAGAACACTCCATGTATGGAGCAGTGAGCCGAGGGACAGGTGAACACTCCATGTATGGAGCAGTGAGCCGAGGGACTGGAGAACACTATGTATGGAGCAGTGAGCCGAGGGACAGGAGAACACTCCTATGTATGGAGCAGTGAGCCGAGGGACAGGAGAACACTCCCATGTATGGAGCAGTGAGCCGAGGGACAGGAGAACACTCCCATGTATGGAGCAGTGAGCCGAGGGACAGGAGAACACTCCCATGTATGGAGCAGTGAGCCGAGGGACAGGAGAACACTCCCATGTATGGAGCAGTGAGCGGAGTGACAGGAGAACACTCCATGTATGGAGCAGTGAGCCGAAGGACAGGAGAACACTATGTATGGAGCAGTGAGCCGAGGGACAGGACAAAACTATGTATGGAGCAGTGAGCCAAGGGACAGGAGAACACTCTTTGTATGCAGCAGTGAGCCGAGGGGCATGAAAACACTCCATGTATACAGCAGTGAGCCGAGGTACAGGAGAACACTCTATGTATGCAGCAGTGAGCCGAAGGACAGGAGAACACTCCCATGTATGGAGCAGTGAGCCGAGGGACAGGTGAACACTCTATGAATGCAGCAGTGAGCCGAAGGACAGGAGAACACTCCATGTATGGAGCAGTGAGCCGAAGGACAGGAGAACACTCCATGTATGGAGCAGTGAGCCGAGGGACAGGTGAACACTCCATGTATGGAGCAGTGAGCCGAGGGACTGGAGAACACTCCCATGTATGGAGCAGTGAGCGGAGTGACAGGAGAACACTCCATGTATGGAGCAGTGAGCCGAGGGACAGGAGAACACTATGTATGGAGCAGTGAGCCGAGGGACAGGACAACACTATGTATGGAGCAGTGAGCCAAGGGACAGGAGAACACTCCATGTATGGAGCCGTGAGCCGAGGGACAAGAGAACACTATGTATGGAGCAGTGAGCCAAGGGACTGGAGAACACTCCATGTATGGGGCAGCAGTGAGCCGAGGGACAGGAGAACACTGTATGGAGCAATGAGCCGAGGGACAGGAGAACACTGTATGTTGCAGTGAGCCGAGGGACAGAACACTATGTATGGAGCAGTGAGTCGAGAGACAGGAGAACACTCCCATGTATGGAGCAGTGAGCCGAGGGACAGGAGAACACTCTCATGTATGGAGCAGTGAGCCGAGGGACAGGAGAACACTCCATGTATGGAGCTGTGAGCCGAGAGACAGGAGAACACTCTATGTATGGAGCAGTGAGCCTAGGGACAGGAGAACACTATGTATGGAGCAGTGAGCCGAGGGACAGGAGAACACTATGTATGGAGCAATGAGCCGAGGGACAGGAGAACACTATGTATGGAGCAGTGAGCCGAGGGACAGGAGAACACTCCATGTATGGAGCAGTGAGCCGAGGGACAGGAGAACACTCTATGTATGGAGCAGTGAGCCGAGGGACAGGTGAACACTCTATGTATGCAGCAGTGAGCCGAAGGACAGGAGAACACTCCATGTATGGAGCAGTGAGCCGAGGGACAGGTGAACACTCCATGTATGGAGCAGTGAGCCGAGGGACTGGAGAACACTATGTATGGAGCAGTGAGCCGAGGGAGAGAACACTCCCATGTATGGAGCAGTGAGCCAAGGGACAGGAGAACACTCCCATGTATGGAGCAGTGAGCCGAGGGACAGGAGAACACTCCCATGTATGGAGCAGTGAGCGGAGGGACAGGAGAACACACCATGTATGGAGCAGTGAGCCGAGGGACAGGAGAACACACCATGTATGGAGCAGTGAGCCGAGGGACAGGAGAACACACCATGTATGGAGCAGTGAGCCGAGGGACAGGAGAACACTATGTATGGAGCAGTGAGCCGAGGGACAGGAGAACACTATGTATGGAGCAGTGAGCCGAGGGACAGGAGAACACTATGTATGGAGCAGTGAGCCGAGGGACACGAGAACACTCCATGTATGGAGCAGTGAGCCGAGGGACAGGAGAACACTCCATGTATGGAGCACTGAGCCGAGGGACAGGAGAACACTATGTATATAGCAGTGAGCCGAGGGACAGGAGAACACTCCCATGTATGGAGCAGTGAGCCGAGGGACAGGAGAGCACTCCCATGTATGGAGCAGTTAGCCGAGGGACAGGAGAACACTGTGTATGGAGCAGTGAGCCGAGAGACAGGAGAACACTATATGTATGGAGCAGTGAGCCGAGGGACAGAACACTCCCATGTATGGAGCAGTGAGCCGAGGGACAGGAGAACACTGTGTATGGAGCAGTGAGCCGAGAGACAGGAGAACACTATATGTATGGAGCAGTGAGCCGAGGGACAGGAGAACACTCCATGTATGGAGCAGTGAGCCGAGGGACAGGAGAACACTCCATGTATGGAGCAGTGAGCCGAGGGACAGCAGAACACTCCATGTATGGAGCCGTGAGCCGAGGGACAGGAGAACACTATGTATGGAGCAGTGAGCCGAGGGACTGGAGAACACTCCATGTATGGAGCAGCAGTGAGCCGAGGGACAGGAGAACACTGTATGGAGCAGTGAACCGAGGGACAGGAGAACACTGTATGTTGCAGTGAGCCGAGGGACAGAACACTATGTATGGAGCAGTGAGTCGAGAGACAGGAGAACACTCCCATGTATGGAGCAGTGAGCCGAGGGACAGGAGAACACTCTCATGTATGGAGCAGTGAGCCGAGGGACAGGAGAACACTCCATGTATGGAGCTGTGAGCTGAGAGACAGGAGAACACTCTATGTATGGAGCAGTGAGCCGAGGGACAGGAGAAAACTATGTATGGAGCAGTGAGCCGAGGGACAGGAGAACACTATGTATGGAGCAGTGAGCCGAGGGACAGGAGAACACTCCATGTATGGAGCAGTGAGCCGAGGGACAGGAGAACACTCCATGTATGGAGCAGTGAGCCGAGGGACAGGAGAACACTCCATGTATGGAGCAGTGAGCCGAGGGACAGGAGAACACTCCCATGTATGGAGCAGTGAGCCGAGGGACAGGAGAACACTCCCATGTATGGTGCAGTGAGCCGAGGGACAGGAGAACACTCCGTGTATGGAGCGGTTAGCCGAGGGACAGGAGAACACTGCGTGTATGGAGCAGTGAGCCGAGGGACAGGAGAACACTCCGTGTATGGAGCAGTGAGCCGAGGGACAGGAGAACACTCCATGTATGGAGCAGTGAGCCGAGGGACAGGAGAACACTCCATGTATGGAGCAGTGAGCCGAGGGACAGGAGAGCACTCCATGTATGGAGCAGTGAGACGAGGGACAGGAGAACACTCCATGTATGGAGCAGTGAGCCGAGGGACAGGAGAACACTCCATGTATGGAGCAGTGAGCCGAGGGACAGGAGAACACTCCATGTATGGAGCAGTGAGCCGAGGGACAGGAGAACACTATGTATGGAGCAGTGAGCCGAGGGACAGGAGAACACTCCCATGTATGGAACAGTGAGCCAATGGACAGGAGAACACTCCCATGTATGGAACAGTGAGCCGAGGGACAGGAGAACACTCCCATGTATGGAGCAGTGAGCCGAGGGACAGGAGAACACTCTATGCATGGAGCAGTGAGCCGAGGGACTGGAGAACACTCTATGTATGGAGCAGTGAGCCAAGGGACTGGAGAACACTCCCATGTATGGAGCAGTGAGCCGAGGGATAGGAGAACACTCCATGTATACAGCAATGAGCCGAGGGACAGGAGAACACTCCTATGTATGCAGCAGTGAGCCGAGGGACAGGAGAACACTATGTATGGAGCAGTGAGCCGAGGGACAGGAGAACACTCCATGTATGGAGCAGTGAGCCGAGGGACAGGAGAACACTCTATGTATGGAGCAGTGAGCCGAGGGACAGGAGAACACTATGTATGGAGCAGTGAGCCGAGGGACAGGAGAACACTCCATGTATGGAGCAGTGAGCCGAGGGACAGGAGAACACTCCATGTATGGAGCAGTGAGCCGAGGGACAGGAGAACACTCCCATGTATGGAGCAGTGAGCCGAGGGACAGGAGAACACTCCGTGTATGGAGCGGTTAGCCGAGGGATTTGAGAACACTGCTTGTATGGAGCAGTGAGCCGAGGGACAGGAGAGCACTCCATGTATGGAGCAGTGAGCCGAGGGACAGGAGAACACTCCATGTATGGAGCAGTGAGCCGAGGGACAGGAGAACACTCCCATGTATGGAGCAGTTAGCCGAGGGACAGGAGAACACTGTGTAAGGAGCAGTGAGCCGAGGGACAGGAGAACACTCCATGTATGGAGCAGTGAGCCGAGGGACAGGAGAACACTCCATGTATGGAGCAGTGAGCCGAGGGACAGGAGAACACTCCCATGTATGGAGCAGTGAGCCGAGGGACAGGAGAACACTATGTATAGAGCAGTGAGCCGAGGGACAGGAGAACACTCCATGTATGGAGCAGTGAGCCGAGGGACAGGAGAACACTCCATGTATGGAGCAGTGAGCCGAGGGACAGGAGAACACTCCATGTATGGAGCAGTGAGCCGAGGGACAGGAGAACACTCCATGTATGGAGCAGTGAGCCGAGGGACAGGAGAACACTCCCATGTATGGAGCAGTGAGCCGAGGGACAGGAGAACACTGCGTGTATGGAGCGGTTAGCCGAGGGACAGGAGAACACTGCGTGTATGGAGCAGTGACCCGAGGGACAGGAGAACACTCCGTGTATGGAGCAGTGAGCCGAGGGACAGGAGAACACTCCATGTATGGAGCAGTGAGCCGAGGGACAGGAGAACACTCCCATGTATGGAGCAGTGAGCCGAGGGACAGGAGAACACTCCCATGTATGGAGCAGTGAGCCGAGGGACAGGAGAACACTCCCATGTATGGAGCAGTGAGCCGAGGGACAGGAGAACACTATGTATGGAGCAGTGAGCCGAGGGACAGGAGAACACTCTATGTATGGAGCAGTGAGCCGAGGGACAGGAGAACACTCCCATGTATGGAGCAGTGAGCCGAGGGACAGGAGAACACTCCCATGTATGGAGCAGTGAGCCGAGGGACAGGAGAACACTCTATGTATGGAGCAGTGAGCCGAGGGACAGGAGAACACTCCCATGTATGGAGCAGTGAGCCGAGGGACAGGAGAACACTCTATGTATGGAGCAGTGAGCCGAGGGACAGGAGAACACTCCCATGTATGGAGCAGTGAGCCGAGGGACAGGAGAACACTCCCATGTATGGAGCAGTGAGCCGAGGGACAGGAGAACACTCTATGTATGGAGCAGTGAGCCGAGGGACAGGAGAACACTATGTATGGAGCAGTGATCCGAGGGACAGGAGAACACTCTATGTATGGAGCAGTGAGCCGAGGGACAGGAAAACACTCCATGTATGGAGCAGTGAGCCGAGGGACAGGAGAACACTCTATGTATGGAGCAGTGAGCCGAGGGACAGGAGAACACTATGTATGGAGCAGTGAGCCGAAGGACAGGAGAACACTCCGTGTATGGAGCAGTGAGCCGAGAGACAGGAGAACACTCTATGTATGGAGCAGTGAGCCGAGGGACAGGAGAACACTGTATGGAGCAGTGAGCCGAGGGACAGGAGAGCACTATGTATGGAGCAGTGAGCCGAGGGACAGGAGAACACTCCATGTATACAGCAGTGAGCCGAGGGACAGGAGAACAGTGTATGGAGCAGTGAGCCGAGGGACAGGAGAGCACTATGTATGGAGCAGTGAGCCGAGGGACAGGAGAACACTATGTATGGAGCAGTGAGCCGAGGGACAGGAGAACACTCTATGTATGGAACAGTGAGCCGAGGGACAGGAGAACACTCCATGTATGGAGCAGTGAGCCGAGGGACAGGAGAACACTCCATGTATGCAGCAGTGAGCCGAGAGACAGGAGAACACTCCCATGTATGGAGCAGTGAGCCGAGGGACAGGAGAACACTATGTATGGAGCAGTGAGCCGAGGGACAGGAGAACACTCTATGTATAGAGCAGTGAGCCGAGGGACAGGAGAACACTCCATGTATGGAGCAGTGAGCCGAGGGACAGGAGAACACTCTATGTATGGAGCAGTGAGCCGAGGGACAGGAGAACACTATGTATGGAGCAGTGAGCCGAGGGACAGGAGAACACTATGTATGGAGCAATGAGCCGAGGGTCAGGAAAACACTCTGTATGGAGCAGTGAGCCGAGGGACAGGAGAACACTCCATGTATGCAGCAGTGAGCCGAGAGACAGGAGAACACTCCCATGTATGGAGCAGTGAGCCGAGGGACAGGAGAACACTATGTATGGAGCAGTGAGCCGAGGGACAGGAGAACACTCTATGTATGGAGCAGTGAGCCGAGGGACAGGAGAACACTCTATGTATTGAGCAGTGAGCCGAGGGACAGGAGAACACTCTATGTATTGAGCAGTGAGCCGAGGGACAGGAGAACACTATGTATGGAGCAGTGAGCCGAAGGACAGGAGAACACTCCGTGTATGGAGCAGTGAGCCGAGGGACAGGAGAACACTCCATGTATACAGCAGTGAGCCGAGGGACAGGAGAACAGTGTATGGAGCAGTGAGCCGAGGGACAGGAGAGCACTATGTATGGAGCAGTGAGCCGAGGGACAGGAGAACACTATGTATGGAGCAGTGAGCCGAGGGACAGGAGAACACTCTATGTATGGAGCAGTGAGCCGAGGGACAGGAGAACACTCCATGTATGGAGCAGTGAGCCGAGGGACAGGAGAACACTCCATGTATGGAGCAGTGAGCCGAGTGACAGGAGAACACTCCATGTATGCAGCAGTGAGCCGAGAGACAGGAGAACACTCCCATGTATGGAGCAGTGAGCCGAGGGACAGGAGAACACTATGTATGGAGCAGTGAGCCGAGGGACAGGAGAACACTCTATGTATAGAGCAGTGAGCCGAGGGACAGGAGAACACTCCATGTATGGAGCAGTGAGCCGAGGGACAGGAGAACACTCTATGTATGGAGCAGTGAGCCGAGGGACAGGAGAACACTCCCATGTATGGAGCAGTGAGCCGAGGGACAGGAGAACACTCCCATGTATGGAGCAGTGAGCCGAGGGACAGGAGAACACTATGTATGGAGCAGTGAGCCGAGGGACAGGAGAACACTCTATGTATGGAGCAGTGAGCCGAGGGACAGGAGAACACTCCCATGTATGGAGCAGTGAGCCGAGGGACAGGAGAACACTCCCATGTATGGAGCAGTGAGCCGAGGGACAGGAGAACACTCTATGTATGGAGCAGTGAGCCGAGGGACAGGAGAACACTCTATGTATGGAGCAGTGAGCCGAGGGACAGGAGAACACTCCCATGTATGGAGCAGTGAGCCGAGGGACAGGAGAACACTCCCATGTATGGAGCAGTGAGCGGAGTGACAGGAGAACACTCCATGTATGGAGCAGTGAGCCGAAGGACAGGAGAACACTATGTATGGAGCAGTGAGCCGAGGGACAGGACAAAACTATGTATGAAGCAGTGAGCCAAGGGACAGGAGAACACTCTTTGTATGCAGCAGTGAGCCGAGGGGCATGAAAACACTCCATGTATACAGCAGTGAGCCGAGGTACAGGAGAACACTCTATGTATGCAGCAGTGAGCCGAAGGACAGGAGAACACTCCCATGTATGGAGCAGTGAGCCGAGGGACAGGTGAACACTCTATGAATGCAGCAGTGAGCCGAAGGACAGGAGAACACTCCATGTATGGAGCAGTGAGCCGAAGGACAGGAGAACACTCCATGTATGGAGCAGTGAGCCGAGGGACAGGTGAACACTCCATGTATGGAGCAGTGAGCCGAGGGACTGGAGAACACTCCCATGTATGGAGCAGTGAGCGGAGTGACAGGAGAACACTCCATGTATGGAGCAGTGAGCCGAGGGACAGGAGAACACTATGTATGGAGCAGTGAGCCGAGGGACAGGACAACACTATGTATGGAGCAGTGAGCCAAGGGACAGGAGAACACTCCATGTATGGAGCCGTGAGCCGAGGGACAAGAGAACACTATGTATGGAGCAGTGAGCCAAGGGACTGGAGAACACTCCATGTATGGGGCAGCAGTGAGCCGAGGGACAGGAGAACACTGTATGGAGCAATGAGCCGAGGGACAGGAGAACACTGTATGTTGCAGTGAGCCGAGGGACAGAACACTATGTATGGAGCAGTGAGTCGAGAGACAGGAGAACACTCCCATGTATGGAGCAGTGAGCCGAGGGACAGGAGAACACTCTCATGTATGGAGCAGTGAGCCGAGGGACAGGAGAACACTCCATGTATGGAGCTGTGAGCCGAGAGACAGGAGAACACTCTATGTATGGAGCAGTGAGCCTAGGGACAGGAGAACACTATGTATGGAGCAGTGAGCCGAGGGACAGGAGAACACTATGTATGGAGCAATGAGCCGAGGGACAGGAGAACACTATGTATGGAGCAGTGAGCCGAGGGACAGGAGAACACTCCATGTATGGAGCAGTGAGCCGAGGGACAGGAGAACACTCTATGTATGGAGCAGTGAGCCGAGGGACAGGTGAACACTCTATGTATGCAGCAGTGAGCCGAAGGACAGGAGAACACTCCATGTATGGAGCAGTGAGCCGAGGGACAGGTGAACACTCCATGTATGGAGCAGTGAGCCGAGGGACTGGAGAACACTATGTATGGAGCAGTGAGCCGAGGGAGAGAACACTCCCATGTATGGAGCAGTGAGCCAAGGGACAGGAGAACACTCCCATGTATGGAGCAGTGAGCCGAGGGACAGGAGAACACTCCCATGTATGGAGCAGTGAGCGGAGGGACAGGAGAACACACCATGTATGGAGCAGTGAGCCGAGGGACAGGAGAACACACCATGTATGGAGCAGTGAGCCGAGGGACAGGAGAACACACCATGTATGGAGCAGTGAGCCGAGGGACAGGAGAACACTATGTATGGAGCAGTGAGCCGAGGGACAGGAGAACACTATGTATGGAGCAGTGAGCCGAGGGACAGGAGAACACTATGTATGGAGCAGTGAGCCGAGGGACACGAGAACACTCCATGTATGGAGCAGTGAGCCGAGGGACAGGAGAACACTCCATGTATGGAGCACTGAGCCGAGGGACAGGAGAACACTATGTATATAGCAGTGAGCCGAGGGACAGGAGAACACTCCCATGTATGGAGCAGTGAGCCGAGGGACAGGAGAGCACTCCCATGTATGGAGCAGTTAGCCGAGGGACAGGAGAACACTGTGTATGGAGCAGTGAGCCGAGAGACAGGAGAACACTATATGTATGGAGCAGTGAGCCGAGGGACAGAACACTCCCATGTATGGAGCAGTGAGCCGAGGGACAGGAGAACACTGTGTATGGAGCAGTGAGCCGAGAGACAGGAGAACACTATATGTATGGAGCAGTGAGCCGAGGGACAGGAGAACACTCCATGTATGGAGCAGTGAGCCGAGGGACAGGAGAACACTCCATGTATGGAGCAGTGAGCCGAGGGACAGCAGAACACTCCATGTATGGAGCCGTGAGCCGAGGGACAGGAGAACACTATGTATGGAGCAGTGAGCCGAGGGACTGGAGAACACTCCATGTATGGAGCAGCAGTGAGCCGAGGGACAGGAGAACACTGTATGGAGCAGTGAACCGAGGGACAGGAGAACACTGTATGTTGCAGTGAGCCGAGGGACAGAACACTATGTATGGAGCAGTGAGTCGAGAGACAGGAGAACACTCCCATGTATGGAGCAGTGAGCCGAGGGACAGGAGAACACTCTCATGTATGGAGCAGTGAGCCGAGGGACAGGAGAACACTCCATGTATGGAGCTGTGAGCTGAGAGACAGGAGAACACTCTATGTATGGAGCAGTGAGCCGAGGGACAGGAGAACACTATGTATGGAGCAGTGAGCCGAGGGACAGGAGAACACTATGTATGGAGCAGTGAGCCGAGGGACAGGAGAACACTCCATGTATGGAGCAGTGAGCCGAGGGACAGGAGAACACTCCATGTATGGAGCAGTGAGCCGAGGGACAGGAGAACACTCCATGTATGGAGCAGTGAGCCGAGGGACAGGAGAACACTCCCATGTATGGAGCAGTGAGCCGAGGGACAGGAGAACACTCCCATGTATGGTGCAGTGAGCCGAGGGACAGGAGAACACTCCGTGTATGGAGCGGTTAGCCGAGGGACAGGAGAACACTGCGTGTATGGAGCAGTGAGCCGAGGGACAGGAGAACACTCCGTGTATGGAGCAGTGAGCCGAGGGACAGGAGAACACTCCATGTATGGAGCAGTGAGCCGAGGGACAGGAGAACACTCCATGTATGGAGCAGTGAGCCGAGGGACAGGAGAGCACTCCATGTATGGAGCAGTGAGACGAGGGACAGGAGAACACTCCATGTATGGAGCAGTGAGCCGAGGGACAGGAGAACACTCCATGTATGGAGCAGTGAGCCGAGGGACAGGAGAACACTCCATGTATGGAGCAGTGAGCCGAGGGACAGGAGAACACTATGTATGGAGCAGTGAGCCGAGGGACAGGAGAACACTCCCATGTATGGAACAGTGAGCCAATGGACAGGAGAACACTCCCATGTATGGAACAGTGAGCCGAGGGACAGGAGAACACTCCCATGTATGGAGCAGTGAGCCGAGGGACAGGAGAACACTCTATGCATGGAGCAGTGAGCCGAGGGACTGGAGAACACTCTATGTATGGAGCAGTGAGCCAAGGGACTGGAGAACACTCCCATGTATGGAGCAGTGAGCCGAGGGATAGGAGAACACTCCATGTATACAGCAATGAGCCGAGGGACAGGAGAACACTCCCATGTATGGAGCAGTGAGCCGAGGGACAGGAGAACACTCTATGCATGGAGCAGTGAGCCGAGGGACTGGAGAACACTCCCATGTATGGAACAGTGAGCCGAGGGACAGGAGAACACTCCCATGTATGGAGCAGTGAGCCGAGGGACAGGAGAACACTCCATGTATGGAGCAGTGAGCCGAGGGACAGGAGAACACTCTATGTATGGAGCAGTGAGCCGAGGGACAGGAGAACACTATGTATGGAGCAGTGAGCCGAGGGACAGGAGAACACTCCATGTATGGAGCAGTGAGCCGAGGGACAGGAGAACACTCCATGTATGGAGCAGTGAGCCGAGGGACAGGAGAACACTCCCATGTATGGAGCAGTGAGCCGAGGGACAGGAGAACACTCCGTGTATGGAGCGGTTAGCCGAGGGATTTGAGAACACTGCTTGTATGGAGCAGTGAGCCGAGGGACAGGAGAGCACTCCATGTATGGAGCAGTGAGCCGAGGGACAGGAGAACACTCCATGTATGGAGCAGTGAGCCGAGGGACAGGAGAACACTCCCATGTATGGAGCAGTTAGCCGAGGGACAGGAGAACACTGTGTAAGGAGCAATGAGCCGAGGGACAGGAGAACACTCCATGTATGGAGCAGTGAGCCGAGGGACAGGAGAACACTCCATGTATGGAGCAGTGAGCCGAGGGACAGGAGAACACTCCCATGTATGGAGCAGTGAGCCGAGGGACAGGAGAACACTATGTATAGAGCAGTGAGCCGAGGGACAGGAGAACACTCCATGTATGGAGCAGTGAGCCGAGGGACAGGAGAACACTCCATGTATGGAGCAGTGAGCCGAGGGACAGGAGAACACTCCATGTATGGAGCAGTGAGCCGAGGGACAGGAGAACACTCCATGTATGGAGCAGTGAGCCGAGGGACAGGAGAACACTCCCATGTATGGAGCAGTGAGCCGAGGGACAGGAGAACACTGCGTGTATGGAGCGGTTAGCCGAGGGACAGGAGAACACTGCGTGTATGGAGCAGTGACCCGAGGGACAGGAGAACACTCCGTGTATGGAGCAGTGAGCCGAGGGACAGGAGAACACTCCATGTATGGAGCAGTGAGCCGAGGGACAGGAGAACACTCCCATGTATGGAGCAGTGAGCCGAGGGACAGGAGAACACTCCCATGTATGGAGCAGTGAGCCGAGGGACAGGAGAACACTCCCATGTATGGAGCAGTGAGCCGAGGGACAGGAGAACACTATGTATGGAGCAGTGAGCCGAGGGACAGGAGAACACTCTATGTATGGAGCAGTGAGCCGAGGGACAGGAGAACACTCCCATGTATGGAGCAGTGAGCCGAGGGACAGGAGAACACTCCCATGTATGGAGCAGTGAGCCGAGGGACAGGAGAACACTCTATGTATGGAGCAGTGAGCCGAGGGACAGGAGAACACTCCCATGTATGGAGCAGTGAGCCGAGGGACAGGAGAACACTCTATGTATGGAGCAGTGAGCCGAGGGACAGGAGAACACTCCCATGTATGGAGCAGTGAGCCGAGGGACAGGAGAACACTCCCATGTATGGAGCAGTGAGCCGAGGGACAGGAGAACACTCTATGTATGGAGCAGTGAGCCGAGGGACAGGAGAACACTATGTATGGAGCAGTGATCCGAGGGACAGGAGAACACTCTATGTATGGAGCAGTGAGCCGAGGGACAGGAAAACACTCCATGTATGGAGCAGTGAGCCGAGGGACAGGAGAACACTCTATGTATGGAGCAGTGAGCCGAGGGACAGGAGAACACTATGTATGGAGCAGTGAGCCGAAGGACAGGAGAACACTCCGTGTATGGAGCAGTGAGCCGAGAGACAGGAGAACACTCTATGTATGGAGCAGTGAGCCGAGGGACAGGAGAACACTGTATGGAGCAGTGAGCCGAGGGACAGGAGAGCACTATGTATGGAGCAGTGAGCCGAGGGACAGGAGAACACTCCATGTATACAGCAGTGAGCCGAGGGACAGGAGAACAGTGTATGGAGCAGTGAGCCGAGGGACAGGAGAGCACTATGTATGGAGCAGTGAGCCGAGGGACAGGAGAACACTATGTATGGAGCAGTGAGCCGAGGGACAGGAGAACACTCTATGTATGGAACAGTGAGCCGAGGGACAGGAGAACACTCCATGTATGGAGCAGTGAGCCGAGGGACAGGAGAACACTCCATGTATGCAGCAGTGAGCCGAGAGACAGGAGAACACTCCCATGTATGGAGCAGTGAGCCGAGGGACAGGAGAACACTATGTATGGAGCAGTGAGCCGAGGGACAGGAGAACACTCTATGTATAGAGCAGTGAGCCGAGGGACAGGAGAACACTCCATGTATGGAGCAGTGAGCCGAGGGACAGGAGAACACTCTATGTATGGAGCAGTGAGCCGAGGGACAGGAGAACACTATGTATGGAGCAGTGAGCCGAGGGACAGGAGAACACTATGTATGGAGCAATGAGCCGAGGGTCAGGAAAACACTCTGTATGGAGCAGTGAGCCGAGGGACAGGAGAACACTCCATGTATGCAGCAGTGAGCCGAGAGACAGGAGAACACTCCCATGTATGGAGCAGTGAGCCGAGGGACAGGAGAACACTATGTATGGAGCAGTGAGCCGAGGGACAGGAGAACACTCTATGTATGGAGCAGTGAGCCGAGGGACAGGAGAACACTCTATGTATTGAGCAGTGAGCCGAGGGACAGGAGAACACTCTATGTATTGAGCAGTGAGCCGAGGGACAGGAGAACACTATGTATGGAGCAGTGAGCCGAAGGACAGGAGAACACTCCGTGTATGGAGCAGTGAGCCGAGGGACAGGAGAACACTCCATGTATACAGCAGTGAGCCGAGGGACAGGAGAACAGTGTATGGAGCAGTGAGCCGAGGGACAGGAGAGCACTATGTATGGAGCAGTGAGCCGAGGGACAGGAGAACACTATGTATGGAGCAGTGAGCCGAGGGACAGGAGAACACTCTATGTATGGAACAGTGAGCCGAGGGACAGGAGAACACTCCATGTATGGAGCAGTGAGCCGAGGGACAGGAGAACACTCCATGTATGCAGCAGTGAGCCGAGAGACAGGAGAACACTCCCATGTATGGAGCAGTGAGCCGAGGGACAGGAGAACACTATGTATGGAGCAGTGAGCCGAGGGACAGGAGAACACTCTATGTATAGAGCAGTGAGCCGAGGGACAGGAGAACACTCCATGTATGGAGCAGTGAGCCGAGGGACAGGAGAACACTCTATGTATGGAGCAGTGAGCCGAGGGACAGGAGAACACTATGTATGGAGCAGTGAGCCGAGGGACAGGAGAACACTATGTATGGAGCAATGAGCCGAGGGTCAGGAAAACACTCTGTATGGAGCAGTGAGCCGAGGGACAGGAGAACACTCCATGTATGCAGCAGTGAGCCGAGAGACAGGAGAACACTCCCATGTATGGAGCAGTGAGCCGAGGGACAGGAGAACACTATGTATGGAGCAGTGAGCCGAGGGACAGGAGAACACTCTATGTATGGAGCAGTGAGCCGAGGGACAGGAGAACACTCTATGTATTGAGCAGTGAGCCGAGGGACAGGAGAACACTCTATGTATTGAGCAGTGAGCCGAGGGACAGGAGAACACTATGTATGGAGCAGTGAGCCGAAGGACAGGAGAACACTCCGTGTATGGAGCAGTGAGCCGAGGGACAGGAGAACACTCCATGTATACAGCAGTGAGCCGAGGGACAGGAGAACAGTGTATGGAGCAGTGAGCCGAGGGACAGGAGAGCACTATGTATGGAGCAGTGAGCCGAGGGACAGGAGAACACTATGTATGGAGCAGTGAGCCGAGGGACAGGAGAACACTCTATGTATGGAGCAGTGAGCCGAGGGACAGGAGAACACTCCATGTATGGAGCAGTGAGCCGAGGGACAGGAGAACACTCCATGTATGGAGCAGTGAGCCGAGTGACAGGAGAACACTCCATGTATGCAGCAGTGAGCCGAGAGACAGGAGAACACTCCCATGTATGGAGCAGTGAGCCGAGGGACAGGAGAACACTATGTATGGAGCAGAGAGCCGAGGGACAGGAGAACACTCTATGTATAGAGCAGTGAGCCGAGGGACAGGAGAACACTCCATGTATGGAGCAGTGAGCCGAGGGACAGGAGAACACTCTATGTATGGAGCAGTGAGCCGAGGGACAGGAGAACACTCCCATGTATGGAGCAGTGAGCCGAGGGACAGGAGAACACTCCCATGTATGGAGCAGTGAGCCGAGGGACAGGAGAACACTATGTATGGAGCAGTGAGCCGAGGCACAGGAGAACACTCTATGTATGGAGCAGTGAGCCGAGGGACAGGAGAACACTCCCATGTATGGAGCAGTGAGCCGAGGGACAGGAGAACACTCCCATGTATGGAGCAGTGAGCCGAGGGACAGGAGAACACTCTATGTATGGAGCAGTGAGCCGAGGGACAGGAGAACACTCCCATGTATGGAGCAGTGAGCCGAGGGACAGGAGAACACTCTATGTATGGAGCAGTGAGCCGAGGGACAGGAGAACACTCTATGTATGGAGCAGTGAGCCGAGGGACAGGAGAACACTCCCATGTATGGAGCAGTGAGCCGAGGGACAGGAGAACACTATGTATGGAGCAGTGAGCCAAGGGACAGGAGAACACTCCATGTATGGAGCAGTGAGCCGAGGGACAGGAGAACACTCTATGTATGGAGCAGTGAGCCGAGGGACAGGAGAACACTATGTATGGAGCAGTGAGCCGAGGGACAGGAGAACACTATGTATGGAGCAATGAGCCGAGGGTCAGGAAAACACTCTGTATGGAGCAGTGAGCCGAGGGACAGGAGAACACTCCATGTATGCAGCAGTGAGCCGAGAGACAGGAGAACACTCCCATGTATGGAGCAGTGAGCCGAGGGACAGGAGAACACTATGTATGGAGCAGTGAGCCGAGGGACAGGAGAACACTCTATGTATGGAGCAGTGAGCCGAGGGACAGGAGAACACTCCATGTATGGAGCAGTGAGCCGAGGGACAGGAGAACACTCTATGTATTGAGCAGTGAGCCGAGGGACAGGAGAACACTATGTATGGAGCAGTGAGCCGAAGGACAGGAGAACACTCCGTGTATGGAGCAGTGAGCCGAGAGACAGGAGAACACTCTATGTATGGAGCAGTGAGCCGAGGGACAGGAGAACACTGTATGGAGCAGTGAGCCGAGGGACAGGAGAGCACTATGTATGGAGCAGTGAGCCGAGGGACAGGAGAACACTCCATGTATACAGCAGTGAGCCGAGGGACAGGAGAACAGTGTATGGAGCAGTGAGCCGAGGGACAGGAGAGCACTATGTATGGAGCAGTGAGCCGAGGGACAGGAGAACACTATGTATGGAGCAGTGAGCCGAGGGACAGGAGAACACTCTATGTATGGAGCAGTGAGCCGAGGGACAGGAGAACACTCCATGTATGGAGCAGTGAGCCGAGGGACAGAACACTCCATGTATGCAGCAGTGAGCCGAGAGACAGGAGAACACTCCCATGTATGGAGCAGTGAGCCGAGGGACAGGAGAACACTATGTATGGAGCAGTGAGCCGAGGGACAGGAGAACACTCTATGTATAGAGCAGTGAGCCGAGGGACAGGAGAACACTCCATGTATGGAGCAGTGAGCCGAGGGACAGGAGAACACTCTATGTATGGAGCAGTGAGCCGAGGGACAGGAGAACACTATGTATGGAGCAGTGAGCCGAGGGACAGGAGAACACTCTATGTATGGAGCAGTGAGCCGAGGGACAGGAGAACATTCCATGTATGGAGCAGTGAGCCGAGGGACAGGAGAACACTCCATGTATGCAGCAGTGAGCCGAGAGACAGGAGAACACTCCCATGTATGGAGCAGTGAGCCGAGGGACAGGAGAACACTCCCATGTATGGAGCAGTGAGCCGAGGGACAGTAGAACACTCCCATGTATGGAGCAGTGAGCCGAGGGACAGGAGAACACTCCCATGTATTGAGCAGTGAGCCGAGGGACAGGAGAGCACTATGTATGGAGCAGTGAGCCGAGGGACAGGAGAACACTCCCATGTATGGTGCAGTGAGCCGAGGGACAGGAGAACACTCCATGTATGGAGCAGTGAGCCGAGGGACAGGAGAACACTCTATGTATGGAGCAGTGAGCCGAGGGACAGGAGAACACTATGTATGGAGCAGTGAGCCGAGGGACAGGAGAACACTATGTATGGAGCAATGAGCCGAGGGTCAGGAAAACACTCTGTATGGAGCAGTGAGCCGAGGGACAGGAGAACACTCCATGTATGCAGCAGTGAGCCGAGAGACAGGAGAACACTCCCATGTATGGAGCAGTGAGCCGAGGGACAGGAGAACACTATGTATGGAGCAGTGAGCCGAGGGACAGGAGAACACTCTATGTATGGAGCAGTGAGCCGAGGGACAGGAGAACACTCTATGTATTGAGCAGTGAGCCGAGGGACAGGAGAACACTCTATGTATTGAGCAGTGAGCCGAGGGACAGGAGAACACTATGTATGGAGCAGTGAGCCGAAGGACAGGAGAACACTCCGTGTATGGAGCAGTGAGCCAAGAGACAGGAGAACACTCTATGTATGGAGCAGTGAGCCGAGGGACAGGAGAACACTATGTATGGAGCAGTGAGCCGAGGGACAGGAGAACACTCCATGTATGGAGCAGTGAGCCGAGGGACAGGAGAACACTCCATGTATGGAGCAGTGAGCCGAGGGACAGGAGAATACTCCATGTATGGAGCAGTGAGCCGAGGGACAGGAGAACACTCCCATGTATGGAGCAGTGAGCCGAGGGACAGGAGAACACTTCCATGTATGGAGCAGTGAGCCGAGGGACAGGAGAACACTCCGTGTATGGAGCGGTTAGCCGAGGGACAGGAGAACACTGCGTGTATGGAGCAGTGAGCCGAGGGACA